>NC_059343.1:47212842-47531905 GCF_018350155.1 Leopardus geoffroyi
AGGACATAGCAATGAAACCAACCAAATGACAAAATTCATGCCAATAATCTTTTCATGGGCAGTCTTAAGTTACCTAACGTTAACCAGACAACCCAGCAATTTATCTTTTATTTAATACCTGCACAAACGGAAATAAGATTAGGAATAAAGACTCATTTTGTAGCTTAGTCTGAAGAACAAAACCAAGAAGAGAAATACAGTAGTGGGTTTTGTTCTGAAGCGCTAGCATTTCAGTCAAAAGAAGTGGTAAGCATGCAGATCATCCGAGTGAAAATCTGCTATCTTCAAAATAGTGGAACACTCCTCTATAAAAGCAAATCACAGCTGTTTACCTCAGCTATTAACCAGTATCTTTTAAGTGTGTACTATAAACCAGGAAGCTCTCCATCACTCCAACAACAAAGATCACCAACCAAAATCAGGAAAGAGAACTTCGTTCAGTGGTAACGAAAATAAATAATTTCTTTACGTATGTGATTTTGCAGTCAGTCTTAAATTCACTATATTAAGAGCCACACTACACACTTTTTTAGGTTACTCATACAATCCACTCTCTTAGAATTACTGACCTACCTATTCATTCAGGAAAAAAATGTGTCCTAAACCCAAAATATACAAGATATTATGGAGAATATGAAAAGATCAAAGAGTGTTTACAATGTAGCATAGGGAATAAGATTTATATATTCCCCAAATGGTAGTTCTCAGGACTGAAGAGGACTGCTGGGAATTTTTTTCCCAATATTTTATTATGAAAAACTTCAAACATTTGGCAAAGTTGAAATTTTACAGTGAGTAAATACCCACCGCTGAGATTCTACCATTTTCTCCACACTTGCTTTATCACATATCAATCCATCTTATTGTGATAAACTGCTGAGATTTTAAAAATGAGACTATGTGTGATGGAGAATTTTGGTAAGCCATATTAAGTTTGCTTCTCAAAACTTTTGACTGCTGGGGGTGCATGAACAAAAAAAGTTTGGAAACCACAAATCCATACTCCATGTTTAATTCTCCTGCCAACCTCTAATCCAAATCCATTCAGATCTCATGGCTAGCCATTTTAGGTTTCCACACCCTTGTCCACCACCTTGCTTATCCTTTCCAGCCCTCTCCAAGGCTCAGCACCAATCTGTGAAGCCTCCCCCAACTTTCAAACTCTCACCCAGAATTAACTATGCCCCCTGTAGGGGCCATATTTTTCATCATTTGCAATTAGCTAACAGTATCTGCAACTCGGTTTTGTCTTTCACTAAACTGACCTCCTTAAGTACAGGGATTTTCTTTTTTTTTTTTTTTTACCTCTGAATCCTCAGCAACAGGCATAGTACCTAGCCTACAGCAAGCACTCAATAAATGAATATAAACGAATGACCCAGCCCTGTCTTTACCAAGGAGCCAGGGAACATTTTGAGTATGGGAATGATCTAATCACATTGGCACTCTAGAAAGATTCATCTTAGAGCACCGTTGTTAAGAGCATGGGCTCTGGAGCCAGACTGCCTGGGCATGGATCCCAGAACCTCAGCTCTGCCATTAATAGCTGGGTGACTTTGGGCAAGTTTCTAAACCTCCTGTGCCTCAGTTTCCTCATTTGGAAAACAGGGATGATACTGCTTCACAGGTTGTGAGGATCAAATAAAATAATTTTGTTGTTAAAGCATATAGATTAGCACCTGACACCTACTAAGCATTCCATTAGTTAGTCATTGTTGCCAGCAACCAGGTTAATGACAATGAGGTAAAAAGTCCTTAAAGCTTGGGTGGCAGCAATGAAAACAAAGTGGAAAGAATCATCATGAATGAAGAATTTACTGAAATATGGCCAGGAAGGCAAGCAAATGAATGTCTATTATTTTTTTCTACTATATATGTTTAAGATAGCTCATGACTGGATTTTTTTATTATTAAAAACAGCTATAATCTATCCAGCCCAGGCACAGATTTGATGTGCACAAGGCGTTCTAGCATGACTGAACTATGGCCACAAACTCTATGACCACTGCAAGCTTTCAGTCTCTCAATGAGATTTTTTTCCTCATTACTCCACCCAGGACCATTTCTTTATCATTCTCAAAATTCACTGTCCTGTCTTTTAACTGTGAGCACATACCCAAGAGCCTCGGACGGGAATAGGGTTTGAGATTTTGTCCTACCCAACCCTGTACTTTTTCTTCTTCCTGCCCACCTCCTTTACTTCCCAAACCTTGCTATTCCCTACACGTAAGAACTTGAAACCTAAGAGTATGGGAAAGTATCAGAGCAGCAGGAGTGGTGCCAAGAACTGGGGAGGCTGCCAAGCTGTTCCCCAGGCCCCATAAACAGTAACCAACTACATGCAGAGATTGGACTTAACTGCCCATGGGGCCTAACATGCTTGATATTCCTTTTGCTCCTCATTCTTTCTCCTACTTAAAGCAGCCTCCTCCCAAACCCATAACCCATTCAAATCCAACCCATCCCTGAAGAACTAAATGAGATCCAACTTTTTTGAGGAAGCCTCCCCTTACAATAGTAGCCCACAGATATCCCACAACACACACACAACAGATACTGTACTTACAATCTGTACCATGAAGCATAACCACATACACACTTATACCGTTAAATAAATCTTCCATGCTTACATATTTGATTTTCCAAGGGTAGGACCCCCATGTCTCACATGTCCCTTAAACCCCTTACTCTCAGTGGTCTAATAATTGTTGAACAGTGACTGAGTCCGTGGGTTTTTAAATTTTTTGTTTAGGCTAAAGCAGGAGGAAACAGAAGCATATGCAAATGAAAAAGACTGAATGGACACATGGGTAAAAAAAAATCTTAATGGGTCAAGTGGGGGGAATGTTGTAGACGAAAGGTATTCATGTAACATTTGTTTAACTGATTTGCTGCAAGGTTGGAAAAGAGACATACGGAGGAGAGATGCCAACTGTAAAGGGCATTTCAGCTTGAGGCAGAAGACAGTAGGAGAAAGATGGGGCTACAAAAGAAATTCGGCTAAAACCCAGAGACGGGTCACTGGATAAGTGAAAGTAAAGAGAGTTATTGGGGTGACACAGGTAGAGATGTACTTCTGTTGGTCAGCGAATCGGTAGGGGGTGGTATGAAGGGGAAGGTGGATGGATAAAATGACAGTGGATAATTAGGCAAGTGGATTAGCTGATTAGGCGGTGAGTGGGTAGATGGGTGGCAGGTTAGTGGGTGGTTAGGTGTTTAGCTGGGAGGGTATAGGTGTGGGGCATATTATTTAAGATCCGGCCCCTCCCTCACCTTGACCCGGAAGCGGATGAGTGCTAGCCTCACGCAGTGGCTCAGGCAGGCCGGTGGCAGGAACCAGGCCCGTGGAGGAGGGGTGCCCTTGTTGCCCACGTGTCCCACGATCAGTTGCGCTGTCTGCCGCTCGGCCTGGCACCGACGGCCCCACTCGGCCAGCCGGTCCTTTCCCAGGCCCCCGGGAAACATGACCACCAGCTCCAGGCCGTCGCCGCCGGGATAGGCACAAGCCTGGCATAGCGCTGACAAGTAGCCCAGCATGGCGTTCCATTGGCCACCACACACCCAATCCGTCTGGTAGCCACCATAAAGCCGCGGAAGCGCCGAGCCCGCGTCCACAAGCACCCGGGCCCCGGGCAGCGGAGGGGGCGGCGGGTGCAGCCCAGGGTGCGCCTGGCCGTGGTGGTGGAAGTGGTGAGCGGGGTGATGGTGCCGAGTCGGCCCCGCGCCCCCGGAGTAGGCACCCAAGGCAGCGGGCGGGAGTGGCGGTTGCAGAGGCGCAGAGCCCCTGGCGGTGCGTGGAGCCCCGGGAGCTAGCGCTGCCGGAGGCGGCAGCTGGCGATGCTGGTGCTGTTGCTGCTGGCGCGAGACCGTGCGCGCGAGTTTGAGGAGGTCCACGGGCACCACGGCCCCGGGACAGCGCTTCTCCAGGAACTCTTGGAAGCCCTGGACGCCCATGCTTCGTCGGTGGGCAGACGAGACGGCGGCTGCGCGAGCAGGTTAGGTGGCGATCTGGGCGCGAAGCTGGGGACGGACGCGTGCGCACTCCGCGGGGGGCGAGGGGGCGGGAAAAGGATTCCCGAGGGGAGGGGTGAGCGGGCGAGGGGATGAGGGCGGGGTGGGGAGGAGACCAACAGATTGGATTTGGGTGAGGAGGAGGAGTGAGGCCGGCCGGATTTAGGGAAGGCTGAGAGGATAAAAGCGATGATGGACTCTAGTCACTCCCCCCCCGCCCCCCCCGGCCGCGCTTCACCGCTTCAAAAGGGGTGAAGGCTCTCCCTTCCACCGCCGGGAGCCATGTTGCCTAGTCTTCTCTATGGTACTCGCTTTCTAGACGGGGGAGGGGGAGCGGGGCGGGGCGGAGGGGCATCCTGGGAGTTGTAGTCTTCTCTACGGCCTCAGGATGCAGTCTAGGAACAAGATTTACCACCCCTTTCTGCCCTCGAGCTCACAGGATCCGAAGTGGTGGGGTGTGATATGTGTTTAGGATTTGCACTACAACTCCTGGCGTCCGCCTAGTTGCTTCAGGCTATTTACCGCCTTTTCCAGGAAAAGGAGTTTGGGGAGAAGTGATGCATCATGGGAAAGGAAGTAGAATGGATTAATTGAATTCAGCTAAAATATGTTAAAATTCTCCAGGAGGGAGAATTTTTTTTTTTTTTTTTTTTGCTGGGGCGTGGTGGGGGAATAATATGCGTAGCTTTTAATGAATGAGATGGGACACATGAAATTTAAAAGCGATAACCGACATTTCTGTAGTAATCCACTTAACTTTTAACTACCATAATTCTTCAAAGCATTGTTTGCCCCAATTTATGAGTGGTGAAATTGACATTATTTGCCGGACGCAGTGCAGAAACAAAATGAAATTGAGTATCCCTTTTCTTCAAAATCTCTTTGGTGTGGGAAATAAGTACAAATACAAATTAAACTTCAAGTTGTATCTTTCCAGTACTCACTGAGCTACAGTGTTGTATAGTTAGGACCTTTGTTTCTAAACCTCATTGTGAATCAATCTGTCAGGAAGCTTTTGCAAAATAACTGCAAGGGCTACAATTCCGGACGGACAGAATCATAATCTTTTGAAAAAAATAGATTTTCAGTTGATTTTTGATGTAGCACCAGTCTTCTGGCTGGCCTTTAGGGCCCACTCTCTTAGCAGGAGGAGGGCAGAAAACATGTTTTGTAATAGTAGCCAGATCTGGCTTGGAACATGAGAGATGGGAGATCATGGCAGGCAGAGTTAGAATGCAAAAGTGCAGAGCCCAAGAGTAGTAAAGATGAATGAAGTTGGAGAACAGTCTATTAGGATGCAAAAGCTGTAAAAGCTTCAAGCTCCATAAAGGAATTTATCATAAAAGAATAGTGGAGATAGAACAAGACAGATTTGCAAAGAATAAATAAATGGTGAAGCAGTGCATATAGGGAACTCTTGAAAATGACCAGTGAAAGTAGAGAACAGTAGCTTGAATGGATGAAAGATGGAAAGAATAGAGGTTTTCTAGTACAGTGAACACCTGTTGGATTGTCTGCTTAGCCCTTCTTTTCTGGGAAATGACTCTCCTCCCATTGACAGAGTTACAGCAAAAACTGTCATGTTCTTATAACCGTAGCTCAGTGGGTCACAGGTGGACAAATAATCCAAGCTGGGTCCATCAGACTCTCATTCCCTAGAAAGCTGGAATTGAACCACAGAGATCAGTTTTTCCTAAGCGTAAAACTTGGAAGCTGTCAGCAATTTTCCCACCACAGGGACAGAGGTATAAGATACTGATCTACAGAAAGAGAAGAAAAATGCAGATTCTCAGCACAGAGATGAGACATAGTCTTCACTGTGTTTAAGTTCCAGGTTATCATTCCTGAAACATTTCTAGTCCTTGGTTTCTGTGAGGCAACCCCATATACTTATTATTACTACTTTTACAAAGTAGTTAGAAACTACTTATGACCAAAAACAAAGTTCAAGACCTGATATGAGAAATAGAGTATGGCAATTTACAGACCCTAAAATACGAAATTGGCAGAGATTGGAGATATCCCACATCAGTTAATGGAAGTTGGCATTCTGTGTTATCTGGCAGCAAAGCAGTTGCTTACTGCTCTCGGGGCTCAAAACAGAGCATGGGCTTTGCTGAATTAACAGTGGTAGAACTCTGTCTCATGTCAAATGTTTCAGTGGTTCAAGTGGTTAGGAAATTGGCACTTAGGTAATTGGAATGAGGTTATCTGTGTAAGCCTCTATAGATTCCTTGTTCTCCAAATCTCCCAAATGTGATGAGGTCTCCTTCTGTAAATGGATTTAGCTGGAATCAAAGAGAGGGTAGGCATAACATTCCCAGAGCAGATCAGAAAAGAGAGGCTTTACAGCCTTGAACACAGCCTATTATTTCCTACCTAATCTCTGAACTGAAGATCTTGAGTGGAATGCTAGGGAGAATGAGCCAAGTCGTTAGGTAGAGTGCTAAGAAATAGAAACTGCAACAGGATGAGCCAGATTATTCCCTTTAGTAGATCTGAAGATTCAAAGAGCATAATTTGACAAGATTCTTGGACTGATTAGCATTCAGAGTCCCCTCAAATGAAATCCACAGGCAGTCAAATTAGGTTCTGAGGAAGTTTTATCACGAGAAAATCGTATCTAGTGAATAGGGACCAGAGTCAGAACAGCGATTTTCAAAGTTTGGTCCCTGGACTGGCGCATCAGCATCACCTACAAACTGTTAGAAATTCTCAGGCCTCACCTCAGACCTCCAGAATCAGAAACCGTGAGTGGGGCCAGCAATACTCATTTTAAGTAATGTCAAAGATAAACAAAACTCGACATTAGTTAAAGCAGTGAAAACATTTTATTCAGTAACTACTGCCAGTAGGGGAAAAAAACTGAGCTCTGTTCCCACTTGCACAGAGGTGACTAGGTGTTTTAAAGAGAGGATGAGGGAAGAAAGAGAAGGAGGGCACAAGGACTCAAGTAGAGTGAGGGAAGTGAAAAATTACAAAAAGTGGGTGATAGTGTAAAAGGGAGTAGGCCAGCTCGGTCTGCTAGCTGGCAGTTGTTGAACTTAGGATGCTATCCTCCTACAGACTGGGGGGGAGGTAAAGGCCCTAGCCTTCCTGATGATTACATTTCAAAGGAGTGGCTCTCAGGTACTTAAGAAATATCTGAGTTGTAGGAGATACATATACATCTCAAGGGGACAGGGGAAGAACTCACAAGGCTCTAAAAGGGAGGTCAGGGGCCTATCTTTAAGTGTTGGCTAGAACAAACTATAAATTCTTTTGATAGCCCTAAGCTTTCCAGATGGGAAATGGGTCATCTCAGAGACTAGCCTTAGGCTGCTAGAAGCCATACTAAAGTTTGGTCAAGTCTCTTGGTGCAGGTGTTTGAAGGGAGAGTTCATGTCAGGAAAGTTTTTGCCGGTCTCACCTCCAGGTGACTCTAATGCACTCTCAAGTTTGAGAATCGCTGCTCTTCTAGAGTATGCCCTAGGCCCAAGTACAGACTGGTTAAGTGAGAAGGTAAATTGACTCCCATAAATTTTTCTATGCCTGTAATTTATTCCTTTATTCCTATCCAGGTGCACTTCGGTGCATACTTGGTCCTGGTGGCTGATAATGGTGTGCCCTTCTTTCCTAAAGGGGAATTTTGATTGTGGTTAATCTGTTTCTCTATTTCTCATGTTAGATTTATTGTTAGTAGTTAAGTTTATTAAAGGTTGCAGGATCAAGAGGAGTTACGTTTAGCTTGTTGCTGAAGTAGACGAGGAAGGGGCAGGTCTATACCATGCTATTGCTTCCGGATGCAGAAGTTGCATCTGACTTGCAGTTGTCCGTGGATTATGTTAGGTATGGGCATTTGGGAATTGTAGATATGGGGAAGATGGCATATGTGTTGATGGACCATGAAGAAGAGAAGTATAAGTAAACATCTGTTGTTTTGTCTTCCCAGCGCCCCTTTTCTACCACCTTCTCTGCCTTATCCTCAGGGCTGCAGCAGGAGCCATCCTTCATGTACCTTCATAGAGAATTTGGGATTGAGCTGGAGGAGAGATGAAAAATCCTGGCTGCATTCAAGCATCTGATGTATTTGTTCCTAAGGCCCATCTGCATTATCCCTGGGTTTTGTGAGACACTACCATCTTTATAATAAATTCCTCTTTTTGCTTAAGCTTGTTCACATCAGATGTCTATTACTTGTACACAAGAGTCTTAACATAATACAGTTGAAACTTTATGCTGGATTGGCCAAAGAGGGTAGAGATAACATAGGCCAAAGCCCTGAAAGTTGAAGCCCTGAGAGGGGACAATAGATGTCACAGAATAGTAGTTGAAGTTCGTGCTTTGGAGCCAAGATCTGGGTTCCAATACCAGTTCAGCTCCTTATTAGCTATCTGACTTTAACAAGTTACTTAGCCTCTTGATCCCTTACTGTATCTGTGAAATAGGGATTCGTTAATTTATTCAACAGATTTGGCACCTACTACATGCCTGGAATAAAGCTGGGCACTGGGGAAAAAGCAGTTTTCGACAGGGAGCTTAGAAGTGAGATGGTAACGATACTTACCTCAGAAGCTTGTGAGGATTGTGAAGATTAAATGTGAAGATTAAATGATGTAAAGTGCTTAGCACAATAACTGGCACAGTAAGTTCCTAATAAATGTTCACTCGTGTCATGAAGGGTGGAGAGAAACATAAAGAGGTTGCACGGAGAGTTGACAGTGGACTCAATCTTCTGACATGTTCCACTTAAGTAGCAACTAGCTGTTCAGTTTCTGCAAGGGGCCCACTTAGCTTTCTCTATAGCCCAAATCCTTGGGGCCTGTTTGAGAGGCTATAGGTTCATATGGTTATAGAAAGTAGTTCATTAGAAGGTCTAATGAGGCTGCCATATTTCTTGCTTTTCTTGAACCAATAACTGGCTAATAGCAAGTAGGGAAGTCATTTGATTAATAAAGGAGACGATGACAGTGGTCCTCAACCTTAATTACATTACTGTGTGTATGTAATGATACTGGTTATAGGGATGGGACACAGACACATTTTTTATTTTCACTTGTGGTAAAATACATACAACAGAATTTACCATCTTAACCATTTTCAAGTGTGCAGTTCAGTAGTGTTAAGTATATTCACATTGTTGTGCTTTACATAGCTCTAAATAGCTTCCCAGGTGATTTTAATATGCAGTCAGGGTTGAGAACCTCTGAGCTGGAATGTAGAACCCTTACAAATACTGCTTAAATTCTTTTTTTTTTTAATTTTTTTTAAACGTTTATTTATTTTTTTTTTAATTTTTTTTTCAACGTTTATTTATTTTTGGGACAGAGAGAGACAGAGCATGAACGGGGGAGGGGCAGAGAGAGAGGGAGACACAGAATCGGAAACAGGCTCCAGGCTCTGAGCCATCAGCCCAGAGCCCGACGCGGGGCTTGAACTCACGGACCGCGAGATCGTGACCTGGCTGAAGTCGGACGCTTAACCGACTGCGCCACCCAGGCGCCCCAAACGTTTATTTATTTTTGAGACACAGAGAGACAGAGCATGAACGGGGGAGGGTCAGAGAGAGAGAGACACAGAATCTGAAACAGGCTCCAGGCTCTGAGCTGTCAGCACAGAGCCCGACGCGGGGCTCGAACTCATGGACCGCGACATCATGACCTGAGCCGAAGTCGGAAGCTTAACCGACCGAGCCACCCAGGCGCCCCAATACTGCTTAAATTCTTGAGGCTGTTTCCTTATTTGTAACGTGCATGTGAGCTAGTCCTTTCCATTTCTTTATCACAAGGTCCTGCTCCTATTTGGACCATTACTTATGCTGTACATCTTCATTTCTGTCTTGAGCTTCCTTTGTAAGACCCCACCTTCTTTTCCCCAACTACTACTAGTTCAGCTCTTTCTAAACTCTTTAGTCACAGAAAATTCTACCATCTCATTCTTTTTTTAAAACTTTTTTTAAAGTTTATTTATCTATTTTGAGAGAGACAGAGACAGTACACTGGGGCAAGGGCAGCTAGGGAGGGAGAGAAAGAATCCCAAGCAGGCTCTGTGCTGCCAGCACAGAGCCTGATGTGGGGCCCAAACCCACAAAGATCATGACCTGAGCTGAAATCAAGAATTGGACACTTAACCAACTGAACCACCCAGGTGGCTCTCTACCATTTCATGTATCTAGTGGTGTACATTTTAAATGGGTTTTATATTGTCTTATGCCCCCAACTGAAACACTTTCACTCTGAACCTCACTCTGTCACATCATCCAACACCTTTTGGGCCAATACCTAATCTCCTCCACCAACAGACCTCACATTGACTCACAAGTTGGGTCCAATTTTGTCACCTGTTTCCTCTTCTCTTAACATAGCGAATATGTAACGTCCCTTGAGTAGTTGTTACTATCATTTGAAGAAGCCTACTGTGTACCGGATATAATGCTAATAAGCTCTTTATATGCTTTTTCATTTAGTCTGGAAACAACCCCAACTGAGACAGCTATCCTTTTTACAGATAAGAAAATTGAAGCAGAAAAGTTAAGCAGTTTTCCCAAGTTCACAAAGCTAGAATAAAAACCCAGGTCTGCTGGGCTCTAAAAAGTAACTGTATTAACTGTAATAAGAATCAGGGCCCATTTCCAAACCAGCCTGGTTTCCCCAGTACAATTTTACTGTGGAAGTCACCAGAGGTATGTCACAGTGAATACAATTAAAAAATTTAGGGACAGGGGTCGCGGCTTTTATATATCCTATTTAATATTCACAACCACCTCATTTTATAAATGAGAAAGTAGAAGTTTGAGAGGTCTGCAAATCAAAACCCATGCTTGTTCCACTATGTACCTTAGGTCCTTCCTTTAGCAATCACCTAACATAGAATGCCTCAGAGTTACCGGGTCAATAAGTAAAGGTAATAGATTTTTTAAAATCCTCATCTAATTTTGGATAATTTTGATAAGCCTCTAACTCTTCCTCCAGGGCTGTTTGCATAAACATATGCATGTTTCTTCTAAGTTATCAAGTGAACAAGTGATCTGATCTCATTGGGCAGTTTCCCAAGTCACTATAGTGTGATAAATGAGAGATGTGGGAGGGAAATTTCAAAACGTACTTTTTGCTAAAGGTGTATTGTTGAAACAATGTCAATATGAAAGGAAAACTCAAGTTTGTGCAAAGGGCACATTTTGAATCCTTTATGAAACAAGCACTGGAGGGGCGCCTGGGTGGCTTGGTTGGGCTACCGACTTCGGCTCAGGTCATGATCTCAGTTCGTGGTTCGAGCCCTGTGCCGGGCTTGTGCTGACGGCTCAGAGCCTGGAGCCTGCTTCAGATTCTGTGTCTCCCCCTCTGTCTCTGCCCCTCCCCTGCTCACACTCTGTGTCTGTCTCTCAATAATAAATAAACGTTAAAAAATTAAAAAGAAACAAGCACTGGATATAACCTCATGAAAGATACATAAGAAAAGAGTACATACTAATCCTGATAATAGATGAAAACTTATTGCAAATGTATTTGCATTATTTTTCATACAGTATATCTGAGAGTTGTATGGCTTGGAGTTTTTCCCATGAGCTTGGGAGTCAGACAGACCTGGGTTTGGGTACAGGCTTCACCATTTCCTAGCTATGTTACCATGGAAAATTCTTTAATCTCTCTGATCCATAAATTTTCTCTGTAAAGTGGAGATAATAACAGACTTAGTTTATAGGATTGTTTTGTGAATTAAAAATATCACAGGTAAAGGCCTAGATAACACAACAAGTACTAAGAAAGTCATAGTGACTGTTACAATTATGGCTCATTGAGAAGGATGGAGAAGAGGTACAGCTCAAAATTTCCTGGGGTTATAAATCAAGAGGTAATACACGGCTTGGTTAATCTGTTCAGTCAGCATAATCTATAGGACTAAATTTTTTAAATCTGCTAAATTACACTGGATAAATGAAGAACCAGTTTAAGCCAGGTGATTGCAATGACTATGAAAGCATTTTAATAAGATAACATATTCATTTTATAACACAGCCTTTATTTTCTGTTTCAAAACAAAATTTCCAAGAAACAAAATACTTACAATGGCTGAGTACAAATGAAAGAAAAATCACAGTTTCAAAGAACCAAAATCAGACAACTGCTTAAAGGCAGATCACTTGGTTTACCAAAAACAATCCCCCCCAAAAGCAAAACAAAACAAAAAGTTAATGTCAAGAAAGATTAAAATTAAAATTAAGTTTAACAACATACTATATAATGCTACATTCCCCAGTTAAGAAAGGAGAGTTCACATATACAACTAAATGTTAAGTGTAGAGAAGTGGCTGAAATTCTGCATACTTCATAGTAAATTATGCATGAAAGTTTATTAATTGCATAAACTTCCTGAGTGGCTCCCATGCTGCACTAGGTCTACATGCTTAATATTCATATCAAACAAATTACAGCTTTAAGTGATTGAGCATGACAGACCTTGAACAACTGCACTTTCCGATCAGTCACTATTTTCTGCTGAGGGTACGTTCTGGACCACAAACCTCAATCTGAAATCTTAATTTATAGTGAAAAGAAATGTAACTTAAAAAAAAAAAACCTGGAAGGATGACAAGCACGCATTTAGGGGTTTATTTTACACTGGCACATTTTTTTCTCAAAAGCCCAGTTTCTCTCTTCCCTTCTTGCTTGACTTTTAGCCTTTTTGAGGTGGTTTTTAACTAAAAGAAAACCTTCCATGATGGAAGCTGTTAGTTTGTACACTCCTCCAACTATCTCAGTTGAAAATAACTTGAGTGTAACCTAGCCACTACCCCAGGCCCCTGCCTATCTTGGCTATCAGGGACCCCAACCAATGTTTGTGTTCATCCTTCACATACAAAGACTATTTCCATGGTGATCTGAAAGCATTTGGCTCCATAAAAATGTCATAGTAATTTCAAAGGATTTTACCAAGTTTGAGTGTTAACAATTTTACCAACTGGATTGGACTAAAAAAAAAATCTGAATCCCAGAAATTACATTTATCAAATCAATGGCCTTTTCTACAACCCACCCCCTTTTCTGGTTCATCTTCAAAGTGGGGGGAGGGGGGATAAAAAAAGTCTACAATAAACAACAGAATGAAAAAATGAACAACCTATTCTTAAAAAAATGGCCTGCACACCACCTCAAATCTCAAGTTTTTCTGAACCAAACAGAAGATTAAATAACTGAATCCCAAACTGATGCCAAATATACTTCAGGAATATATATAGCCTGAAATACAGCATTTGCTAAGATTAAATATGCTGTAGTGTTACACACCGTAAACATGTGAAACAAGGAACATGTGGCTTACAAACATTAGCTGAGTTTCTGGAAAAACAAAAAATGCATCATTCAGAAAAGACCACAAAGAAAGTCAATGCCTCCAATAAACTTTAGAGATCAGATAAACAGTTACCACCAACTACAATTCAACTAAAAGCATACAGCCATTTTCACAAAATGCCACTGCAAATACCTAGCAATATGCTAATATGCTGAATGACAGGCCACTGCTGTAGGATTTATCAACTATTTCACTGCGGTAGTTAAAGCAATTTCAACCCATAGCCCTTTAGGCACACAAGACAAGAAATGCATCTTTAATAAAAGATGCTAAGTTACAGGCACTGGACTGTCTAATTTAGTACTTTCTTACTATTTATTTTACAATGGACTCCTACAACTAAGTCCTACATTGCCACCAGCTGGGTGTACTTCTCTGCTCTCCATCCCCAAATCCCCAAAGCTTATTCTGCAGAGGCACATGGCTCTCATCACTTAAACACAGATTGGTGGCAGAGTGATGGTCCCACTCATCTCAAACTCATGGTTAGCACTGGGACAAGGAGGCAGGCCAGATTTGGAACCTGAAAGAATACTGAGAATCAAGGCAAAAAAGCAAGTTTCACAGGCAGTGTTTACTTGTACACCCCCAAACAGCACTGAAAACGAGGTAGATAAACAAAAGTAATTGGACTGTAATTAAATCTGGAGTTCTAAAATGATATATCCCATCATACTGCACATAACACACCACACTCAATCCAAAAATCACAGCAGAAAAGTGCCTTTTAAACTTTCACAGATAATTTTGCTGTCAAACCATTAGAATTCATGCTTGATATAAAATTGGCAAGAAAAGGATGAAAAACAAAATGGGTATTTGTTATATTACAGCAAATTACCTTAAATAGAGATTCAAGACTGCTACAAATATACATAGGGTTATTTTCATTAGATTTACACCAATACTGGTTTCATATTCTTATGATGTTAACACACAACTTCACAAACATAGCAGCATGTACTTCATGATGAAATGCTCACATTGCCACATATGGAGATACAGTACTATTCATCAGACTTGTACTTGGAGAAGTAAACATGGTGGTTGGACATACAGACTATCCCCCAAATAAACTTTACAAGCAGGATTGTTTAGTACAACCTTTTTCTCTTCTACAAAAAGGAAAATGAAAAGGATAGGTTTGTGTGGTTTTTTGGAAATGGGTAGAAGGCCCTTGTTATATAGTAGGCATTTTGTTAAGTAAGAAGGGAATTTCTGAGCTTCACCTCAAGAGTTAATTATTTCTGGGGAGGAAAATTACCTCAGCAAGGATGAAAACAGCACTATTATATGAGATAGCAAAATTATGAAATAATGCAAAACCCCTAGGTAAAAAACTAGCCAATATTTACAGTCAAAGTGACTATCATCTGAATCAAACATTTAAGTAATGGGGAAAAAATCCACAGTGGTGTGAATAACACTGTTTTCTTCATTTCCGCACAAACTCACTTTTTTCTGTATTTTTAAACTTATACATGTTACGTATACATAATGTATACATAACATATGTTAACCCAACTACTGCAGTCAGCATGGAGACAGCAGTACACTATTCACCATCTTCAAACTTTAGAAGACTACTTTTCTTTCCAGCAAAAAATCTGAAAAGATTCTAAATATTACAAGGCACTGCAAAAGTCTGCAGGCAAATGAATGATGAATTATACATAAAACAGAGGTGGTGGCAAAATGTGGGACATCTGATGCAGAGCAGCCATTAATAAATGTAATTGTGCATGTCATCCATGGAGGTTTTTTCATCCTGGGGTACACTGTTTAAAAGGATTACAACTGGAGAAGAAGGGATCTTAAAACCTGCAGGATTTTCACTTTATAGGTTGTAAGTCTCAATGTGATTACACAAGCCAACTCTTATAATGAAACACGAGCAGTTTTAAAGAATTATGGATTTTAGGTGCATTGTTTTTGTACACATGGAAAACACTGCAATGCAAGCATTTGCATTACACTAATGTCCTAAAATCACTGCAACTTGCAAACCAATACTGTAGAAGAAATTTGAAGAATCTGTACATAAGATTTAGAAAGACTCACCCAAACCAGAGTATGTTTTCATTTATGAAAAGAAACTGTGGCTCTTATCAACAGCAATTCTGAAAATGCTGCTTTAGACACCCCAAATGATAGTGACAGAACCTTCATGATGGTTAGTGTGATCCTCAGGTAAGCATTATCAGACACATTTTTTGAAAAGGGTACTGAATGTCACAAAGTAGACTATGCAAAAAACAAACAAACAAACAAGCAAACAAAACAAGAAACTACACCTATTAAGTTTTCCTTACCTGCCAAGCTCATGGGGTAAAAATTTTAGAGGAACTTGGAGGAAAATCTTTTAACAGAAATGTTGGGTAATAATTTGGAATGTTTACCAGTAGACAGAACTCATTATCAGGTAAATGTGTACTAGAAATGACCTTGAAATTTTCAGAGTGGAAAGTAAGTATTTTAAATGTGTATATGTAGTAGTTGATAAATACCATTTAAGAACTCTGTTTGGGTTTCACAGACTGAGCATTAGGTAACTCTGTGACCAGCCTTTTAAGATTATTATAGTTAACCTTCCTGAAATCCAAAAGTGTCTATTTTGACATTGCCTCACCTCCTCCTAAAACTGGATAAAACCCAGTAAAGTGCAACTTGACAGTGATCTCTCTCAGATTCTAAAGAGGCTGCCAAATCATCTAAGATCTAAAATCATTTAGGATGCTATATATACTAATAAGAAATTATAGCAACTAAAAAAAATGGTAATCAAAAAAAAAAAAAAAGCTAAGGGCAACTTAAATAGTGTCCTTTGAGGGTCTACTATCTCACTGCAGGACAGTGTATACCCCACATCTTAGAACCCTGTAAAGCCAGTGTTTCATGTGTAAGTCTCAAAACGTACAACCTGCTGTGTCAAGTACATTTTACTTCAGAAGAATGGATCAATAGAGGTGTAACTTGAATTCTCTTTGTTACGAATACAAAGATCCCCCCAAATAAGATTCGTATCAGCTGCAATATATCCCTTGCAAAAGAATGCAAGCCAAATCAATGCCTCTCAGATGCTCAAAAACAATGTAGTGTGCACATGAGAAACAAGGAGATAGCTACTTTGAATTACTATTGAAATCCTAAAGTAGCTACAGTATCTGCAGAATCAAGGAACTGTTACAGTTCTGTTTTTTCCTTTCTCTCCGCCTCACTTAAAACAAGGCTTTACTCCTACTGCTGTGACGACGGGAAGAAAATCACATTAAAAAGGGCTCATGGTCTATACTGGTTGACAAAGTTATTCTAATTTTATATACCAAAACATTTCCTGCAGCAAGTTACCCTGCCTTCTGTGAAAGGTAAACCTAAGATAAACATGTGAAGAATCCCATAAGACTCCGGCTGTTGGAGGGTCTCACTTCATCCACGTTTGGGGAGTTTCAATTTAAATAGTTTTTATACATTTTAAAGTATCATCCAGCTGCAGATAGCAGCAGTAAAAAATGGGGGCTTCTCAGCAATTCATGGAAAGTGTCCTGGAAATGTTAATGCTCAAGCTGAGCTTATTAAAGCATTCTGAACGGTATTTTTAAAAAATCAAGTATCAAAGAGGATAGGATTTGAAGTGAAAAAACATTTCTGTGTGCAGTGCTCTATGTACAAACTGCACAGTTCTATAGAATGATGAGCTATATAAAATACCACAATGAAACAAACAAAAAAAATACAGTGGAAGGTAAACTCAAACAAGGGAATATATGGCAGAACCCAAGAAGAAGAATGTTTAGTATCTTAGGTATCATGAAAATAATTCTGAAAAAATTCTCCCTTTTCTTCATCATCTACTCTGATTCATTTGGGACCAGGCGGGATGGCAGATGGATTCTGCACTGATGAAGCTGGAAATGCCTGTAAATTCATTCCCGGCTGGAATGGTCCCCCAGATTGAGTCGGAATTACTACAGACTGTTGTGGTGTTCCTGAAATTCCTACCCATTGTACTGGGTATCCTGGCCCCCCCACAGCATTATACTGACAGACATGGGGCATTCCATATGATGATAATGTCCCAGGAAATGAAGGGAGTGAGAGTCCTTGTGGCAAGGAGGTTGGGACAGCTCCACGGATTTGGGACAGAGAAGAAATCCATGTTGATGTGTAGCCCATAGTAGATGGAGTATTCTAACGAAAACAAAAATAAAAACAAAAGATCAGTTTATTTGGTAGATGCTTTTACCCATCTATATTCTTTCCTATTCTTTTTGGCTTACTACTCCCATTATTCCTATGAGCGGCTACCATTTTTGGAGCACCTTTCTGTGTGCCAAGGATAGTTGCATACCTTATTTCATTTCCTCTTCATTACTGACCTGCAAGGTAGGCATTTTCAGATATGGAAACCAAAGCTAAAAATTGGTAACACCAAATATCACTAAGTAACTTAATAGTGAGGTGAGGATTAACTCCAGTGAATAGAGTTAGCACTCTGTTTACTATTTAGTGTCGTCTCCTTTCTTTATGCTAGCACTACTCTTTATAATTTTACTTCTTTCTGCCAGCCCCATGAGTTCTCTCATGCAGAACCACAGACCATAGCCCAACTTACTACAGAATTCTTTGGAGACAGAGGAGCATGATTATGTGTGGTCCAGGAGAAAGAACCTGGCACACAGAGTAGATGCTCAATAAATGTCACCTCCCTACCCACTCCTACTCATTGCGTTAAAGTCTAACATTTCTGTTGCATTTTGGGAAGTTTTTGGCAGTATTCTGAAAATATATTCCTGCCTGCCCTTATCATGTCCTACTACGATTA
Organism: Leopardus geoffroyi; assembly: GCF_018350155.1. Classification (NCBI taxonomy): domain Eukaryota; kingdom Metazoa; phylum Chordata; class Mammalia; order Carnivora; family Felidae; genus Leopardus; species Leopardus geoffroyi. Next base: position 47,231,006 of record NC_059343.1, read on the forward strand.
TGCATGTGTATAGAGATTACTGAAATCTTATACACATGGTAATAATAAGTCTAATGGAAGTAAATAATTCTCACTTAAAGGGGAGTTTGGTATCAGTCGCTAATGCTAAGTTCCTCTAAATCGAAAAGTCAAGCCTAAACCCTTTTAAATAAACTTTCAAACTAAAGTTGGAATAAAGGCTTTGCCTGACTCAAGAATGAATGACCGTATCTCCTGAGGTAAAAATACATTTATTTAAAGTTCAATAATCCCTTCTTCATATCAGTGTTTTTGTCCTGTTAAAGCAAAATTAAATGTAATACTTCTGAGTCAAAAGAGCACATAAATTCTACTCCTGATATCATTATTATAATATATGTTAACTTGGATTTAAATTATACAAATATATATAAATATATATAAATTATATAAATATATAAATATTTAAAACACAAAAGAGCATATATAATATGACTTCATTTTTATAAAGTCATTTCCATGTATCCATATACAGACATAGAAAGAAATCTGAAATGGTGTTTATCTAAAGTTAGTGACAATTACTTCTAGGTATTGGGATTTGAAGGTGGTATTTTAGAATTCATACTTTTCTGCATTGATTAAATTCTATAATGAACATTATTTTACAAACAGTAGGGTGATTTTTATTTTTAAAAAAGACCAGTGGAGAGGACCTAACCTTCTCTTGCATATTTCAAAGGCATCTGAGATTCAAAAGACCTATGGTCTTTCCTCTACCAAAACACACTGCCTACTCATGTTCTGCATCTTGGTGATTGGTAGCCTGGAATGATAGCCAGTGATGCCAGCCAGAAACCTAGTCTTGATACCTTCCCTCTGCCATACATCCATTCCATCACTAAATCTCATCCATTTTATCTCTTAAACATTTCTTGGAATCTGTTCATTTTTCTTCATCTCAATTTCTCTTTAACTGTACTACTGTGACTAACTCTTAATTGGTCTATCAATTTCTACCTTTACCTCCAATAATCCTTTCTTCTGGCTTCAAGTCAGAGTGATCTTTTCAAAAAGCAAATCTGATGTGAACCCTAGGGCTTCAATGGCTATCCATCTTTCTTAAAATAAAGACAAAGGTCTTTATCATCACCACTTTTAAGACCCTCCCAACCTCCATAGATTCACTGTGCACCAATTCCTGTCTGCTCTCTTCACTTCAGCAAAATTGGCCTACTTTCAGTGGCCTCATGATCCCTTTACCAATACAGGGCTTTTGCATATGCTGTTCTTTCCACTTGGAATCAGATTACCTCCCTTTTTTCACCTAGTTAACACCTACTCATCCTTCAGATCTCTGTTCAATCATCACCTTCTCAGGGAAGCTTTCCTTGACTTCCCTTTACTAGACCAACTCTCTTATTATATGATATCCTATATTATATAAGTCTGTTCATGTCTAACTGTCCCACTAGAGTGTAAGTTCCATGAGATAGGGCACATACTTGTTTTTGCTCATCAAACCCAGTGCCTAGTAGAGGGCTTGGCACAAAGTAAAGGGCCTGACATAATTGTGACAAAATTTTCTAATAAGGCCACAGACCAGTAACAAGCAAGAACATTAGATAATGAGATGTGCTTTCCACACAAACATGTAATCAACTGAACTTAAAATACAAAAATAGTTATCTAGGCATCTTAGAGGTGTTACCTCATTTAATTCTCACAGTGATGTTGTAAGGCAAGTAGGTATTATCTCTGTTTTGAAGACATGAAAACTGAGGCACAGATGACTTGCCTATAGTCATATAACTAGTAAGTGACTGAGCTGACACTGGAACCCAATTCTGTCTGCTTAGAGACCTCTACCACTTTTGTTCATACTGCCATTTTCTACTCACTCTCCCTCCAAAAATCCTCCATTATACTGCAATAAACCACCCTCCTACTAGTCAACAAAAGCCTCCATTCACACAGTACTCAGAGGCTCTCTCACTGGCAGCACAAATGCATTTATGCCTTGAAGTTTGCCTCTAAAGGCTTCCAATTTTTACAATGGTGATACTATCTGTATATAAATCGGTGCCAGGAGTAAGATAAGTACACAGAGTCCCCACGCAGAAATACTGCTTACTAGTTTGGGAAATCTAGGCTTTTGAAATTTTTATTCAACATTAACACTAAATGTATTTTCAGACTTTCTTTACCAAATTATATGCAATGACTACATACACACACATACATGTACACAAACACAACACACACACACACATATACACAAATATACATCTTGCAATTATGAGGGTTCAGATTCTAAGCCTTGATTCACATTTTGATAGATATACTCATTTTGAAAAAGTGATACTTTAAAAGTTCAAACAGAGAAGTAAAATGTAAAATGAGGCTCAATTCCACCATCCAGTATATTGTTAACGGCTTCTCCTAGTTCTGTGTATATATATAAATATCTAATGAACATAATTTTAAACAAATACTGTATATACTGTTCTATAAGGCTGCCTTCTTCCCACTCCAGAATGCATTGTGGACATCCTTCTATATCTCAACTGCATGTACATCTGACTAAGGCCATATGCAATTACTAGGAATCTCATCCATAAACTTAAGATGCCTTTTATAATATTCTAGCTTAAAGAGCTTTAAAATTATTTTTTCAAACTGAACAAATAAGATCACTTAATAGTTCTGAGAATATTGATATACAACATATGATAGCTTTCCCTCAAAACTCAAACTCTTCTTGTACCACAGGACTGAATTCACCCTCATTCCAGATGCTTTCTTTTTTGATACTTGATGGTTATATTTTTAGGTATAAGAGTCTAAAGCATGGGTCAGCAAGCTACAGCCTACCACTTCATTTTGTAAATCAAGTTTAATTGGAACAAAGCCCTGTGCATTCATTTATATTTTATCTATGGTTGCTTTTGCCTGATGACAGAGTTGACTAGTTGCAACCACATGGCTTGAAAGTACTTACTAACTGGCTCCTTCCCAGAAAAAAATGTGCTGACCCCTGGTCTAAAAGATAATTTTCTCAAAGACAAAATGAATCTAGACAAGGATAAAAGTTGCTATGTTGTCAAGTCACACCATTCTCTAATAGTGACTTTAAAAATAGACCTAAGGAAATCAATTTTTATGATTTTAGTTCTTAGAAATAAAGAGGAACGTGCAAAAACCACTTACTTCATATACTTTGTTCCAGTTTTCTGTCTCTAGTTTGTGTTGACTCTGTTTGAGTTGGTTTAAACTTGGCTTAATAAGAGAATTTCCAACTGTTTCCTTTGTCCAGTCATCCACCAGTTTATGTAAGTCATCTGTGAACATGCCTTTTTTACTAGCTGGAGATTGCTGGCATGATGCTACATTACTCTCCACACAGAGCGGATCTAGAAGAAATAACAGGAAAACCATAAAAAATAATTAAAACTGAAAAATACTTTTCTTTGAGTAATAATGCAGTTGGTAGAACCTCACATATGGGCTACAGATAAGGTAACCAGACATTCAAGTTTATCTGGGACAGTCCTGGAGTAATTATTAACAGTATGTATGCCTTTCACTCTCGAAAGTTTCCTCTTGTTGGATGGGAAATTATATGGTCACCTTGGTATAAAGTCAAATAAGCTACAAGTTATAAGTCAAATATAAAAACATTAGTATCAATTATAATCTTTACATCAGTTTTCCTCGGATAGATACTTAAAAGAGATAAAAAATAAACATGGAGGAGAGAGGCTTGAAGATGGCGGTGTAGGAGGACGCTGGCTCACTGTGTCCTACTGATCACTTAGATTCCACCCACATCTGCCTAAATAACCCAGAAAACCGCCAGAAGACTAGCAGAACGGACTCTCTGGAGCCAAGCGAAGACAAGAGGCCCACGGAAGAGGACGGGTCTGCCTCCCTCCCGGTGCTGCAGGGCCCCTGCCGTAGCGGACCACCAAAGGCAAAGCAAGCTGAGCCTGCCGCTCCTGCCCCTGTGCACCTTGCGGATCCACCCTGGCTAATACACCAGATCCCATCGAAGCAGCACCACAAGCCTGGCAATGTACCAGTAGCCCAGACAGGGGTCACACCACTCCACAGTGAGTCCTGCCCCTGGGAGAGGGGAAGATAAGCTACACACCATTCTGACTGTGGCCCCAGCGGTGGGCTGGGGCAGACATCAGGTCTGACTGCGGCCACGCCCACCAACACAAGTTACTTCAGACAGCACAGGGGAAGAGCCCTGCAGTTCCCTGCCACTCCAGGGACTATCCAAACAAAGTTTCTCCTCAAAAGAAACTCCAGTAAGTAGTGAAAGCTAACGAATTGATCAAAAACAATTTAAGCAATATAACAGAGCATGAATTTAAAATAAGTCATAACATATCGGACAAAGGCCTAGTATCCAGAATCTATAAAGAGCTCACCAAACTCCACACCCGAAAAACAAATAACCCAGTGAAGAAATGGGCAGAAAACATGAATAGACACTTCTCTAAAGAAGACATCCGGATGGCCAACAGGCACATGAAAACATGTTCAGCGTCGCTCCTTATCAGGGAAATACAAATCAAAACCACACTCAGGTATCACCTCACGCCAGTCAGAGTGGCCAAAATGAACAAATCAGGAGACTATAGATGCTGGCGAGGATGTGGAGAAACGGGAACCCTCTTGCACTGTTGGTGGGAATGCAAATTGGTGCAGCCGCTCTGGAAAGCAGTGTGGAGGTTCCTCAGAAAATTAAAAATAGACCTACCCTATGACCCAGCAATAGCACTGCTAGGAATTTATCCAAGGGATACAGGAGTACTGATGCATAGGGGCACTTGTACCCCAATGTTCATAGCAGCACTCTCAACAATAGCCAAATTATGGAAAGAGACTAAATGTCCATCAACTGATGAATGGATAAAGAAATTGTGGTTTATATACACAATGGAATACTATGTGGCAATGAGAAAAAATGAAATATGGCCTTTTGTAGCAACGTGGATGGAACTGGAGAGTGTGATGCTAAGTGAAATAAGCCATACAGAGAAAGACAGATACCATATGGTTTCACTCTTATGTGGATCCTGAGAAACTTAACAGGAACCCATGGGGGAGGGGGAGGAAAAAAAAAAAAAAGAGGTTAGAGTGGGAGAGAGCCAAAGCATAAGAGACTGTTAAAAACTGAGAACAAACTGAGGGTTGATGGGGGGTGGGAGGGAGGAGAGGGTGGGTGATGGGTATTGAGGAGGGCACCTTTTGGGATGAGCACTGGGTGTTTTATGGAAACCAATGTGACAATAAATTTCATATATTATAAAAAATAAATAAATAAAATAAAATAAGTCATAAAATTAATCGCTGGGCTTGAAAAAACTATAGAGGGCAGCAGAGAATCTATTGCTACAGAGATCAAGGGACTAAGAAACATTCATGAGAAGCTAAAAAATGCTATAAATGAGGTGCAAAATAAAATGGAGGCGAACACAGCCCAGATTGAAGAGGCAGAGAAGAGAATAGGTGATTTAGAAGATAAAATTATGGAAAAAGAGGAAGCTGAGAAAAAGAGATAAAAAAAAATCCAGGAGTATGGGGGGAGAACTAGAGAATTAAATGATGCAATGAAATGTAATAATATACGTATAATAGGGATTCCAGAGGAGGAAGAGAGAAAGGGGCTGAAGGTGTACTTGAACAAATCATAGCTAAGAACTTCCCTGAACTGGGGAAGGAAAAAGGCATTGAAATCCAAGAGGCACAGAGAACTCCCTTCAGACGAAACTTGAATCGATCTTCTGCATGACATATCATAGTGAAACTGGCAAAATACAAGGATAAAAAGAGAATTCTGAAAGCAGCTAAGGATAAACATGCTCTAACATATAAAGGGAGACCGATAAGACTAGTGACGGATCTATCTACTGAAACTTGGCAGGCCAGAAAGGAATGGCAGGAAATCTTCAATGTGACGAACAGAAAAAATATGCAGCTGAGAATCCTTTATCCAGCAAGTCTGTCATTTAGAATCGAAGGAGAGATAAAGGTCTTCCCAAACAAACAAAAACTGAAGGAATTCATCACCACTAAACCAGCACTACAAGAGATCCTAAGGGGGATTCTGTGCGTGAAATGTTGCAAGTACCACAAAGTACCAGAGACATCAATACAAGCATGAAACCTACAGACATCACAATGACTCTAAACCTGTATCTTTCAATAGTAACATTGAATGTAAATGGACAAAATGCTCCAACCAAAAGACACAGGGTATCAGAATTGATAAAAAACAAACAAACAAACAAGACCCATCTATTTGCTGTCTACAAGAGACTCATTTTAGACCTGAGGACACCTTCAGATTGAAAGTGAGGGGATGGAGAACTATCTATCATGCTACTGGAAGTCAAAAGAAAGCTGGAGCAGCCATACTTATATCAGACAAAGTAGACTTTAAATTGAAGGTTGTAACAAGAGATGAAGAAGGGCATTATATCATAATTACAGGGTCTATGCATCAGGAAGAGCTAACAATTATAAATGTCTATGAGCCAAATATGGGAGCCCCCAAATATATAAAACAATTAGTCACAAACATAAGCAACCTTACTGATAAGACTGTAGTAATTGCAGGGGACTTTAATACTCCACTTACAACAATGGATGGATCATTTAGACACAGGATCAATAAAGAAAAAAGGGCCCTGAATGAGACATTGGATCAGATGGACTTGACACATATATTTAGAACTCTGCATCCCAAAGCAACAGAATATACTTTCATCTCAAGTGCACATGGAACATTCTCCAAGATAGGTCATATACTGGGTCACAAACCAGCCCTTCATAAGTATACAAGAATTGAGATCATACCATGCATACGTTCAGACCACAATGCTATGAAGCTTGAAATCAACTACAGGAAAAAGTGTGGAAAACCTCCAAAAGCATGGAGGTTAAAGAACACCCTACTAAAGAATGAAAGGATCAACCAGGCAATTCAAGAAGAAATTAAAGAATTATGGAAACAAATGAAAATGAAAATACAACAATCCAAATGCTTTGGGACGCAGTGAAGGCAGTCCTGAGAGGAAACTACATTGCAATGCAGGCCTATCTCAAGAAACAAGAAAAATCCCAAATACAAAAGCTAACAGCACACCTAAAGGAAATAGAGCAGAACAGCAAAGATACCCCAAATCCAGCAGAAGAAGACAAATAATAAAGATCAGAGCAGAAATAAACAATGTAGAATCTAAAAAACAACTGTAGAGTAGATCAATGAAACCAAAAGTTGGTTTTTTGAAAAAATAAACAAAATTAATAAACCGCTAGTCAGGCTTCTCAGAAAGAAAAGGGAGAGGACACAAATAGATAAAATCGTGAATGAAAACGGAATTATTATAATCAATCCATCAGAAATACAAGCAATTATAAGGGAATACTATGAAAAATTATATGCCAACAAACTGGACAACCTGGAAGAAATGGACAAATTCCTAAACTCCCACACGCTTCCAAAACTCAATCAGGAGGAAATAGAAAGCTTAAAAAGACCCATAACCAGCGAAGAGATTGAATCAGTCATCAAAAATCTCCCAACAAATAAGAGTCCAGGACCAGATGGCTTCCCAGGGGAATTCTACCAGATTTTTTAAGGCAGAGATAATACCTATCCTTCTCAAGCTATTCCAAAAAATAGAAAGGGAAGGAAAACTTCCAGACTTATTCTATGAAGCCAGCATTACTTTGATTCCTAAACCAGACAGAGACCCAGTAAAAAAAGAGAACTACCGGCCAATATCCCTGATGAATATGGATGCAAAAATTCTCAATAAGATACTAGCAAATCGAATTCAACAGCATATAAAAAGAATTATTCACCATGATCAAGTGGGATTCATTCCTGGGATGCAGGGCTGATTCAACATTTGCAAATCAATCAATGTGATACATCACGTTAATAAAAGAAAAGAACCATATGATCCTGTCAACAGATGCAGAAAAAGCATTTGACGAAATTCAGCATCCTTTCTTAATAAAAACCCTTGAGAAAGTTGGGATTGAAGGAACATACTTAAAGATCATAAAAGCCATTTATGAAAAGCCCACAGCTAATATCATCCTCAATGGGGTAAATGAGAGCTTTCTCCCTGAGATCAGGAACATGAAAGGGATGTCCACTCTCACCACTGTTGTTTAACATAGTGTTGGAAGTTGTAGCATCAGCAATCAGACAACAAAAGGAAATCAAAGGCATCAAAATTGGCAAAGAAGAAATCAAACTTTCACTTTTTGCAGATGACATGATATTATACATGGAAAATCCGACAGACTCCACCAAAAGTCTGCTAGAACTGATCCATGAATTCAGCAAAGTCGCAGGATACAAAATCAATGTACAGAAATCAGTTGCATTCTTATACACTAATAATGAAGCAACAGGAAGGCAAATAAAGAAACTGATCCCATACACAATTGCACCAAGAAGCACAAAATACCTAGCAATAAACCTAACCAAAGATGCAAAAGATCTGTATGTTGAAAACTAGAGAAAGCTTATGAAGGAAATTGAAGAAAATATAAAGAAATGGAAAAACATTCTGTGCTCATGGATTGGAAGAATAAATATTGTTAAAATGTCAATATTACCCAAAGCTATTTACACATTCAATGCAATCCCAATCAAAATTACACCAGCATTCTTCTCAAAGCTAGAACAAGCAATCCTAAAATTTGTATGGAACCACAAAAGGCCCTGAATAGCCAAAGTAATTTTGAAGAGGACCAAAGTAGGAGGCATCACAATCCCAGACTTTAGCCTCTACTACAAAGCTGTAATTATCAAGACAGCATGGTATTGCAAAAAAAGTAGACACATAGACCAATGGAACAGAACAGAAACCCCAGAACTAGACCCACAAAAGTATGGCCAACTAATCTTTGACAAAGCAGGAAAGAGTATCCAATGGAAAAAAGACAGTCTCTTTAACATATGGTGCTGGGAGAAATGGACAGCCACATGTAGAAGGATGAAACTAGACCACTTTGTTACACCATTCACAAAAATAAACTCAAAATGTATAAAGGACCTGAATGTGAGACAGGAAACCATCAAAACCCTAGAGGAGAAAGCAGGAAAAAAACCTCTCTGACCTCAGCCACAGCAATTTCTTACTTGATACATCCCCAAAGGCAAGGGAATTAAAAGCAAAAATGAACTATTGGGACCTCATGAAGATAAAAAGCTTCTGCACAGCAAAGGAAACAATCCACAAAACTAAAAGGCAACCAACGGAATGAGAAAAGATATTTGCTAATGACATATCGGACAAAGGGCTAGTGTCCAAAATCTATAAAGAGCTCACCAAACTCCACACCTGAAAAACAAATAATCCAGTGAAGAAATGGGCAGAAAACATGAATCAACACTTCTCTAAAGAAGACATCCAGATGGCCAACAGGCACATGAAAAGATGCTCAACATTGCTCATCAGGGAAATATAAATCAAAACCACACTCAGATATCACCTCACGCCAGTCAGAGTGGCCAAAATGAACAAATCAGGAGACTATAGATGCTGGAGAGGATGTGGAGAAACGGGAACCCTCTTGCACTGTTGGTGGGAATGCAAACTGGTGTAGCCGCTCTGGAAAGCAGTGTGGAGGTTCGTCAAAAAATTAAAAATAGACCTACCCTATGACCCAGCAATAGCACTGCTAGGAATTTACCCAAGGGATATAGGAGTGCTGATGCATAGGGGTACTTGTACCCCAATGTTTATAGCAGCACTCTCAACAATAGCCAAATTATGGAAAGAGCCTCAATGTCCATCAACTGATGAATGGATAAAGAAATTGTGGTTTATATACACAATGGAGTACTACGTGACAATGAGAAAGAATGAAATATGGCCTTTTGTAGCAACGCGGATGGAACTGGAGAGTGTTCTGCTAATTGAAATAAGTCATACAGAGAAAGACAGATACCATATGGTTTCACTCTTATGTGGATCCTGAGAAACTTAACAGAAGACAATGGGGAAGAAAGGAAAAAAAAAAGAGGTTAGAGAGGGAGAGAGCCAAAGCATAAGAGACTCTTAAAAACAGAACAAACTGAGGGTTGATGGGGGGTGGGAGGGAGGGGAGGGTGGGTGATGGGTATTGAGGAGGGCACCTTTTGGGATGAGCACTGGGTGTTGTATGGAAACCAATTTGACAATAAATTTCATATTAAAAAAAACATAGAATGTTAAGAGGGAAAATGACCTTAGAAGCCTAATCCAAACCACTTGTTTTATAATGGGCAAATGAAGCCCAGACAAAGTACAGTGATCTTGCAATTTATAACCAGCTGAATCAGGCCTGGAACACTTTAAGCATAAACAAGGATGCTCTCTGTTGTCAATATAGGATACTGACTTTCAACAAGCATCAGAAAACTAGAATCTCATTTAATTTTTTTTACCAATATTTTGTTTGTTAATGATAAACAAATGGCAGAAACAAGAATGGAAATGGTATGTGAGCCTCATCAATTCTGGAGCATAATATGTCCAAATAAATGAAACAAATCAATTACAGATACCTCTGTCAGCGAAAAGCTTCCTAATATGAACATCACACTATGTCTTTAAATTATTTAGTACTATTGTACACATTTGCTAAATCATTTTCATAGGAAAAATTCATAAAGTACCAATTCCTGTGATTTACAAGCCAAAACTTACAGAGTGGGTTTAAAATGAATTTTAGGAAATAGAAGTGTGAAATTTAGGCACAATAACATGTTCAGGGATTTTATTAAATAAGCATATGAAAATTTCTTGTACATTTGCTATAGTACTTTAATCATGAAAAAATATGGAAATGGCAGAAGATAATGCAAGAAGCCTCCATATTAACACTTTCAAAGTAATTTTATTTATCATTTTTGAAACTTATAACAGTCCTATGATATAGGATCAGTAAGTATCATTCTATTTTTTGGATGAGAAGAATGGGATCCATAAGTTGAGGCTATATGCTGGGGCTAGAAATCAGGTATCCTGACAGGGCAGTGTGCCTTCCATTGCACCATACAACCCATAGAATACACTGAGAAATGAATGGGGAAATTGCTTAGTAAGGAAGAACATGATAATCTCAATGATTTCTTATACATAATCTGTGATTCTCTATGAACTCTGCACTACTGAAAGCTTAAATTCAAGGAGATTAAATATTAAATGAAAACATATTAATGAAAACTGCTTAAGAAGAGTTTAATGAATTGGGCCATATTTACATATACAAAAGAGTTTTAAAAAATCATGTATACTAAATTTTGGGCAACCATGAGGTACCAAAATGACATACCAATTTTCTGGAATTACCTCCTTTTCTAAGACTTCAAACCCAAAGACAACAAGTCAGCCTATAATAAAGATATTTTTCCCTGTTATCCCTCTGCACATTCATTTGATTCTCTGTCAATTCCAGTGACCGAATAAATAGCACAACAACACTGGGGAAGACTTTGGAGCTGAAGCCTTTTTAGATTGTCTTCTTACCCTGGAAAAATGGAAGCAGATAGAAGTAAAATGGAGAAGACTGCCAGAAACATATATACATTAGTGCCTGCATTTTTGCCCTCCCAGCTTCTCTTAAGGAGTATTTTTGTGCCCTTCTGTTTCTGAAAAAAATTTGTTGCATAGAGCTAAGTTTGAATGTCATTCATTTAAGAACATTTCTGTACTAAGGGAAAGCCCAGTGTCAGGATTCTTGTGTACAACTCTGATCTTGAACACTCAATTAGTGGTAATGATGGCTGCTGCACTAGTGGCACAACAGCCAACAAGTAAAAAATGATTAACAAACCAAACAGGTATTTATTTATTTATTTTAAATGTTTATTCATTTTTGAGAGAGAGAGAGAGAGAGAGAGAGAATGTGAGCAGGAGGGGAGGGGCAGAGAGAGAGGGAGACACAGAACCTGAAGCAGGCTCCAGGCTCTGAGCTGTCAGCACGAGCCCAATGTGGAGCTCTAACCCACGAACCATAAGATCATGAACTGAGCCAAAACTGGACACTTAACTGACTGACCCATCCAGGCGCCCCCAAACAGGTTTTTAAATGAAATAGGAAGTAAGGGCAAGATTCCTAAATAGGCAACATAAAGATATACACACACATACATTCCAAAAATTATCAAGAATAAAAAAATGTTATTTGAATGTTATCCAATGCCTAACTATGCTTTACACACAAAAGGACATTTATTGATTTCATTTCAGTGTATCATATCATACTATAAAAGACCACATTAATTTTTAAAATATTTATTCTTGAGAGAGAGAGAAGAGAAGAGAGTATGAGTGGGGGAGGGGAAGAGAGAGAGAGGGAGACAGAATCTGAAACAGGCTCCAGGCTCTGAGCTACTAGCACAGAGCCCAATGCGGGGCTCAGATTCATGAACCGTGAGATCATGACCCAAGCTGAAGTTGGACGCTTAACCAACTGAGCCACCCAGGTGTCCCTAAATGACCATTGAATTTAAATTTCACAAACTAGAAAATACCTACATGAAAAGAAGTTCTGTACAAATAAATGTTTTAGCATTTATAAAAAAATATTAACATTACTTATTAACATTACTTAATAACTTCAAAGCTGATCTTTAATATTCATTTCCTACTGATGAAATGAATAAAACCAGAGTATGGTCCTTGGTGCTCTTGTTTTGTATTTTCCCAAGGTGATGCTTCCATTCACATAGTTTTAGTGATCACCCAACTGTAAATGTTTCCATCTCTTATCTCAAACCTTGACCCCTCTTCAATCCAATTTAAAAACTAACTCCCAAATGTGCTTTTCCAAATGGATGTCAAGTTATTCAATTCAATACACCTAGAATCAAACCTATCATGGCCTTGGCATAACAGTTCATGTAAATTTCTGTGAAAGGTATTACATTTTCTCTGAACCACTCAGACTCAGAACCTTTGGATCTCCCCCTAAACATATATACATCCAGTTTATCACCACATCATGGTAATTCATCCTATACAAGATCTTTTGTCTATTTTAACTTCCACAGTTCTCTAAGCTCTTAATCACCTCATACATGGAATGCTATGATTACAGTGATCTAAGTGGACTTGCTCCCTAGTTCTAGCCAATACACTCTTCACATTGCCACCAGATTAGTATCAGTTAAATGCTGTTTTCAGCATTTCACTCCTCTGCTCAAAAAACCCAGCCCCTCGTACTTTAATGGCTTCTTAATACTAACAACAGTGGGTATTTAACTTGTTTAGGTGGTGAAATTTTTGGTGGTAGTCACGGTTGTCTCTGCAGAACAAATATATTATGTTTTTCATTATCCTTAAACAAATATAACATCTCATTTATTAAGCTTAAATATATAATTATGTGTTAGATCAGATATATTCTATCAAAGTGTAGCACAGACAAGGTATGGCAGTTGCCAAAAGTTGTTTTTTTAAAGTATGTAAGAAAACCTTCTAATGTAAACCCTCCATTTCACCCAACTGTTATATTCTCTTTCTTGCAAATAAATCTTGCATTTTATCACTTGCATGTCTTTATATCATGCAATTCTATCTATTGACAATTCTCTTCCCACTACACTTGACCAATTTTAATCTTGTCCATTTATCCTTCAAGACCAACTCAAATACTATATCCCACATGTAGCAGTCTCAGACCACTATCACCCTCTATGATCTTCCATTGCCTCTCCTCAACCCACTGCTGACACGCTTTCTAGTATTGGCAGGCAATGCAGAATAACAGTGAAGAACCAAGCTTTTGGGGTCAAACAGATTTGGATTCCCTCTGTTATGAACTGAGGTTTTAGGAAAGTTGTTTAATCTTACGAACTTTTCTTCTTGCCAAAAGAGACAGACATTAATTTCTACCTACCTTACAGTTGTTTTGAGGATTGAGATTATATAATGCAATTATGTTTCAGGGTTCCCAAGACTACTCACAGATTCAGTGATTCAGTCGAAGGTCTCACAGGACTCAGCATATAGTTGTATTCACAGCTAAGTTTATTACAGTGAAAAGATGCATGATAGAATCAACAAGGGAAAAGACACAGGAATGTAGAGAAATTACTGCACAGACTTCCTTATGCTCTCTTCCTATTATAAGGGGGCACACTTGAGCATGCTTTTTTTCTCTTAGCAATGAAAAATACAGCATGCCAAAGACATGAGAACTGAAATAACAGACAACTGCCAAAGACTGAGACGGACCACTGTGAGACCTACATGTGTGCCACAGAGGCAATGCAACTGAACTGACATTGGAACAAGAGACCACAGAAGATAGGCTAGAACTCAAGGAAAAAAATAACTGGGTCAATCACTTCGTATAAAAAAAACTACATTCTAGATAGGATATTTAAAAGACACCAGAGTCTCATAACAGAATACTCAAAATGTCTAAAATAAAATCAAACATGATTTGGCATACACAGAACCAGGACAATTCCAACTCACATGGGAAAAGATAATCAACAGATACTATTCAGGATGATACAGATGTTGGAATTATCTAACAAAGGCTTTTAATTTTTTTCTATTTGTTTATTTTGGGAAGAGAGAGAGAGCAAGCAGGGGAAGGCCAGAGAGAGAGAGAGAAAGAGAGAGAGAGAGAGAGAGAGGAGGAGGGGGACAGAGAATCCTAAAGCAGGCTCTGTGCTGACAGCAGTGAGCAAACCCAATGCGAGGCTTGAACTCACAAACCATGAGATCAGGACCTGAACAGAAGTTGGATGCTCAAAAGACTGAGCCACCCAGGCGCCCCTCTAACAGACTTTTTAAAGCTGCAATGATAAAAATGCTCAAATAGCTCAAATCACAAAAACTGTTGAAACTAAGCAAAGTAGAAAGCCTCAGTAAAGAAATAGATAAAGAGGAGAACATACAGGAAATTTTAGAACCAAAAAATAAAATAACCAAAAAACAAAAACTCTCCTTGGATGGCAATAGCAAAAGGAAGATGACAGAAGACATTTCAATTTTAAGAGAGAAATAAGATTGAAAAACAAGCATGAACAGAAACTAAGGGACCTATGGGACAATAGCAAAACATCAAAAATTTATATCATCAGAGTCCCAGAAGCAAAGTGAAAAAAAGAGGTGATACGAAAAAAGATATTTGAAGACATATAAACTGAAATTTGTTAATTTTGGCAAAAGACATAAACCTACAACATATTCAAGAAGCTCAGTGAACCCCAAACAGGATAAAACACAAAGAAACTCCTGTCTAAACACATTATAATTGCTAAAACTGAAACTGAAAAAGTGCTGAAAAATAAGAAGGGAAAAATTCTTAAAGCAACCAGAGCAACACAATACATTTCATACAGGAAAACAATGATCCAAATATCTATAGATTTCTCATCATAAATCATGGAAGCCAAAAGTAAGTGGCACAGTATTTTTTAAATGCTAAAAGACAGAACTGTCAACTCAGAATTCTATATGCAATAAGAATATCCTTCAGGAATTAAGGTGAAAAAAGACATTCTCAGATAAAAATAAAATTAAGAGTATTAGTCACCAGCAGACCTGTTCTAACTAAAGGAAATTCTTCGAACAGAGGGAGATTATAGTAGTGGGAAACATGAAAGAGTAGGAATGAAGGGAGACCAACAAAATGGTAGATAAGAGAATAAGTACATTCTTCTTTAGAATTCTGAAACTCAAGCAAAACTGAATTATAACACTGTGTGATGGAGTTTACCATATATGTAGATGTAGTACATAAGACAATTATAAAGAAGGAAGAGACCTTTATGGATATAAGGTTTCTACATTCCTTTGGACAAATCCACAATTACAGTTGGAGTTTCTTACACTCTTCTCTCAGTAAACAATAGAAGTAGTGGACAGCAAATGAGCAAGGATACAGAATAATCGAACAATACCTAATTCAAACATCTAGATCTGACATTTAGAGAACACTCTACTCAAAAACAGGGTTATACATTATTTTCAATTGCACATAAAACATTCACCAAAATAGACCATATCCTGGGTCATAAAACCAACCTTAAGAAATTAAGAGGAATCAAAATGATTGGAAATATATTTTCTGGTCATAATGAAAGTAAAGTACAAATGATTAACAAAGGGGTAACAATAAAATCTCAAAACACTTGGAAACTAAACATCATATTACCAAAATAAACTATGGAACAAAAAGGAACTCTCAGGGCAAATCAAAAAAATTTGGAACTGAAAAAAATAACCCAAAATACAACATCGAAACCTAGGGAATGCTAGAGAACAAAGAGTAAACCTCACTGTGTGCAAATTATTAAAAAATCATTTAGGAGGTCAGAGGATTGCAGAATGTGACAAAAGACTCTAATCATTACAATGTATAAAGGAACCTACCATAATGGAGTAGAAATAAGTGCTGACCTACATAACTTTGGAAATGAGTGACACCTACAATGTCAAAGGCAAACAAAACTGCTCACCAGCACTGTATTGTAGTTGATACATGTGTTTCCCACTGGGGTATAAGTTCGCAATTCTGAAACCACGATACCTTATACTGAAATTGAAGAATTAAGTAAATGGATGGAGGATGGTGGGAGCCAGGTTTCTCACTTTTGGAGTGGGAGGTTACAGACAAACAAGGAGAGAAGGCTATAATGATCCATGTGGTAATGGATTCAACTTAGAGATAGCAATATGAATGCATGTTTACCTTACTATGGATACAGATGTTTACATATGGAAATATTCATAGATATGGATATATGTCAGTTAGTATGCATACATGTATTTCCTTATTTGTCAGCAAAGAAAACTTAAAAGCAATGATACCACAGTAGCAATTATAATGCATACCAGGCACCCAGATCTTGGTTTCTAGTCTATTCTCCAATAAAAGGAATTACAATTCCTTTTGGAAATGGTGGCTTTTAAGACTGGCGCAGGAAATATACAAAATTAGCCTCTTCTGGTGCCAGTAAACAAAGAAGCCTTCAAAAACAAAATTCTACAAAATAACTGACTAGTACTCCTCAAAACTTTCAGAGTCATCAAAAACAAGGAAGTTCTGAGAACCTGTTAGAACCAAGAAAAGCCTAAGGGGGCGTGAACATTAAATATAACATAATATCCTGGATGGGATCTTGGGACAGAAGAAAGATAAGGTCAAAATTAAGGAGATCAGAGTAAAATATGGACTATAGTTAATGATAATGTATCAAGATTGGTTTATTAGTTGTGACAAGTGTACCATACTAATGTAAGATGTTAGTAATTGGGGAAACTGGGTGTGGGGTACTCTCAGTACTATCTTAGGAAACTACTCTCTGCACTATCTTAATAATTTTTCTGCAAATCTAAAACTTCCCCCCACCAATAAAGCTTAATTTTAAAAAATCATAGTAGATGTAGCCAAAGTGGTACTTTTAGGAAAGTTTATAGCATTAAATGCTTGTATTAAAAAAATGAAAGAGGTCTCACACATCAATGATCTTAGCTTCCATTTAAAGAAACTAGAGAAAGGGCAAAATAAAAACAAAGCATGTGTAAAAGGAAGAAAATAATGAAGAGCAGAAATCAATGAAATTTAAAACAGGAAAACAATAGAAAAAAACAATAAAAGCAAACACTGGATATCTTTGAAAAGATCAATAAAATTGATAAACCTCTGTCAAGACTGACAAAGAAAAAAAAGGGAAGATACAAATTACAAATACCAGAAATAGGTGATGTCACTACAGGTTCCCAAGACATTAAAAAGATAATAATAAACAATTATAAATGAAACAGCGGACCTACCGCGGCCAACTGCATCTTGCTCTGTGTCCTCCACCTTGACCACGCCTCCTCCCCTTGAGTAACCTCCCGCTCACCAGGTCAAACTTCCCGATCAAAACACGCCCGGCGACCTGCGTAACAGGACTTCGACCCTTCCCCAGCCAATCGGCCAAGGCCACGACCCTTCCCCAGCCAATCAGCCGAGGCCACGACCCTTCCCCAGCCAATCGGCTGAGGCCACAGCCATTACCTCACCAACTGCCCCTAGACCCCAATAAAACCTTTGTGCTTTTGAAACTCGCTCTCTCTCCCCGGTATCTCACCGCTGCGTTGGTGCAGGTAGGGGATTGAGCTCGAGCTAGCTCGAATAAAGGCTCTTTTGCTTTTGCATTGGACTCAGCTCCCTGGTGGTCTTTGGGGATCACGAATTCTGGGCATAACAATAAACACAAAGATTCAACAACTTAGATGAAATGGACCAAGCCTCAAAAACCACAAACTACCAAAACTTACTCAACAGGAAACGTATAATGTGAATAAATCTTGTAACTACTATTAAACAATTTGAATTTGTAGTGAAAAAGTTCCCAAAATAGAAATCTCTGAACCCAAGTGGTTTCATTGAAAAATTCTTCCAGACAGTTAAAGAAGAAATAGTACTAATTCAACACAAGTTCTTTCAGATAATAGAAAAAGAGGGAGGAGAAAAACTTCAAAAATGCAGAATAAGGGCCTAGGTGAACTTGCTCTTAAAACAATAAAAATATGGGCAAAACAACTCAAACCAACCATTTCAGAACTCTGACAATTATCCAGAGACACAGAATGAAATAAAAATCATTTATTTAAGACAAACTAATGAGATCTGTGACATTTTAACTTGTGGTAATTCCCCTCCCGGCTTCCCTCCCAGCTCAGTGTTGGGATAGCTAAAGGCCAGCAGCATTGCAGACAATAGAGATCAGACCTCTTTTTGAGTTCCCTTAAAAGTACCATCCCCAGAGCACAGTCATCTGAACTTGCAACAACCCAGAAAAATCTCTATTCTTAGAGTGTGGTAGATATTTGGTTTCACTTAGAGCTCAGGTCAGCCCAGGCAGGCTGGGTCTGGGGAGTGGGGAGGGTAAGGAGCTACCTCCAGGGCATTACTGAAACAATATGAAAGCACTGGCAACAACTCAGATGCAGTGATTCAGTTGGGGCAAACAAGAATCTGGCCTAGAATTAAAAAAGAATTCTAGGGCAATTAGATGACCATAGGAAACTTTTAAAACCTCTGGCATATTCCTGGGAATATAAATGTCTGGCAAGCCAGGAAAGACCTAAGAAAGGAAAAAGTACCAATCACTCAATTCTGGCTGCACTTCAGTTCCTGGACAAGCAGGAAAGAAATTAAAAAGTTTTCTTGTAAAGTAAAGCTAGAAAGTGCGCCTTCCCACAGAGATTCCCTTGGCAAAAATATCCAGATGAGTCATTTAATGAAATCTTCTGGCCAATCATTGGCTCACCACTAAATGTACTGACCCAGGTATGAACCTTAGCATGCCAGGCTTAAAAATAAAAACAAAGTTTTAAATTCATTTTTATTTATTTTTAAGTTTACTTATTTATTCTGAGAAGAGAGCACGCGGAAGCAGGGGAGGGGCAGAGAGAGAAGGAGGTAGAAAATCCCAAGCAGGCTCTGAGCAATCAGTGCAGTCAGATGTGGGGCTCAACCTCACAAACCCTGAGATCATGAACTAAACCGAAATCAAGAGTCAGATGCTTAACCAACTGAGCCACCCAGGCACCCCAAAACAAAATTAAAAAAAAATTTTTAATGTTTATTTATTTTTGAGAGACAGAGTGTGAGCGGGGGAAGGGCAGAGAGAGAGGGAGACACAGAATCTGAAGCAGGCTCCAGGCTCTGAGCTGTCAGCACAGAGCCTGATGTGGGGCTCGAACTTGCAAATGTGAGATCGTGACCTCAGTTGGATGCTTAACTGACTGAGGCACCCAGGTGCCCCCCAAAACAATTTTTTTTTAAGTTGCAAAGAACTCAATGGCCTACACTGCAGGGAATATAGAGTAGTGTTGGAAAATCACTAAACGAATAACCAATACCAAGAAAATAACAGAACAATAATAAACAAAATACAACAGACCTTGGTGGGGAAGAGGGTGGAAGAATCTGATACTAGAGCTGTTACAATATATTACCTATAGTGTCCAGTTTTTATCACAAAATTAAGACACATGCAAAGAAATAGGAACATATGCCACATATACAGACAAAAAAAGTCAACAAAAACATCCTGAAGGGGGCCTAGATTTTGGTCTTAGTAGACAAAGCCTGTATTCAAATTTAAGGAAACTATGCCTAAAAATTTAAAGGAAAGTATGATAACAATGTCTCAAATCAAATAGAGAATATCAATAGATATAGAAATTATTTCAAAAAACAAATTCTGGAGTTTAAAAGTACAATATGTTAAATAAAAAATTCATTAGAGTGGCTCAACAACAGATATGGGAGGGCAAAATAAAGAATCAGCCAACAAGAAGATCAATTAATGGAGAAATCCACTCTGGAGAAAAGAAGGAAAAAAAGAGTAAAATAAAATAAATAGAGCCTTAGTCACCTGTGGAATACTATTGTTGCAGGATTTTTTTTTACCTCACTACCTGGGGTTTGTTGTCTCCCTGCTTCTTCGAAGAATGAAGAGGTAGACACAAAATGAGCAGCAGGCAAAAGTTGTGGTTTATATACACAGTGGAATATTACATGGCAACGAGAAAGAATGAAATATGGCCTTTTGTAGCAACGTGCATGGAACTGGAGAGTGTGATGCTAAATGAAATAAGCCATACAGAGAAAGACAGATACCATATGTTTTCACTCTTATGTGGATCCTGAGAAACTTAACAGAAGACCATGGGGGAGGGGAAGAAAAAAAAAGAGGTTAGAGAGGGAGGGAGCCAGAACATAAGAGACTCTTAAAAACTGAGAACAAACTGAGGGTTGATGGGGGGTGGGAGGGAGGGGAGGGTGGGTGATGGGTATTGAAGAGGGCACCTGTTGGGATGAGCACTGGGTGTTGTATGGAAACCAATTTGACAATAAATTTCATATGTAAAAAAAAAAGAAAAGAAATTGGGCTTCCAGGTGTTTGTTTCCCAAATAAAAACATAAAACACTCACATGCTCTCCAGAATCTATCATCTATCCTCACCATTATTTCATAAAAGAATACTTAATACCAAAAAGGTAGAAAAGAATCTCAGGATAATGTGCACTTCTTTAGAGCATATTAGCTTAATAAGAAATAAACTTTATATCATTATATTTCTAATTTTGCTGATCTTTCACCAGTTTTTTATTTTTTATTTTTTTTTTAATTTTTTTTTCAACGTTTATTTTTATTTTTGGGACAGAGAGAGACAGAGCATGAACGGGGGAGGGTCAGAGAGAGGGAGACACAGAATCGGAAACAGGCTCCAGGCTCTGAGCCATCAGCCCAGAGCCCGACGCAGGGCTCGAACTCACGGACCGCGAGATCGTGACCTGGCTGAAGTCGGACGCTTAACCGACTGCGCCACCCAGGCGCCCCATTTCACCAGTTTTTTAAAACCACTTTCAGGACCGCTTTACCTGTGGCAACTGCGACATTGTCCACGTGTGTCCAGGACTGGGGGCGGCTGCGAAGTTTGCTTTTGAAAGATCTTGGTCTACGTGGTGATGATGGTGGCAGAGGAGCCTCTGATGATTGGATTTTGCTATCTTTAATTGCCCGAAGGCGTTCATAGAGCTCTTGCAGCTCCTTATTCTGCTGGGTTTGAAGATTTACCACCTCCTGAATGTGTCTAAATGAAAATAATGCAGAAAGCATTTTAATAGCACTGACACCATACAGATAAGCCAAAAAACTCTATGCAATACAAGTAAAGTTTAACAAGGAATTTAGATTAAGAATGTAAAAATAAAGAATATTCACAGTTTTAGGATGGGATATGCTTTCCTAAGCACAACATTAATCAGACATTAAGAAAAAATTAAACAAACTGGAGTGCCTACGTGGCTCACTTGGTTAAGCGTCTGACTCTTGATTTTGGCTCAGGTCATCTCATGGTTCATGAGATCCAGCCCTGTCTCTGGCTCTGTGCTGATGGGGGTAGGGACTGCTTGGGATTCTCTCTCTCCCTCCCTCTCTGCCATTCCCCTACTTTCTTGGGTGCTCTCTCTCTCTCTTAAAATAAATTTAAAAATCTGTAAAATGATTTTAATAAAATGAAAAAAGTAAACAAATTGACAAGAAAAAATTTCTAAAACTTCAATATAGTGAAAGACAATAAAACAAAATTTAAAGTCACACAGTATTAGTAATATTAACCTTTTCTTTATTATATGTTGCAAATATAAACAAGAAAATATTTTCAACATATAGTAAAATATTCATAGAATACACAAATAGTTCCTAAAACTCAATAAGAGAAAAAAAAAAGAAACGTAATAGGAAAAAGGGGAAAGAATATGAGAAGGTGACTCCAAGGAAGAGGAAATACAAGTAGCCAATAAACATGAGATGATGTACAACTTCACTTTTAACTAGGAGAATAAAATTATTTTTTAAGAAAAATTTTTAAATTCATCTGATTGGAATAAAAGAAAAAGGATCAATAATATCCAGTCCAATGTTGGGGCACCTGGGTGGCTCAGTTGGTTGAGTGTCCAACTTTGGCTCAGGTAATGTTCTCACGGTTCAGGAGTTTGAACCCTGCGTTGGGTTCTGTGCTGACAGC
Organism: Leopardus geoffroyi; assembly: GCF_018350155.1. Taxonomy (NCBI): domain Eukaryota; kingdom Metazoa; phylum Chordata; class Mammalia; order Carnivora; family Felidae; genus Leopardus; species Leopardus geoffroyi. The sequence goes on from NC_059343.1 coordinate 47,253,544, forward strand.
TCGGAGCCTGGATGGAGCCTGCTTTGGATTCTGTGTCTCCCTCTCTCTCTGCCTCTCCCGCACTCATGCTCTGTCTGTCTGTCTCTCTCTGTCTCTCTCTCAAAAATAAATAAACATTAAAAAAAATATCCAGTCCAATGTTGCTAAGAAATGGGAAGACAGATGGGGCACTTGGGTGGCTCAGTTGGTTAAGAAGTGGGAAGACAGGCTCTCATATATTTTTTAAAGTAATCTCTACACCCAACCTTGGGGCTTGAACTCATGATATGACTGAGCTAGCAAGGCGCCCCACTTTCATATATTTTTGTTTGGTGTATAAAATGATACAGCTACCTTGGACAACAATTTTAGCAGTATCTATCAATTTCATGTGCACATACCTTTTAACCCAGAAATTCTATTTTTGGGTATCTATCCTACAAAAAATACTCACATAATTATGTAAAAATGTAAGGATGTTTACTTTGTGTACTTCAACATTATTTTTCATTTTTTAACATTTCAAGTTTTTATTGAAATTGTTTACATAAGAAAAACATGGAATAAAACTGAAATGTCCATTAATGAGGGATTAAATAAACTTTGGCTATTCTAATGTATGGAACAAAGACTATTTGTACAAACGTGTGTATACAAACACACACACACACACGTGCACAACAATGTTAAGTAAAAAAATTTAGAATAACATATATTACCCCACTTTTACAAAAAGAAAAAGGTATGTATTTGTAAATGCATAGAAAAATTACAGGTCAGGCATACCAAACAGTTCACAGTGGTTGCCTCTGAGAAATGAGATCAGGGCACGAGAAGTACGAGACTGTTTTGTGTGCTTTATTACTGTTGTGATATTATGATTTATATTAACATCTTTATCCCTGTTCCTGGCACCTATTTCTGAAAACTCTTGTAATTTCCTAAGCTACAAAGAGCAGTGGGAGAATCTTTCGTTTTAATATTTGGTCTGTTTTCCTCAAATAGCTCCAGTTCCTAAAATAGCTCCAGAGTGATAAAGGTGAAAGGAATCTTATTTATCACAAGCCCCTTGGAATCACACCTGAGTTTATATTAATGACCTTACTTTTAAAAAGCCCCTAAGGATGGAGACTGCTTGCCAGGAGAACCAACTCAGTGATTACAGTGGGACTTTCAGCTCCTCCCACTCCACCTCCGGGAGTGGACAGAAGCTACAGATTGAATTTATTAGTCACCAGCGGCCAATGATTTAATCAATTGTGCCTACCATAATGAAGCTTCCAGAAAATCCCTGAACTACAGGGTTTGGAGAGTTTCTAGGTTGGTAAACACATGAAGGTGCTAGGAGAGTGTCACTCCCAAGAGGGTATGGAAGCTCCATGCCCCTTCCCCTACACCTTGCCATCTGATTATTCCTCAGTTGTGTCCTTTTATAATAAATTGATAATCTAGGAAGTAAACTGTTATCCTGAGTTCTGTAAGCCACTCTAGTAAATTAACTGAACCCAACGAAGGGTTTCTGGGAGCCTTTGATTTATAACAAACAGGTTGGTCAGAAGCATAGGTAACACCGCCTGGACTTATGATTGGCATCTGTGGGACTGAGGCCTTAACCTGGGAGATCTGATGGTATCTTTGCAGTTCTCAATCATCAACAATTTTCAGTCATTAAAATGTCACCAATTGTAAATTAGCTATCTGTCAAACACTTTGTTCTATAAAACTTGGGGCACTCAGATTTGTGACAAACGAGCAACAATCCCGGGGTGCCTGGGTGGCTCAATCGGTTGGGTGTCCGACTTCGGCTCAGGTCATGATATCACAGCTCCTGAGTTTGAGCCCTACGTTGTGCCCTGTGCTAACAGCTCAGAGCCTGGAGCCTGCTTTGGATTCTGTGTCTCCCTCTCTCTCTGCTCCTCCCCCATTCATGCTCTGTTTCTCTCAAAAATAAACGTCAAAAAAAATTTTTTTTTAAAAAAGAGAAACAATCCTTACTTTTCTCGTAATCTTTGAAGCTCCACCTTCAAATCCTCATCCTCTATTTCTGAGTCATCATCACTGCTCATTGGAGAAGATGGTGAATAGAAGAGTGAGCTCTGTGTTTGAGCAAAGGCTTTTTCTTCACGGAGTGGTAAGCACTGATCACTCACTGGAGCAGTCTTTGCCACTGACCTCCCTCTGCCAGCAAGAGTGGCTGAAAATTCACTATCAGAGCTAGGATGTTTCCCAGCAGTAAATGTCTCTCTCTCTTTAAGCAATAGTTCAAGTCCAGAATGCATACTACTTCCCATGGCTGAGTTTTCTTCCAGTTCCTTTTCTGGGGTCATCAAAGATACATCAGTCTCACAAGCTGTGTTGAAAGATGAGTAGTTGTCACCTTGTTTGGCAATTCTTTTATCTTCTTTAAAGGTTTCACGATGAGCTCGTAACTTCTGAGAAGAAAGTGAAGTTTGTGGATTGCACATGGAAGTTTCCATTTTCACTAACTGAGACTTGGCTATTTCAGTAAAGGCTAGAACTTCTTCACTAGAATGGGTTGTCATTTTATTGAATGCTGGTATGTGTTCTATTCCAAAAGATGTCACTTTCACTGACTGCTGCTGAGGAACTGTAATCACCTGAGATACAAAAAAAAGGCAAAAATGGCTGGTTCTATCTAACCAAAGAGTAAACCCACAAAGAAATTCAATATCAAAATATGGTACAGACAAGTGGATGGTGTGCTGTGATGTATACCTATCAATAATACACAAATTTAAAAGGCACTTTTAGAATTCCCATATTCAAAGTCTTTCAAGTGGGCCCCTTGGGTAAAGAAAATTGGCTTCATATTGCTCAAACAAAATTCCACAATTTAAAAAAATTCCATAATTCAAGTTGCTGAGATTCTAAAGGGTAAGAAATTAGATTTATTAAAAAGATGACCCAATCACCCCCCACCAAAATGATGACTCATTTCTGTGCTCTTTTCCAGCTACAAAAATCCCCATTTCTTTAGACTCACCTTTATTGGAAGGCTACAAAAGGTAAGGGGATGTGTATTAAATATGACATTAATCTACACTGAAAATAAGTATCATCTACATACCAAGATCTTCAATACTATTACCTTTTACAATGCCCTTGTAGATAAAGATTCAACCAAAGAACACAAACCTGGAACCGACCCCGCTGAAATGATCCACTCATCACTTTGCATCTACTCAAAGCCCTAGTATCAGCTGTGGACTCTCCTGTCAGAGGAATGGGATCAGGAGCAACTGCTGATCTCATATCTTCTGTTTCCACTGTAAGTTTTGCAAAATTGTAAGCAGAAAAGAGAAAATTGTTTATTAAGACTAAATTTGTTTACATTACCAAAAATGAAGAAAAGTAGAAAAGCTTAAACCCTGCTAGATAATTAAAAAGTGTTAATGTAATAAGCAACATTGTAGAAGTCCCTAACTCAAAATCAGACGTATGATTTATCCCGAGACTTAGTATCTACGTGAAATGAATAACTGTAAAACCAAATTAGTTACAAAAGTAAAAATAAAACGGCAATGACATTAATGGGACATGTCACATACATGGGCTACGTGGAAAAAGTGGTAAGATCTGTATATGAACAAACAAACAAACAAACAAAAAAAAAACAGAAGTAAATGAAAAGTGATGTTACCTAGTCTATGTCCCTGACTGTAAGCACACTACCTTGACGGACTTTTGATCTCTTGAAAAAGCTGGTTGACTGCCGTAGCCTGTATGCCCAGCTTTTTAATTTGCGAGTCCAGGATTTCTTGCTAATAGGATTTTTGAGACTAGGACAAGTAAAGCTTAGGCCAAAATATCCACCTCCTGTCTGCAGATGAATGGCTCCACCACTTGACACAGCAGCAGGATAGGTCTCTGGATCCCCTGGAAGTGAAGCATCTGGAGACATCTCCTAATGGAGACAAAAAGAGAAAAACCAAAATGGTAATAATTTAGACATGGTGAATCAGTTGCTTATACCATTAGAGTTTCTTGCACTGACTAATCAGTAATCAAAAATAGAATGCTATGTATACTTGCATTAATAGCATTTATTCATCACAATGAATCTGAAGTATTCAACTTATAGGAATTAATCCTTCCCCTTTCTTTAAAAATATTAGACTTAAGATAAGTAAAAGAGCAGAATATAAATCTTCCAGCCTCGGATATTTTTTATTATAACAACTTTGAAAACTGAAAATTAAAATTGTTTCCTTCACATGCTTCATTTACTAAAAAAGGTTACCGAAACCCTATGCTTTTAAAAGGAAACTTTTCATTTATGCTCATATTATTCAACAGAGTTAAAGATGCCTAATACACATGAAAACATAGAAAAACAAGATACCTAGGCATTTATATTTATAGAGAAATATTACCAAGTCAAATTTCTTAACTTTATGTAAGCACACAGAATCTTACAATAGGCCTCAAAAGTATTTCAAATTCTTGATAGAAATATTATTAATATCAGGCCATAGCTGGCTATAAAATCAGTCTCCTCTTGTCCTCCCATCCCTCCCAACAAAATGCCAGAATTAACTGTTGTATTCTAAATGAGTACTTTAAAAATAAATCCTCTATAATAATTAATATAAAAAATGCACAACCACAAATACTTTGGAAAATATGGAAATGGTCTCTACTAATCTAGAAAATCAAATGAGTATTTAAAAAGTTCAAATAATGGGATTCAGCATTTGTTTGCAAGAAGGATGGCCTAAGTGGCACTAAGTACACTGGAGTCTTAAATCAGCATTATTGACACTTAGGGCATGTCAACAGTTATTAAAATTCTGATCAATCAGTTCTTATTTTCCAAAGTCCCATTTTGGACTAGTAATAATGCTACTTTCTTGAAGAGAAAAGAAAAAAAACCTCTCAATAATATTATAATTTAGAAAATGTTCCACTGGTCCCACTTCAATTACAGAAAAATTTTAATAAGTAATAACTGAATCAAGATGGTAAGTTAAATACAAGTTCTAGCCTACATTACAAATCCAAATTCATAGATACAACAGAAAAAAAAGATACAGACACATACATATATGACTAAAGGAGGAAAAGCAGCCCATGACACATGCAGGAACTGTTTCAAAATGCTGCAAACTTGGATGGCAGATACAGACAGTAAGAGAGAGCACTGGCCAACCTAAAGGAAGAGTGGTTGACTAGAATGCTTACAAAGCTATACCCAATCTGTCTCCTTTATGCCTCCTAAACATCATCTCATAACACTCTCCTACTTACTGGACTTCTTTTGGTTCCTTGAACAGGTCTCCACCTGTGAATGTCACCATCGCACACAAGTTCTTCCCTGACCACCTTGTAATAAAGTAATCCCCTACTTGTTCTATTATAACCTTTTATTTGTTTAGGGTTTGTCTTCCACTACTAGAATTTGAGGTCCACAAAAAAGAGATCTTGACTTACTGAATGGGAGAAAACTGGTTGGGGTACTAAAGAAAGAACAGCCAGGAAGTTCTCTTTCCCTCCTGACCTCCAAAGCAAGCAAAAGGGAGAGGCATCTGCTCCCAAATAAGAGTGCTGAGAGGCAAATGTTTGTGGCCACGAGAAAGATCAGCAATGGAGAAAGGAGACAACATCCAAGAGGAAGGGGAAGCCCTTCTACCTGTGAAGACTATTAGGCCACCTTCCAGGCAGCATTTAGAGAAAAGTTGTAATATCCAGAGCCAAGAAGCCTGTCCCATGCCTTTCCCACAATTACTGGAGGAAGGCTACAGCAATTATATATAGCATTTAGAGAGACAAACAAGGAATCTTACATAGGGAAAAGAAAATATGAGTACACAACTAAGAATCACCAAACACTTATAGGAAATCAATACTATAAGAAAACACTAGGGGTGCCTGCTGGCTCAGTTGGTTAGAATGTGTGACTCTTGATCTTGGGGTTGTGAGTTTAGGCCCCACAATGGGTGTGGAGACTACTTAAAAAAATAAATAAAAAGTTAAAAAACAGGGGCGCATGGGTGGCTCAGTCGGCTGAGCATCCAACTTCGGCTCAGGTCATGATCCCACGAGTTTGAGCCCCACGTCGGGCTCTGTGCTGACAGCTCAGAGCCTGGAGCCTGTTTTGGATTCTGTGTCTCCCTCTCTCTCTGCCCCTCCCCTGCTCATGCTCTGCCTCTCCCTCTCTCTCAAAAATAAATAAACATAAAAAAATTTTTAAAAAAAGTTTAAAAACCCACTAAATTCAATAAACAAAAGAATAGCCAAGGAAATAGCATTAATAACATAGAATAAGACTGTAATACCTCCAGAAAGATGTGTGAATATACTACAACCATAAGAAAAAGAATGAACTACAGTTATTGGAAATTAAAATATAATCCTTGACATAAAAAAATACCTGAATAAAAGTCTGGAAACAGCATAAAAATTGAGAAATTCTCCAAGTACAAAAAACCAAAGGACAAAGAGATGGAAAACATGCAATGAAAAGTTAATGGGTAAGAAAAACAGGAAATGAAGAAATAAAACTATTTTTTCACAGATGATAAGATCTTATATATTATACAGAAAATCCTAAATAATACACACACTCAGCGAAATTGAAGGTACAACATCAACACTTAAAAATTAGTTGTATTTCTGGGGCACCTGGGGGCTCAGTCAGTTAAACGTCTGACTCTTGGTTTCGACTCAGGTCATGATCTCATGGTTTGTGAGTTCGAGCCCTGCATCAGACTCTGCACACTGATAGCTGCAGAACCTGCGTATGATTCTCCCTCTCCCTTTCTCTCTGCCCCTCCCCCACTCGCTATCTCTCTCTCTCTCTCTCTCTCTCAAAATAAGTAAATTAATTAAAAATTAGTATTTCTATACACTAGCAATGAAAAATCTGAAAAGGAAATTAAGAAAACAATTCCATTTAGAAATAACAACAAAGAGAATAACTGGTGCTGGAACAACTGGATAGTCACATGCAAAAGAATGAAGTTGAACCCCTATTCCACACCATATACAAAAATTAACTCAAAATGATCCTACCACGTATACTTAATTAATCAAGGGTGAAGCAAAATAAAGTCATTTTTGGACACTAAAAAACAAAAAAACAAACAAATTAGTCATCCATGCAACATATTTAAAGATATTACTCATAGAAGCATTTCAAAGGGGAAAAAAAAGGAATTCTAGGACACCAGAAACAGTAGCAGGTAAATTTGATCCAGATGTAGCAATGGACACTTAAAACAAAAGATTTCATTTGACTTTAACACTTCAGTATCTTTTGAGGATCAAAGTTTAAAATTATTAAATTATATTTCATTTTTTATGGTTCTAATCATATTACATGATCATAGGCTAACACATATAACATAAATGCTGTTTATTGATCTTCAATTCTTCGAATCAACCTACAGGCAAAGTACAACCAAGTGTTACAGAAAAAAAATGTACATGTTATAAACTTTGCTCATGTTAAAAATACAAGTAAATAAAAATCGGGAAGTGTATGGGAAAGAAGAGGAAAGGGAAAATATTGTAATTTCCTCACCCTTCATAGCAGTGAGTTAACAGGTATTGTTGAAAATTATTAAATAAAAAAATAGATAAGTATATTATTTACAAGTTATTAATGGCAATTACCTCAAGAATTAAAACCAGGACCTTAACAGTGTTTGGGGAAGGAAATGGAGTATAAGGAGGTGTTAACATAAATTACTTTTAATTTTCCCTCCTTCTGAACTGATTTCTTATTTATATATTAATTGCATATTTTAAAATTACTAATTTACAAAAATATGAACATTTGTTATATCTATTCAATGGAATATTATGCTATTGTTTAAAAAAACGTGAGATGGAACTCTGTGTGCCAACACAGATAAATGTTCATAACTGAAAAATAATTCTGAACATCACATGAATATAAACATATAACATATATCTATATCTTTGTAAATATAAAATAGAGGAGTAAAATTATATAAATATTTGCAAGTTAATTAAAACCATGTCTGTAAAGATTCATTAACAGCTATGTCTATAGGTTTGGAAGTGGGATGGATTTTACTTTATATACACACATATACTACTTATATAATAATAATAAAGAGATACAGTGGTAAAGATTTAGAAATATATTTATGATATACTGTAAAATGAAAAGATAAATTTGCAGACAAATATGCATATAGCACAATCCTATTTTTGTGAATGAAAAGTTATAGGTATGTAACTAATCTGTGTAAGCTTAAGTCAAGAAGGTTAAGTATCAAATAGTGGATAAATACCAGATAGTCACTACCTCTGTGATGTGATTCTTCCTATGTTACATAACTTAAAAAAATACCATATGATTTCATTTATATGTGGAATTTAAGAAACAAAACAAACAAACATAGAGGGGAAAAAAGAGGAAGAAAAAAAAGAAAGACTCTTAACTACAGAGAACTGATGGTTACCAGAAGGGAGGTCAGTGCGGGGGGAGGGGGGGATGGTAAAATAGGTGGTGGGAATTAAAGAGTGCACTTGTCATGATGAGCACTGGGTGTTGTATGGGAGTGTTGAATCACTATACTGTACACCTGAACTAATGTTACACTGTATGTTAACTAACTGAAATTTAAATAAAAACTTAAAAAAATAAATAAAAGTCAGCTCTTCCTACACACTAAAACAATCTATAAATCAGTCCTGTTCTGTCACCAATACAAAAAAAGTCATTGCTTGCAAGTTCCTAGCTAATTCACCAGAGGGCTCTCTCACCAAAGATACTTCTGCCGTCTCTATGGAGACATTCTTGGCACCTGTAGCCTAAGTCATGGCCTTCCTAAATACCTGTGACCTCAGAATCTTGTGACATAGATAGATTAATTTCAAAGGACAGAACTTTAGAAAAGAAGGAATTTCTTTAAAAGAATAAGGATAAGAAATTGATTAGAAAGAATAATACTTACATGTAAACATATTTCGCTGGGTATAGAAGTTATCACATTCAGGTCCCTTTTGAACACTGATATGTTAGCAGGCTGACTCACAGCCACATTGGACAGAATCTTAGAGCCTGTCTGCTGAAAATTAGGGGACTGTGCAGGACTATCTTGAATTCCACTGTGACTGATGCCTATGACTTCTGGCACTGGACATGAGAGCGTATCTTCAGCAGAGGAAGAAAATGGAGAGTCTATGCTTTGGGTATCCTTCTGACTCTCAGGATAGATGCTAGATATGCTATGCTCCTGATAGAGCAAGTTTCTTAATTTTTCATCCAGAGTTTTAATTCGGTTGTCTGCAAACTCCATTTTTGGAGGTCTTTCCCCATCTGATTCCAGGACAGTAGAGGGTAGAAGGGTAGTCAGTTCAAGGCCAGGGGTCTGAGTGGGAATGACCATCTTAGGAGAACTTGCTTCAGTGTTCACTGTGGTTTCTCCTTCTTGGGAAATCAACTCTGCATCCATAGTTGGTTGCTGCACTGCTAAGGATTGAGGCTTTTGATCAGACATAAATGCCAGAGTTGTAAGAGAGTTACCAGCAATCTGAGTTGACTCGCCAGGAGGGACCATAAGTACATCAGCCTGACTGGCAGCTTGGTGACATGGATATGCAGGTAGAAATATGCCTGCTTGGTTGGTGAGTCCCTCACATTCAACTGGAACTGCACGAACTGAAGTAGTAGTATGAGTTGAACTACTAGCAACTGATGCCATTATCTGCCTGTCATCTTCCACTTGATAAAATACAGCTTGCTGCTTAGTGTCTACACTGGCATATTCAGAAATCTTACCATCAACTACATCCTTGAGTTCTGATTTGGAGGCAAAAAGTACACGCTGGCAGGGATTATTTTCTAGAGTGAGCAGTGTATCCTGTGATATTTCCTTATTACTTGTGGTTCTTGGACCTAGAACAATAACAAAGAATAGCTAGGCACATATTAATAAATACAAAGCATGGACTAGTACTCAAAGGGGACAAGAGGAGCAAGGGACAAACAAGAACCTGTGTGAATAAGTGTTATAAATAAGATTCAAAATACACAGAATTCAACCTGCCAAGCGAAAAAAAAATCTTTATTTTTTCATAAATATTATATTTTAAAATGGCTTAAGTTACACCTTAATAATAGCATCTTCAAAAATGCTTATGAAAATTCTCATAAGAATGAAATACCCATGAAAACAAGTTAAAGATATGGTATAAATTTTGTATCCCCATCTTCCAAGTCTGGATGAAGTTGACAGATAACACTTACCAGAAAGTAGAGGTAACCCAGGAACTGTAGACATGGACTGCTGAAGAGGAGGAGACTGAGCCTCACGGTTTCTTATTGTTTGATTGATACAGAATCGCCACCGACCAACTGGAGATGACTGAGGAGCAGATTCATCTGTAGAAAGAATTTGCAAAAATTAATAGGCTAAGCAATTGTCAACATGTTTACCCTATTGATTAAGGAAACCAGGTTAAAACACCAATTTGTCTTGTATCTCCATTTCCAATAGCACTAGGATTTGCCAGTACAATGCTGGCAAATACTCTAAACAACTGAGCACAAGATATCTTTAGGGAAGGATTTTAGAATCTATGAAACAAACACTGTATCAATAGCAATAAAAGCAGGGCACAATTTTGGGGAGAAAATGGAAAACATTTTCTCCAGCTGTTCTGATCCTGATTATGATGATGCTTATGCAAATGTACAAGCATTAACATTTACAGAACTATACCCCAAAAGAAAAAAAATCAATTTTACTGTATGATGACTTAAAAACAAAGTCCCTACACCTTTACTCCTACTTTGTAAACTTATTTAAATAAGTAATTCTTTTTTAAACTTTAATCTACTTTATCAGTTAGAAATCTGCTCAAATTCCTCCTAACAAGGAAAAGAACATAGAGGAGGACCCTGGCATCCTAACACAAAGTAAATTTCAGGGTAATGGTATCTGATTTCATGACTCCCACACCACCTGTTGCTTCTTCATGTTGTTATAATTCCTTCACAGGTCCTCATTTGTCTATGGCTCTTCGCCCCCTCCCAGATACTCTAAATATAACCATGACCAGAGCTGAAAAGAATGGAGAGATAAAGTCATCAGAAAAGAAAACAGAAGACCCCATTTTTAGTCCCTGGAAGTTGATCTAGTATCTGATTTACAAAAACTTATCAGTGATCAGAGCAGGTAGAAGCATAATATTAGTGGAAGGAAATCAAGATATAAATGACTGTATTAAAAAATGAGGCAAACTTAGAACATAGGGATATCAGTTAAGAAAGGTTCTGTCCATCTCACATCAGTGGTTAAAAAAAAAAAACTTACCAGTTGACTTCAAACAGTAAAGCCGTTAAAGGTCATCAGTACTGTGACTGCTTTTCTGGTAACATACCATGCAGCAACTCGGAAATAAACTAATTTGATAAAGAACCAACACTTGAAGGAAACCTACAGAATGGTTTTACTTCTTACATCTGGGCTAAAAAGTCCTTTTAAAGTGTGGGAAAACCTACATTAACAATTTATTAATTTCCTTTATTGGCAAACATCTTTCCCAACGAAGTTGCATAAACTTTCCAAATGTCTTGCTTCAAAAGCCACATGGTAAATTTTATTAAATATACTTACTGCTGGTCTGAGTGGATGCAGAATTTATCTGTACTTGTTCAGATGATCCTGTCTGAATTAAAAATGAATATATAAATAAAGAAGTTCCTGATACATATCTGAGAAGACCTATTTGCTAAATAATTGTCCTTACTTGGCTACTGTTGGATTCCACAATTATAGAGTCAGTTCCAATGGCTCTATCTATAGCAGAGTGGGCATGAAGGATCTCCTGAGCCTGACCTACAACAGCCCTCAATTCTTCTACAAATTTTTCTTTCTCGCTTTCCAGCACAAAGTTATCTTCAACCTGTCCAAAAGTAAAAATAAATCTATTAAATTTAGTTTCTTCAAAATTATAATATTGTATCCACAGTGACTATCTTAAAGAAAAATGAATTAAAATTAACTATTTAGATACAAATGCCACAACAGAATTAAAAAACAACCAGCACTAAAGGACCACACAGTACATTAAATTATTCTATTTGGAGACCACTGATGTTTGTCAGATTGATACTACCTACCAGAGAAGAACACAGCATTTAAAAAAATATCTTGCATTCTATAAATTATCATTTGAGGAACACAACTGAGGCAATGTTTATGTTTAAAACTAGGATGTCCAAACCCATAAGTTTTTGTTTTTTTTTTTTAATTTTTTTTTCAACGTTTATTTATTTTTGGGACAGAGAGAGACAGAGCATGAACGGGGGAGGGTCAGAGAGAGAGAGAGGGAGACACAGAATCGGAAACAGGCTCCAGGCTCTGAGCCATCATGAGCCATCAGCCCAGAGCCTGACGCGGGGCTCGAACTCACGGACCGTGAGATCGTGACCTGGCTGAAGTCGGACGCTTAACCGACTGCGCCACCCAGGCGCCCCCAAACCCATAAGTTTTTAAATCACAAATCACAAAATGAAACATCTCTAATGATGATAAAGCATGGCCTGGAGACAGTTCATAAAATATGATGTTAAACAAGAGGCAGAAATGACAACGTTAACTTTTAATATGTTTAATTATGGGGGTGCCTGGGTGGCTCAGTTGGTTAAGCATCCAACTTCGGCTTAGGTCATGATCTCGCAGTTTGTGGGTTCAAGCCCAGCATTGGGCTCTGTGCTGACAGCTCAGAGCCTGGAACCTGCCTCAGATTCTGTGTCTCCCTCTCTCTCTGCCTATTCCCTGCTCACATTCTCTCTCTCAAAAAAATAAATAAACGTCAAAAGAATTTAAACAAAACGTTTAATTCTGTTTCTACAAGAATACATATCTGAAGAAAATTGGCAGAAACAAAAGCATTATGTACTCTTCCCGCCACCCTTACCTATCCCCATGAAAATAGGGCAAAACTACTAACTTAAGCCTAACAATTCAAAAAAAAAGTACGAAAACTAAATGAAATGATGAACATTACTTGACATCTATATGTAAGATGGTATATCAGTAGCTACTACATTAGAATTACCTGGAGCATTTCATAAACTACTGATGCTTAGGCCTTAACTCCAAAGATTCTGATTTAATTAGGGACCGAGGCAATGGATTTGTTTTTAAAAGCTCTTAAGGTGGTAAGAACCACTGACCTAGATAATGTCTTAATAAAACACTCTCATATTTTAGAGATAAGTATAATAAAATGAAAGAAGGTACAGTGACTTACTCTTGATCATAAGCAGTTTATCTTTGTGCAAATTTTAAAAACTAATGGTACCCTAAAAAAAGATTGCTCTGAATAAATGAGGGGAAAGGATGAGAGGAAAAAAGAGATGGAATGCCAGATGGAAGGTAATCTGGTTTCATTGTACTTACCATATAATCTGCAATGTCTTCTGGTGCGTCACCATCAGCATCAAACTTGAAGGTGACCATCTTGTTGTTGTGTGTCTCCAACTGACACTCCACCATGTTGTCTCCAGATGTTGACACCTGGGCACAAACATTTCACCAATTTAAGAGTCAGTTATTATCTTCTATTTGCAAATGGACAAAGGAACGTCTAGATGAGTTAACACACAATATATGGAAAAATAGTTTAAATTGTTGAGATTCTAAGAAGGTTTTTTTTTCCCTGTTGCAACACTGCCTTAACACCCATTCTATGACAAATAAAAGACTTAAATTAGCAAAATGTTAGAACTGTGATCCTGTGGAAAAGAAAAATTTAACTTTTATGAAAACACAAAGTCTGAAGAGTCACTGTATTTTGCCGAAATGCAAAGTTTATTTAGTCCTTCATTTCCAAAATTCTCTTAATCACACAAATTAGCACGTTAAGCAATAGAAAACACACTGCTAATGGAAATGTATACTGGTCCAACCTTTTTGGATGGCAATCTAGCAACATGAATTTTAAAAATTGTTAAATCTTCATATATTTTCACTACTTTTATTGACTTAATTTAAATTTTTTTCAACGTTTATTTATTTTTGGGACAGAGAGAGACAGAGCATGAACGGGGGAGGGGCAGAGAGAGAGAGGGAGACACAGAATCGGAAACAGGCTCCAGGCTCTGAGCCATCAGCCCAGAGCCTGACGCGGGGCTCGAACTCACGGACCGCGAGATCGTGACCTGGCTGAAGTCGGACACTTACACTGACTGCGCCACCCAGGCGCCCCCTTAATTTAAATTGAAGTAAAATTAACAGTTATATTGGATTCAGGTGTACAACATACTGGTTTAACAATTCCACGCATTACTCAGTGCTTACCATGGTAAATGTAGTCACCATCTGTCACAAGACAACGTTATTACACTCTCATTGACTTTAGTCCCTTTGCTGTACATCATCCCTTACAACAACCTCTCCTCTGCCAACCATTTTTGTTCCCTGAATTTTTTTAAGTTTATTTATTTATTTTGAGAGAGAAAGAGAGAGAGAGAGAGAGAGAGCATATGGAAAGGGGGAAGGGGCAGAGAGAGACAGGGAGAGAGAGAGAATCCCAAGCAGGCTCCACACCACCAGTGCAGAGCCCGATACGGGGCTTGAACTCACGAACTGCAAGATCATGACCTGAGCCAACAACAGATGCTTAACCCACTGAGCCACCCAGGCTCCCCTGTTCTCTCAGTTTAAGAGTTCAGTTTTCTGTTTGTCACTTTTTTACCTATTAATTCTACTTCTAGCAATGAATCATTAAAAAAAACCAGGGATCTTAAAAAAAAACAGGGATCTTTATATAGATCTGTGTTCAAGAGTGTTGCTACAGATAAAGAGACATGCACAGACATACAGACAAAAGGAGAGAGAAAGACAAAAAGAGAAGAAACAGACTGGCAGACAGAGATAAACTGATAGAAACAATTTAAATGAAGAATAACAGAAGTGATTATTAAAATATTATATCTCTATACAAGGGACTATCTGAGGCAACAATTTAAAATATTATGTTACCGGGGCACCTGAGTGGCTCAGTGAGTTGAGCATCCAACTCTTGATTTCAGGTCAGGTCATAATCCCAGGGTCAATGGATCAAGCCCTACATTAGGCTCCAAGCTGAGCAAGAGTCAATTTAAAATTCTCTCTTTCCCTCTGCCCCTCTCCCCTGCTAACTTGCTCGCTCTCTCTCTCTCTCTCACTGTAAAATAAGAAAAATATTTTAAATATTATGCTACTGAAAAATTACAAAGTGACACAGGAAAACGCGCATGATATATTAAGTTTTTAAAAATGGAGAATATGGGGCACCTGGGTGGCTCAGTCAGTTAAGCATCCAACTCTTGATTTTGGCTCAGATCATGATCTCATGGTTTGTGGGACTGAGCCCTGCAATGGGTTTTGCACTGACAGCCCTGAGTCTGCTTGGGATTCTCTCTCTCAACTTGTCTCTCTCTCTCTCTCTCTCTCTCTCTCTCCCCCATAAATAAATAAATAAATAAATAAATAAATAAATAAATAAGAATATGACTTCTCAAACTATTGCAAAAAATAGAAAAGGAAGGAAAACTTCCAAATTCATTCTGTGAAACCAGCATTACAAAACCAGATAAAGACATACAAAAAAAGAACTATAAGCCAAAATCACTGATGAACATAGATGCAAAAGTACTCAACAAAATACCACCAAACTGAATCCAATAACACATTAAAAAAATCATTCACCACGATCAAGTGGAATTTTTCCTGGGATGCAAGGGTGGCTCAATATTTGCAAATATATCACTGTGATACATACATCAACATGAGAAACGATAAGAACCATATGATCATTTCAATAGATGCAAAAAAGCATATGACAAAACACAACATCCTTTCATGATATAAATCCTCAAGAAACTAGGTTGAGAGGGAACGTACCTCAACATAATAAAGGCCATATATGAAAAATCCACAGATAACGTAATGTTCAATGGTGAAAACTGAAAACATTCCCCCTTAAGGTCAGGAAAAAGTCAAGGATGTCTACTCTCACCACTTTTATTCAACATAGTACTGGAAATCCTAGCCTCAGCCATTAGACAAAAAAGAAATAAAAGGGATCCAAATTGGCAAGAAACAAGTAACCTTTTGCAATTTGAAAATGACATGACACTCTATGTGAAAAACCACCAAAAAACTACTAAAACTAATAAATGAATTTACAAAGGTTGCAGGATACAAAATCAATGTATAGAAATCAGTTGCATTTCGGGGCACCTGGGTGGCTCAAATGTTTAAGCATCTGACTCCAGCTCAAGTCATGATCTCATGGCTTGTGAGTTTGAGGCCCCCGTTGGGCTCTGTGCTGGCAGCTCAGAGCCTGGAGCCTGATTTGAATTCTGTGTCTCCCTCTCTCTCTCTGCCTTTCCCCACTCGTGCTCTGTCTCTGTCTCTCTCTCTCAAAGAAATTGAAGACAATACAAACAAATGGAAAGATATTCCATGCTCAAGAATTTGAAGAACATATATTGTTAAAATGACCATATAACCCAAAGCAATCTACAGATTTAATGTAAACCTCACCAAAACATTTTTTTTTACGGAACTAGAAAAAAATATCCTAAAATTTGTATGCAACCACAAAGGACCCAGATTTGCCAAAACAATCTTCAAAAAGAAAAATAAAGCTATATGTATGACAATTCCAGACTTAAAGTTATACCACAAAGCTATCATAATCAAAAGAGTATGGTACTGGCACAAAAACAGACACACAGATCAACAGAACAGGACTAAAGCCCAGAAATAAACCCACAATTACATGGCAATTTAATCTTCAACAAAAGAAACAAGAACACACAATTGGAAAAGGCTCCTTGAAAATTAGTGTTGGTAAAACTGGAGAGCTACATGCAAAAGAATGGAACTAGACCACTTTTGTACACTATACACAAAAATAAATGCAAAATGGATGAAAGAACTAAATGTGAGACTTGAAACCATTAAAGTCCTACAAGGGAACACAGGCAGTAATTTTTCTGACATTGGATATACCAATATTGTTCTAGATATGTCTGCCAAAGCAAGGGAAATATAAGCAGAAATGAACTATTGGGACTACATCAAACTAAAATGTTTCTGTACAACAAAGGAAACGATCAACAAAACTACAAAACAATGTACTGAATGGGAGAAGATACTTACAAATGACCTATCCAATAAAAGGTTAGTATCCAAAATATATAAAGAATCAACAATAGCTGAACTATGGACAGAGCGCAAATGTCCATCGACTAATGAATGGATAATGAATGCATAAAGAACATATGGTGTATACATGCATGGGCGCACGTGCGCGCACGCACACACACACACACACACACACACACTGGAATATTACTCATGAATCAAAAAGAAGGAAATCTTGTCATATGCAACAATGTGGATGGAGCTAGAATGTATAATGCTAAGCAAAATAAGTCACTCAGAGAAAGACAAATATCATATAATTTCATTTATCTGTGAGATTTAAGAAACAAAAAGGATGAACATATGGCAAGGGGGGAAAGAGAAGAGAGGGAAAAAGACCACAAGAGACTCTTAATTCTAGAAAACAGACTACAGGTTGATGAAGGGAGGGGAGTGGGAGATGAGCTAGATGGGTGATGGGTACTAAGGAGGGCACTTGTGATCACTGTTTTTATTTTAATATGAAATTTATTGTCAAATTGGTTTCCATACAACACCCAGTGCTCATCCCAACAGGTGCCCTCCTCAATGCACATCACCAACTTTCCCCTCCCTCCCACCCCCCATCAACCCTCAGTTTATTCTCAGTTTTTAAGAGTCTCTTATGGTTTGCCTCCTTCCGTCACTGTAACTTTTTCTTCCCCCTTCCCCTGCCCCATGGTCTTCTGTTAAGTTTCTCAGGATCCACATAAGTGTGAAAACATATGGTATCTGTCTTTCTCTGCATGACTTATTTCACTTAGCATGACACTCTCCAGTTCCATCCATGCTGCTAAAAAAGGCCATATTTCATTCTCATTGCCAAGTAGTATTACATTGTATATATAAACCACAACTTCTTTACCCATTCATCAGTTGATGGACATTTAGGCTCTTTCCATAATTTGGCTATTGTTGAAACTGCTGCTATAAACCTCGGGGTACAAGTGCCCCTATGCAGCAGCACTCCTATATCTCTTGGATAAATACCTAGTAGTGCAACTGCTGGGTGGTAGGGTAGTTCTATTTTTAATTTCTTGAGGAACCTCCACATTGTTTTCCAGAGTGGCTGTACCAGTTTGCATTCCCACGAACAGGGCAATAGGGTTCCTGTTTCTCCACATCCTCTCCAGCATCTATAGTCTCCTGATTTGTTCATTTTAGCCACTCGGGTTGGCATGAGGTGATATCTGAGTGTGGTTTTGATTTGTATTTCCCTGACGAGGAGTGATGTTGAGCATCTTTTTATGTGCCTGTTGGCCATCTGGATGTCTTCTTTAGAGAAGTGTCTATTCATGTTTTCTGCCCATTTCTTCACTGGGTTATTTGATTTTTGGGTGTGGAGTTTGGTGAGCTCTTTACAGATTTTGGATACTAGCTCTGTATGTGATATGTCATTTGCAAATATTTTTTCCCATTCTGTTGGTTGCCTTTTAGTTTTGTTGACTGTTTCCTTTGCAGTGAAGAAGCATTTTATCTTCATGAGGTCCCAATAGTTCATTTTTGCTTTTAATTCCCTTGCCTTTGGGGATGTGTCAAGTATGAAATTGCTGCGGCTGAGGTCAGAGAGGTTTTTTCCTGCTTTCTCCTCTAGGGTTTTGATGGTTTCCTGTCTCACATTCAGGTCCTTTATACATTTTGAGTTTATTTTTGTGAATGGTGTAAGAGAGTGGTCTAGTTTCATCCTTCTGCATGTTGCTGTCCAGTTCTCCCAGCACCTTTGGTTAAAGCGACTTTTTTCCATCGGATATTCTTTCCTGCTTTGTCAAAGATTAGTTGGCCATACTTTAGTGGGCCCAATTCTGGAGTCTCTATTCTACTACATTGGTCTCTGTGTCTGTTTTTGTGCCAATACCATGCTGTCTTGATAATTACAGCTTTGTAGTAGAGGCTAAAGTCTGGGATTGTGATGCCTCCTGCTTTGGTCTTCTTCAATATTACTCTGGCTATTCGGGGCCTTTTGTGGTTCCATACAAATTTTAGGATTGCTTGTTCTAGCTTCGAGAACAATGCTGGTGCAATTTTGATTGGGAATGCATTGAATGTGTAGATAGCTTTGGTTAGTATTGACATTTTAACAATATTTATTCTTCCAATCCATGAGCACAGAATGTTTTTCCATTTCTTTATATCTTCTTCAATTTCCTTCCTAAGCTTTCAATAGTTTTCAGCATACAGATCTTTTGCATCTTTGGTTAGGTTTATTCCTAGGTATTTTATGCTTCTTGGTGCAATTGTGAATGGGATCAGTTTCTTTGTCTTTCTGTTGCTTCGTTATTAGTGTATAAGAATGCAACTGATTTCTGTACATTGATTTTGCATCCTGTGACTTTGCAAAATTCATGTATCAGTTCTAGCAGACTTTTGGTGGAGTCTATCAGGTTTTCCTAATATAATATCATTTCATCTGCAAAAAGTGAAAGCTTGATTTCATCTTTGCCCATTTTGATGCCTTTGATTTCATTTTGTTGTCTGATTGCTGATGCTAGAACTTCCAACACTATGTTAAACAACAGCAGTGAGAGTGGACATCCTGTCGTGCTCCTGATCTCAGGGGGAAAGCTCTCACTTTTTCCCCACTGAGGATGATGTTAGCTGTGGGCTTTTCATAAATGGCTTTTATGATGTTTAAGTATGTTCCTTCTATCCCGAGTTTCTTGACGGATTAAGAAAGGATGCTGAATTTTTTCAAATGCTTTTTCTGCATCTATTGACAGGATCATATGGTTCTTTTCTTTTGTTAATGTGATGTATCACATTGAGTGATTTGTGAATATTGAACCAGCCCTGAAGCCCAGGAATGAATCCCACTTGATCATGGTGAATAATTCTTTTAATATGCTGTTGGATTTGATTTGCTAGTACCTTATTGAGAATTTTTGCATCCACATTCATCAGGGACATTGGCCTGTAGTTCTCTTTTTTTTTGCTGGGTCTCTGTCTGGTTTAGGAATCAAAGTAATGCTGGCTTCACAGAATGAGTCTGGAAGTTTTCCTTCCCTTTCTATTTTTTGGAACAGCTTGAGAAAGAAAGATATTATCTCTGCTTTAAATGTCTGGTAGAATTCCCCAGGGAAGCCATCTGGTCCTGGACTCTTATTTGCTGGGAGATTTTTGATAACTGATTCAATTTCCTCACTGGTTATGGGTCTGTTCAAATTTTCTATTTCGTCCTGTTTGAGTTTTGGAAGTGTGTGGGTGCTTAGGAATTTGTCCATGTCTTCCAGGTTGTCTAGTTTGTTGGCATATAATTTTTCATGGTATTCCCTGAAAACTGCTTGTATTTCTTTTTTTTTTTTATTATATGAAATTTATTGTCAAATTGGTTTCCATACAACATGCTTGTATTTCTGAAGGATTGATTGTAATAATTCCATTTTCATTTATGATTTTATCTATTTGGGCCATCTCCCTTTTCTTTTTGAGAAGCCTGGCTAGCGGTTTATAAATTTTGTTTATTTTTCCAAAAAAACAACTCTTGGATTCATTGATCTGCTCTTTTTTTAGATTCTATACTAAATAAATACTGCTTATTTCTGGTCTGATCTTTATTATTTATCTTCTGCTGACTTTGGGGTGTCTTTGCTGTTCTGCTTCTATTTCCTTTAGGTGTGCTGTTTGATTTTGTATTTGGGATTTTTCTTGTTTCTTGAGATAGGCCTGCATTGCAATGTAGTTTCCTCTCAGGACTGCTTTCGCTGCATCACAAAATGTGTGGATTGTTGTATTTTCATTTTCATTTGTTTCCATAATTCTTTAATTTCTTCTCAAATTGCCTGGTTGATCCATTCATTCTTTACTAGGGTGTTCTTTAACCTCCATGCTTTTGGAGGTTTCCCAGACGTTTTCCTGTACTTGATTTCAAGCTTCATAGCATTGTGGTCTGAAAGTATGCATGGTATGATCTCAATTCTTGTATACTTACAAAGGGCTGGTTTGTGACCCAGTATGTGATTGAACTTGGAGAATGTTCCATGTGCACTCGAGAAGAAAGTATATTCTGTTGCTTTGGGATGCAGAGTTCTAAATATATCTGTCAAGTCCATCTGATCCAATGTATCATTCAGGGCCCTTGTTTCTTTCTTGATCATGTGTCTAGATGATCTATCCATTTCTGTAAGTGGGGTGTTAAAGTCCCCTGAAATTACCACATTCTTATCAATAAGTTTGCTTATGTTTGTGATTAACTGTTATACATATTTGGGGGCTCTCGTATTCGGTGCATAGATATTTATTATTCTTAGCTCTTCCTGATGGATAGACCCTGTAATTATGATATAATGCCCTTCTTCATCTCCTGTTACAACCTTTAATTTAAAGTCTAGTTTGTCTGATATAAGTATGGCTACTCCAGCTTTCTTTTGATTTCCCGTTGCATGATAGATAGTTCTCCATCCCCTCACTTTCAATCTGAAGGTGTCCTCAGGTCTAAAATGAGTCTCTTGGACCCAGTAAAAAAAGAGATCTACAGGCCAATATCCCTGATGAATATGGATGCAAAAATTCTCAATAAGATACTAGCAAATCAAATTCAACAGCATATAAAAAGAATTATTCACCATGATCAAGTGGGATTCATTCCTGGGATGCAGGGCTGGTTCAACATTCGCAAATCAATCAACGTGATACATCACATTAATAAAATAAAGATAAGAACCATATGATCCTGTCAATCGATGCAGAAAAGGCCTTTGACAAAATCCAGCACCTTTTCTTAATAAAAACCTTTGAGAAAGTCGGGATAGAAGGAACATACTTACACATCATAAAAGCCATTTATGAAAAGCCCACAGCTAACATCATCCTCAATGGGGAAAAACTGAGAGCTTTTTCCCTGAGATCAGGAACACGACAGGGATGCCCACTCTCACCGCTGTTGTTTAACATAGTGCTGGAAGTTCTAGCATCAGCAATCAGACAACAAAAGGAAATCAAAGGCATCAAAATTGGCAAAGATGAAGTCAAGCTTTTGCGTTTTGCAGATGACATGATATTATACATGGAAAATCCGATAGACTCCACCAAAAGTCTGCTAGAACTGATACATGAATTCAGCAAAGTTGCAGGATACAAAATCAATGTACAGAAATCAGTTGCATTCTTATACACTAACAAAGAAGCAACAGAAAGACAAATAAAGAAAATGATCCCATTCACAATTGCACCAAGAAGCATAAAATACCTAGGAATAAATCTAACCAAAGATGTAAAAGATCTGTATGCTGAAAACTATAGAAAGCTTATGAAGGTACTTGAAGAAGATTTAAAGAAATGGAAAGACATTCCCTGCTCATGGATTGGAAGAATAAATATTGTCAAAATGTCAATACTACCCAAAGCTATCTACACATTCAATGCAATCCCAATCAAAATTGCACCAGCATTCTTCTCGAAACTAGAACAAGCAATCCTAAAATTCACATGGAACCACAAAAGGCCCCGAAGAGCCAAAGTAATTTTGAAGAAGACCAAAGCAGGAGGCATCACAATCCCAGACTTTAGCCTCTACTACAAAGCTGCCATCATCAAGACAGCATGGTATTGGCACAAAAACAGACACATAGACCAAGGGAATAGAATAGAAACCCCAGAACTAGACCCACAAATGTATGGCCAACTCATCTTTGACAAAGCAGGAAAGAACATCCAATGGAAAAAAGACAGCCTCTTTAACAAATGGTGCTGGGAGAACTGGACAGCAACATGCAGAAGGTTGAAACTAGACCACTTTCTCACACCAGTCACAAAAATAAACTCAAAATGGATAAAGGACCTGAATGTGAGACAGGAAACCATCAAAACCCTAGAGGAGAAAGCAGGAAAAGACCTCTCTGACCTCAGCCAGAGCAATCTCTTGCTCGACACATCCCCAAAGGCAAGGGAATTAAAAGCAAAAGTGAGTTACTGGGACCTTATGAAGATCAAAAGCTTCTGCACAGCAAAGGAAACAACCAACAAAACTAAAAGGCAACCAACGGAATGGGAAAAGATATTTGCAAATGACATATCGGACAAAGGGCTAGTATCCAAAATCTATAAAGAGCTCACCAAACTCCACACCCGAAAAACAAATAATCCAGTGAAGAAATGGGCAGAAAACATGAATAGACACTTCTCTAAAGAAGACATCCGGATGGCCAACAGGCCCATGAAAAGATGTTCAACGTCGCTCCTTATCAGGGAAATACAAATCAAATCCACACTCAGATACCACCTCACGCCAGTCAGAGCGGCTAAAATGAACAAATCAGGAGACTCTAGATGCTGGAGAGGATGTGGAGTACGGGAACCCTCTTGCACTGTTGGTGGGAATGCAAATTGGTGCAGTCGCTCTGGAAAGCAGTGTGGAGGCTCCTCAAAAAATTAAAAATAGACCTACCCTATGACCCAGCAATAGCACTGCTAGGAATTTACCCAAGGGATACAGGAGTACTGATGCATAGGGGCACTTGTACCCCAATGTTTATAGCAGCACTCTCAACAATAGCGAAATTGTGGAAAGAGCCTAAATGTCCATCAACTGATGAATGGATAAAGAAATTGTGGTTTATATACACAATGGAATACTACGTGGCAATGAGAAAGGATGAAATATGGCCTTTTGTAGCAACGTGGATGGAACTGGAGAGTGTGATGCTAAGTGAAATAAGCCATACAGAGAAAGACAGATACCATATGGTTTCACTCTTATATGGATCTTGAGAAACTTAACAGAAACCCATGGGGGAGGGGAAGGGAAAAAAAAAAAAGAGGTTAGAGTGGGAGAGAGCCAAAGCATAAGAGACTGTTAAAAACTGAGAACAAACTGAGTGTTAATGGGCGGTGGGAGGGAGGGGAGGGTGGGTGATGGGTATTGAGGAGGGCACCTTTTGGGTGAGCACTGGGTGTTGTATGGAAACCAATTTGACAATAAATTTCATATATTGAAAAATAAATAAAATGAGTCTGTTGCAGACAGCAAATGGATGGGTCTTGTGTTTTTATCCATTCTGATACTCTATGCCTTTTGGTTGCAGCATTTAGTCCGTTTGCATTCAATTATAGAAATATATGGTTTTAGAGTCATTGTGATGTCTACAGGTTCCATGCTTGTAGTGATGTCTCTGGCACTTTGTGGTCCTTGCAACATTTCACTCACAGAGTCCCCCTGAGGATCTCTTGTAGGGCTGGTTTAGTGGTGATGAATTCCTTCAGTTTTTGTTTGTTAGGGAAAATCTTTATCTCTCCTTCTATTCTGAATGACAGACTTGCTGGATAAAGGATTCTTGGCTGCATATTTTTTCTGTTCATTACACTGAAGATTTCCTGCCATTCCTTTCTGGCCTGCCAAGTTTCAGTAGATAGATCTGCTACTACCCTTATGTGTCTACCTGTGTATGTTGGGGCCAATTTATCCCTAGCTGCTTTCAGAATTCTCTCTTTATCCTTGTATTTTGCCAGTTTCACTATGATATGTCATGTAGAAGATCGTTTCATGTTATATCTGAAGGGAGTTCTCTGTGTCTCTTGGATTTCAATGCCTATTTCCTTCCCCAGATCAGGGAAGTTCTCAGCTATGATTTGTTCAGGTACACCTTCAGCCCCTTTCTCTCTCTCTTCTTCTTCTGGAATTCCTATGATGCGGATATTGTTCCATTTGATTGCATCACTTAGTTCTCTAATTCTCCCTTCATACTCCTGGATTTTTTAATCTCTCTTTTTCTCAGCTTCTTCTTTTTCCATAATTTAATCTTCTAATTTACCTATCTCTCCTCTGCCTCTTCAATCCGTGCTGTGGCCACCTCCATTTTATTTTGCACCTCATTTATAGCATTTTTTACCACCTCATGACTCTTTTATAGTCCCTTGATCTCTGTAGCAATAGATTCATTTGCCCTCTATGCTTTTTTCAAGCCCAGCGATTAATTTTATGACTATTATTCTAAATTCTTGTTCTGTTATATTGCTTAAATAGGTTTTGATCAATTCATTAGCTGTTGCTACTTCCTGGCATTTTTTTGAGGAGAATTCTTCCGTTTCATCGTAATTTGGGTAGTTTTCTATCCTTTGTTCGTTTGAATTTGTTTAATGTTTTTATTTTTGAGACAGAGAGAGACACAGCATGAGCAGGGGAGGGGCAGAGACAGAGGGAGACACAGAATCCGAAGCAGGCTCCAGGCTCTGACCTGTCAGCACAGAGCCTGATGCGGGCCCAAACTCATGGACTGTGAGATCATGACCTGAGCCAAAGCGGACACCCAACCGACCGATCCACCCAGGCGCCCCAAGTCCTTTATGCGTTTTAAAAGCTTGTGTGCTCTGCACCTGCAAACACTGCTATATTAAAGGAGCGTTATACACTGTCCAGGGCCTGACCCATCAGGAGGTGTTTAATCGGGGATTGTTACTTGCTCTCTGTTGTTGTAACTTTGGTTATTTTATTACCCTACTCGTAGTAATATTTTGTACCCTCCACCAGATTTGTTCTTTGGAGTAGCCCTGTAAGGAAAACAGAGAGACAAACAGGAGACAAAAACATGCAAACACACTAGCAAATAACACAAACAAATAAACAAAAACAAAAACCTAACGGCTAAAAACCAAAACCCAAAAACACAGACTACAAGTAAAGAAGAGGTTGGAGGAGGTGCTGAGGGAAGAGCACATCCAAAGAGAAATGACAATAGTGGGGTGGGGGATAAACGTTGATTGGGCAGTTGATTAGTCAGAGAGACTAAAAGGCTTAATCCAGAGAGAAAGGAAAATAAAGAAGGAGGTGGGGAAAATGAAACGAAGATAAAATTACCCATAAAGAGAAACTATATGGCTTGATTATTCCAGAGAGAGAGAAAGGAGTGTAAAGAAGGACAGTGTAAAGAAGAACATGCATCAAGACAATGCATTAAATATGCCTGTTCAGACAGACTAAAAACCAGAGTAACCAGCCAAGGGGAGGGAAGAGATAAGGAGGAGAAATGGCGGGCGGGGGGGGGGGGTTGGCGGCAGACGAAGGCAGGTTCTGTACTATCATGGAGCCCTCCAGGAAGGGAACCGCTTTCTCAAGCTGCAGACTGAGCCTGTGACCTACAATCGCACCCAGGCGTGGCTCCCCTCCTCCCCAGCTGTGGGAACAGGGAGCTGGCCCCAGTCTGAAGAAAGCCCCGCAGTTAGAGATTGGATCCCTCTCAGTCTCAGTCCGAGGTCTTTCTCGAGCACTGGGTTTTGTATGTAAGTAATCAATCACAAAATTCCATTCCTGAAACCAATACTGCACTGAATGTTAACTAAAATTTAAATATAAAAAAAATTTAAAAACATCAATATATACATAAATCATTATGTGTACACCTTTAACGTTTATAATGTTATATGTCAATTATATCTCATAAAACTTAAAAAAATAAAAATTAAAAAAAAACAAAATATATGAAAAACTTCTAAAACTCAACACAAAAATATAAGCCCATTACAGAACGGTCAGAAGAGAGTCAGAGCTTGGGAAGATGGTGGAGTAGGAGGATGCAGAGCTCAACCCTTCCTACATTTTCAACTAGATATCATCCACACCCAAGTCAATAAACTGGAGAGTGATCCAAAGACAGGCAAAACAAACTCCACAACTAGAGATGAAGCTGCATTTGAAAAGTTAAGAAGGTCAGAGGCCAAAGAGGCTGCCCACAAAAGGAATAAAGTTATGTGCATAAACAGAGCAGAGAAACTGACCCTCACACCAGGGAGTTCACAGGAGAAATATTGATCCCCATAAAGTTTGGCTCTAAGAACCAGAGGGGCAGGGGCACCTGGGTGGCAAAGTCTGTTGAGCACCTGACTCAATTTCAGCTCAGGTTATAATCCCAGGGGCATGGGATCAAGGCATGCAATAGGCTCCACACTGAGCACAGAGTCTGCTTAAGATATTCTCTCTCTCTCTCCATCTGCCCTGTTCACGTTCTCTCTCTTAAAAAACCACACACACACACACACACACACACACACACACACAAGAGGGACTACATTCTATGAGTTTGTAAAACCAGTGGGGCTTACAACCTGGAGCTTTATAGGTCAGCTGACTCAGCACTGGGCAAGCCAGGTGGGTGAATGACAGGTGGGTTGCCACCCTTAAAGAGACAGCAAACTGCAGAGAGGCAACATAAAAATGGCAGCTTATACAAAGCCGGGGGAAACAGGAGTCAGATCTGTTCATACTGATTTTGGACTGTATTGGGGACTTTTCCTAAAATGAGGGAGCTGGCACATGCCAGTTTTGTCCCCTGCCCATAGCATAAGCACAGAGACACCTGCAGAAGGTGAGACTGCACAGACGCTTGCTACCTAACCCACCAGCAGTATTCCACACCCGTGAGTTCTGCTGAGGATTGCCTACTCCAAGCCTGCAAGCCTTGGCCCTATACTCAGGGCAAATTATGTTAAAGACACACAGGTACCCTGCCTAGCAACAGGTGCACAGCAGCCAAAGGGCAACAGGCATGTCAGCAGCACCATATCCAGCTATGCACACCCACCACCCTCGTGTATCCTGCCCAACTGCGATCCCCAGCCACCATCGCACATTGAGCCCAAACTCATGGCCTGGCCTCGATGGCACATAGTCCCCAGGGGTTTTGGGAGGGGGGACGGGCTAAATGGGTAAGGGGCATTAAGGAATCTAGTGAAATCATTGCTTCACTATATACTAACTAGTTTGGATGTAAATTTTAAAAAATAAAAAATAAAGTTAAAAAAATAAAAATTAAAAAAAAAAGTACGGGGAAACAAATGAAAATGAAAACACAATGATCCAAAACCTCTGGGATGTAGCAAAAGTGGTTCTAAGAGGGAATTTACAACAATACAGGTCTACCTCAAGAAGGAAGGAATATCTCAAATAAACAACCTGACCATGCACCTAAAGGAGGTAGAAAAAGTACAACGGTCAAAACCTAAAACCAGAAGAAAAATGGAAATAACAAAGATGGGATTAGAAATAAAAGATATAGAAACTAAAAACAAAACATAGCAAAGCAAAACAAAACAAAACAAAACAAAACAAAACAAACAATAGAACAGATCAATGACACCAGGAGCTGGTTCTTTGAAAAAAATTATAAAATTGTTAAACCTCTAGTCAGACTTGTCAAGAAAAAAGAGAAAGGGCTCAAATAAATAAAATCACAAACGAGAAAAGAGAAATAATAACCAATATCAAACATATAATCATGGGGCGCCTGGGTGGCGCAGTCGGTTAAGCGTCCGACTTCAGCCAGGTCACGATCTCGCGGTCCGTGAGTTCGAGCCCCGCGTCGGGCTCTGGGCTGATGGCTCAGAGCCTGGAGCCTGTTTCCGATTCTGTGTCTCCCTCTCTCTCTGCCCCTCCCCCGTTCATGCTCTGTCTCTCTCTGTCCCAAAAATAAATAAACGTTGAAAAAAAATTTTTTTTAAAAAAAAAACATATAATCATAAGAGAATACTATGAAAAACTATATGCCAACAAATTGGATAATCTAGAAGAAATGGATAAATTCCTAGAAACATATAAACTACCAAAACTGAAACAGAAGGAAATAGAAAATTTGAACAGAGACAACCAGCAAAGAAATTGAGTCAGTAATCAAAAAATTCCCAACAAACAAAAGTTAGGGACCAGATGGCTTCACAGGTGAATTTTAACAAAATTTAAAGAAGAGTTAATACCTATTCTTCTCAAACTATTCCAAAAAAAATAGAAAAGGAAGCAAAACTTCCAAATCCACTCTATGAGGCCAGCATTACTCTGATACAAAATCCAGATAAAGACACCACTCAAAAAGAGAACTACAGGCCAATATCCCTGATGAACATAGATGCAAATAATCAATTTTGAAAAGGAAAAGCAAAGTTGAAGACATCACAATTCTGGATTTCAAGTTATACTCCCAAGCTATAGTAATCAAACAGTATGGTACGGGCACAAAGAGACACAAAAACCAATGAAAAGAAATAGAAGATGCAGAATAAACCCACAACTTCAGGGTTAATTAATCTCTGACAAAGCAGGAAACAATATGCAATGGTAAAAGGACAGTCCATTCAACAAATGGTGTTGGAAAAACTGGACAGCAACATGCAAAAGAATGAAATTCCACCTCTTTCGTATACCATACACATAAATAAGTTCAAAATGGATTAAAGATTTGAATGTGAGACCTGAAACTGTAAAATTCCTAGAAGAGAACACAGGCATTAACTTCTTTGAAATCAGCAGTAGCAAATTCTTTCTATTTATATCTCCTGAGGAAAAGGAAACAAAAGCAAAAATGATCTACTGGGATGACATCAAAATAAAAAGCTTCTGCACATCAAAGGAAACAACTAAAAAAACTAAAAGGCAGGGCGCCTGGGTGGCTTGGTCGGTTAAGCGTCCGACTTTGGCTCAGGTCATGATCTCACGGTCCGTGAGTTCGAGCCCCGCGTCGGGCTCTGTGCTGGCAGCTTGGAGCCTGGAGCCTGTTTCGGATTCTGTGTCTCCCTCTCTCTCTGCCCCTCCCCTGTTCATGCTCTGTCTCTCTCTGTCTCAAAAATAAATAAACATTAAAAAAAAATTAAAAAAAAACAAACTAAAAGGCAACCTATGGAATGGGAGAAGATACTTGCAAATTACATATCCAATAAAGGGCTAGTATGCAAAATATATAAAGAATTTATAAAACTCAACATACAAAAACAAATAATCGAATTAAAAAGTTGTCAGAAGACTTAAACAGACATTTCTCCAAAGAAGATACTCAGGCCAAAAGACACATGAAAATGCTCATCATCACTTATCATCATGGCATTGCAATCAAAACTATAATGAGATATCACCTCACACCTGTCACAATGACTAAAATCAACAACACAAGTAACAACAGGTGTTTATGAGGATGTGTAGAAAAGGGAACCCTCATGCACTGTTGCTGAAAATGCAAACTGGTATAGCCACTGTGGAAGACAGTATGGAGGTTCCTCAAAATGTTAAAAACAAAACTACCCTATGATTCAGTAATCACACTACTAGGTGTTTACATTAAGGATACATAAACACTAATTCAAAGGGATACATGCACCCCTATGTTAATAGCAGCATTTACAGTAGCCAAGATATGGAAGCAGTACAAATGTCCATCGATTGATGAACGGATAAAGAAGATATGGGGTGCCTGGGTGGCTCAGTTGGTTAAGCGTCTGACTTTGGCTTACGTCATGATCTCACAGTTCATGAGTTTGAACCTCTGTGCTGACAGCAAAGAGCCCACTTTGGATCCTCTGTCCCTGTCTCTCCACCCCTCCCCCAATCATGTACATGTACTCTCTCTCTTAAAAATAAACATTAAAAAATTTTTTTAAAAAGATATGGTTGGGGTGCCTGGGTGGCTCAGTCAGTTGAGTGTCCGACTTCAGCTCAGGTCATGATCTTGCAGTCTGTGGGTTCGAGCCCCGCATTGGGCTCTGTGCTAACAGCTCAGACCCTGGAGCCTGCTTCAGATTCTGTGTCTCCCCCTCTCGCTGCCCCTCCTCCCTCTCATGCTCTCTCTGTCTCTGTCTCTTTGTCTCACAAATAAATAAACATTAAAAAAAATTGAAAGATATGGTATATACATACAAAGTAGGTTACTCAGACATAAAAAAGAATGAAATCTTGTTATTTGCAACAAAATGGATGTAGTTCAACAATATAATGCTAAGTGCAATAAGTCAGTCAGAGAAAGACAAATACCATAAGATTTTACTCATATATAGGATTTAAGAAACAAAACAAAGAAGTGGAAGATTAAAATAAAAGAGAGAAGGAGAGAGAGACACTCAAGAAACAGACTCCTAACTATAGAGAACAAACTGATGATCACCAGAGGGCATGTGCATGGGGGATGGATAAAATAAGTGATGGGTATTAAAGAGTACACTTATGATGAGCACTAAGTGATATATATGATTTTTGAGTAACTATATTGTACAACTGAAACTAATATAACATTGTATATTAACTATACTAAAATTAAAATTAAAAACTTAATGAAATTAAAATATATGTGTGTGTGTGTTCAGCAAAAAAAAAGGAAGAATATGAAATTATACAATGGTTTAAGCATCCATCCAAGATGTATATACCAATTAGTTAGAAATATCAGCTTTAAAGTTTGGATTCCAATCAGACTATCAATTGCTAGTTCAATGACCATAGGCAAATTGCTTTACCCCTCTAATCTTCAATATCTTCATTTGTAAACATGAGTATGCTAACACCTATCATACAGGTTTACTGAAGGATTAAATGATAACACAAATGCATAACATTTAAGGTGTCTACCAAAAAAGAAAACATTTGCTACTATTACTAGTACTATTACAACCTTAATAATGTAAAATACTACACATACATATAGAAAAAAGATGAAAAAAGTGAATTTCATTTTCTTCCTTGTATTTGGCCTATACTTCCTAATACATAATATTGTTATCAGAAAAATTTTAATGAGAGAAACATTAGCGCTTCACACGCTTTATACTCACCTCTTAAGAAACATGGCCTCTCTCTGTCAACACAGACCTCTACACACACTCTTAAGCAAATAATATTTACACACTGACCTGAAGCACAGTAAGTTGGAATTTAGTCCCCTTCTCTGGTCGAGGACAGGAAGCTCTTCTTTGTTTGCTCCGATCTTGTTTGCCATTTCCATATAGGTTATCAGGAGTATTGATGTTTTCCTTCACAGCTGCTACATCTTGATTCAGACTAGTTATTTAAAAAAAAAAAAGCAACTCCTATTCAATTTCTCAGAGCAAACACTATGCCATAATTCTCAAAGCCCAATATTTAACCCAAATCAGAATTATCATCGGAAATTCTATGATAGCTAGAATAATTCCATTCTCATGGCAAAATTCTAGACAACTTCCAATTATAAAATAATACATTACGAATTTAAGGAAAATAAATAAGAAATATAATATGTGAGAATATACAAATAGCAAATTGTACACCCATTTAAGGGTGAATTTAATAGTATGTGAATTATATCTCAATAAAGATGTTTTTAAAAATTATGAAACACTGAGATAATATGTATTTATTTGGCAATCACCTGACACTAGTGGGAATGAAAGAAAAACACTGTCAGTGATGGACCTCTGTGGAACCTTTTATCAGAGGATTCTCTTGATCAGCTTTATCTTGTTTGTTTTTTGGGTATATTATTAATTTGTTCAAATAAAACTTCTAAAAACCAATTTTCACTCAAAATATACCTGTTTATGTGAAAAAAATCAATAGGGTATATATAGATATACCAAGTGAAGAAGAAAGGAATAGGGCAAGAGAAAGAACAAAAAATGAAAATCCAATGAAGAAAATGTACTAGTGGGTTGTTGGAAGATAGCAGTGGAGTAGGAGTACTCTAAGCTCACCTTGTCCCACAAATACAACCAGATAACTATCAAATATTCCTAAATACACCAGAAAATGACCTGAAGACTGGCAGAGCATACTACACAACTAAAGGTAGAAAAGAGGCCACATGGAAGAAGGTAAAAAGTGCAGAGATGTGGTTGGGGAGTGAAATGGACCATGACCATGGGAGTGGAGAGAATGCACTGGTTGTAGAGAAGGGTGAGACAGACTAACACGAAGGGGAGTGCTTGGGGGAAACAAATTCCATAGCAATTGGCTTGTAAAGCAAGAGGGGCCAAATTTCATGACTGCTGGCAACTAGAGGGGCATAAAGTCTGCAGTTTTAAAGGTCACTGGGCTTGGCTAGGATACAGCATGGAGGGCATTATGTTGCTCTTGCAGAGAAGGCAGGCAAACAACCTGTGGGTACACAGCACAGAAACAGTGATATGAAAAGTACCTGGCACATACAGTGGAGAGGGTTATTTGTTTATTTTGGACCACATCCAAGAGAGGCAGTGTTCACGGAGAGAAATCTTCAGGAAGAAAGTAACAAGACAGTGCCACTTCTCTCCACTGACCCTAAGCATAAGCACAGGGACACCTATAGGAACCAACACAACACCAACACTCGCTTACACCAAGCTCTGTCCCCCATATTCCAGTGGAACCACTCTTCTCATTTTCCACTGATGCCTTAGCAGTCCCCTCCTCTAGAAAACTGGCTCCAAACCCTGCTCACACCACACCTTCCCACTCAGGAGTTTTGAGGAGCCTCAGGTACAGCAGCAGTGGCAACAGGTCTCATTTCACAAACAGACCAGAGCACATCTAAGTTAAAACGTGCCACATTCAGAGCAGGGACCAGACATTCCTTGTAATAGGCAAACAAAGCCTCTATAGACGACTGACCTAAAGGATACAGCAGCAAAGACAAAACATAAGAGCACATGCAGAACACACTGGAGACACTCCAGGAAGCACCAGGCCTAGGGAAACAGGGGACACTACATGGCAGGGCACTACAGGATCTCTTCATCATAAGATCATTACCCTGAGGAACAGAAGATGTAGCTTATTTCCTAACACAGACAAATGGACACAGAAATGTAGGTAAAATGAAAAGACAGAGAAATTTATCCCAAATTAAAGAACAGTACAAGGCCATGGCCAGAGATCTAAGCAAAACAGAAATAAGTAACATGCCCAATAGAGAATTTAAAGTAATGATCACAAAGATACTCACTGGACTTGAGAAAAGAGTAGAAGACATCAGTGAGACCCTTAACACAGAGATAAGGAATAAAATAGCATTGATAAAGGGCTCAATAAACCAAATGAGAAGCATGCTAGATGGAATGAACAGCAGGATGGAAGAAGCAGAGGAACAACTCAGTGACCTAGAAGACAGAATAATGGAAAGTAATCAAGTTGAACAAGAGAGAAAAGAACTATGAAAAATGAAAACAGACTTAGGGAACACAGTGACTCCACCAAATGTAATAATATTCATATTATAGGAGTCCCAGAAGAAGGAAGACAAAAGAGGGTACAAAATTTACTTGAAAAAATAATAGCTGAAAACTTCCCTGATCTGGGGAAGGTAACAGACATCCAGATCCAGGAGGCACAGGGAACTCCCATCAAAATTAACAAAAGGAGGTCAACACCAAGATATATTGTAATTAAACTGGCAAAATATAGTGATAAAGAAAAAAATTTTAAAGCAGCAAGGCAAAAGAAGATACCCAAAAGGCTAGAAACCCAAAAAGGCTAGCAGGGGATTTTTCAGCAGAAACTTTGCAAGCCAAAAGTGAGTGGCCTTATATATTCAAACTGCTGAATGGGAAAAATCTGTAGCTAAGAATACTCTATTCAGCAAGGCTATCAATCAGAATAGAAGGAGAGATAAAGAGCTTCCTAGGCAAATAAAAACTAAAGGAGTTCATGACCAAAAAACCAACCCTGTAAGAAATATTTAAGGGGACTCTTTGAGTGGAAAGGAGAGACCAAAAGTGACAGTATAAAAGTAGGAAACAAAAGGAGTAAAAAATAATATTTCTGTCAAAAATCAGACAAGGCATTCACAAAATAAAAGGAAAATGTGTCAAATATGTAAATATGGGAAATATGATAAAATATACCTAAAATGTGGGCAGGAGAGAAGTAAAGAATGGTTCTAATTTTAAATGATGATAAAATTAATATATACAGCTATATGCTTAAGACGTTATATACAAACCTAATGTTAACCATGTATCAAAAATCATTAATAAGTATGTAAAGAACAAAGAGAAAAAATCCAAATATATCAATAAGGAAAATCATCAATGATCAGAGAAATTGAAGAAGATTTAAGTCATACCATGCATATTTTCAGGCCACAATGCTACAAAACTAGAAGTCAACCACAGGAAAAAAATCTGTAAAGATCACAAATACATGCAGGTTAAATAACATGCTACTAAACAATGAATGGCTCAACCAGGAAATCAAGGAAGAAATAATAGCACATGGAAACAAATGAAAATGAAAACACAAGGTTCCAAAACCTCTGGGATGGAGCAAAAGCAGTTCTAAGAGGGAAGTTCAAGGCAATTCAGGCCTACCTCAAGAAGCAAAAAACAAACAAACAAACAAACAAAAAAAAACAACCTCAAATAAATCACCTAACCTTACACTCAGTTTCTCTGACAGAAAAAGTACAACAAACAAAACCTAAAACCAGCAAAAGGAATGAAATAATAAATATTAGAGCAGAAATAAGTGATATAGAAACTAAAGAAACAATAGAACAAATCAATGAAATCAGGAACTGGTTCTTTGAAAAAAATTAATAAAATTGGTAGACCTCTAGTTAGACTTATCAAAAAAAAAGGAGAAAGGACCCAAATAGACAAAATCACAAATAAGGGAGGATAAATAACAGCCAACACTATAGAAATATGAACAATTATAAGAGTGTATTATGAAAATCTATATGCCATCAAACTGGACAATCTAGAAAACATGGATAAATTCATAGAAACATATAAACTCCCCAAATTGAAACATGAAGAAATAGAAAATCTTAGCAGATGGATAACCAGCAAAGGAATGGAATCAATAATCAAAAAACTCCCAACAAACAAACGTCCAGGACCAGATGGCTTCACAGGCAAATTCTACCAAACATTTAAAGAAGAGTTAATACTTACTCTTCTCAAACTATGCCAAAAAATAGCAAAGGAAATAAAACTTCCAAATTCATTCTATGAAGCCAGCATTACCCTGATACCAAAACCAGATAAAGACACCATAGAAAAGAGAACCACAGGCCAATATCCCTTATTCCTGCTGAATATACATGCAAAAGTCCTCAACAACATACTAGCACACTGAATCCAACAATACATTAAAAACATCATCCACCACAATCAAGTGGGACTTATTCCAGGGTTTCAAGAGTGACTCAATATTGGCAAATCACTCAATGTATTACATCATATCAATAAGAGAAAAGATAAGAACCATATGATCATTTCAATAGATGCAGAAAAAAAGCATTTGACAAAGTACAACATCAATTCTTGACAAAAACCCTCAACAAAATAGGTTTAGAGGAAACATATCTCAACATAATAGAGGCCATCTACATAAATCCCACAGGCAACATCATACTTAATGGGGAAGAACTGAGATTTTCCTCTAAGGTCAGCAACAAGACAAAGATGTATACTCTTACCACTTTTATTCAACATAGTACTGGAAGTCTTAGCCACAGAAATCAGACAACAACAACAAAAAAATAAAAAGGCATCCAAATTCATATGAAGAAGTAAAACTTTCACTATTGCAGATGACATGATACAAAATATAGAAAACCCAAAAAGACTCCACCACAAAACTACTGTAACTGATGAAGAAATGCAGTAAGGTCACAGGATACAAAATCAATATACAGAAATCTGTTGCATTTCTGTACACCAATAATGTAACAGCAGAAAGAGAAATTAAGAAAGCAATCCCATTTACAATTGTACCAAAAATAATAAAATATTTAGGAATAAACCTAACCAAAAAGGTGAAAGATCTGTACTCTGAAAACTATAAAACACTGATGAAAGAAATCCAAGATGACACAATGAAATGGAAAGACATTCCATGCTGAGGAATTAGAAGAATAAATATTGTTAAAATGTCTATACTGCCCAAAGTAATCTACATATTCATTGCAATACCTAACAAAATACCAACATGTTTTTTCACAGAACCAGAATAAATGATCCTAAAATTTGTATGAAACCACAAAAGACCCTGAAAAGCCAAAGCAATGTTGAAAAAGAAAAGTAAAGCTGGAGGCATCACAATTCCAGACTTCAAGTTATATTACAAAACTGTAATAATCAAAACAGTACAAAAATAGACACATAGATCAATAGGACAGAACAGAATTCCAGAAACAAACCCACAACTATAGGTCAATGAATCTTCGACAAAGCAGGGAAGAATGTCCAATGGGAAAAGAATGTCTCTTCAACAAATGGTGTTGGGAAAACTGGACAACATGCAAAACAATGAAACTGGATCACTTTCTTACACCATATGTAAGAATAAATTCAAAATGAATTAAAGACCTAAACATGAGACATGAAACCATAAAAATCCTAGAAAAGATCACAGGCAGTATGTTCTTTGACACAGGCTGTAGTGACTTCTTTCTAGGATGTCTCCTGAGGCAACAGAAACAAAAGTAAAAATGAACTATTAGAACTACATCAAAATGAAAAGCTTCTGCATAGCCAAGGAAATAGTCAACAAAACCGATAGACAACCTACTGAATGGGATAAGGCATTTGCAAATGACAATATTCAATAAAGGGTTAGTACTAAAAATATATAAATTACAAAACTCTACACCACAAAGACAAATAATCCCAATTTAAAAATGGGCAGAAGGAATGACCAAACATTTCTCCAAAGAAGACATTCAGATGGACGACAGACATATGAAGAGATGTTCAGTATCACTTATCATCAGAGAAATGTTACCAAAGCTACAATAAGATATCTCACACCTGCCAGAATGCTTAAAATCAACAACAGAAGAATCAACAAGTGTTGGTGAGGATGTGGAGAAAAAGGAACGCTACTGCACTTTTGGTGAGAATAAAAACTGTTGCAGCCACTGTGGAAAACATTATGGAGGTTCCTCAAAAAGTTAAAAATAGAACTACCCTATGATCCAGCAATTACATTAAATGGGGATTTACCCAAGGAATACAAAAACACTAATTCAAAGGGATACATGCATACTAATGTTTATTGCAGTATTATTTATAATAGCCAAATTATGGAAGCAGTCCAAGTGTCCATTGATTGATGAAAGGATAAAAAAGAGGTGGTGTATATATATACAATGGAGTACTATTCAGCCATAAAAATGAATGAAATCATGCTATTTGCAATGACATGGTGGAGCCAGAGAGTATAATGCTATGCAAAATAAGTTAGAGAAAGACAAATACCATATAATTCCACTCATATGTGGAACTGAAGAAAAACAAATGAGCAAAGGGAAAAAAATTTAGAGAGGAGAGAGAGACAAATGAAGAAACAGACTCCTAATTATAAAGAACAAAGTGAGTATCACCAGAGTGGAAGAGGGTGAGGGGAATGGGTTAAACAGGTAATGGGGATTAAGGAGTACACTTGTCATAATGAGCACTGTGAATCATTTGAAGTTGTTGAATCACTATGTTGTACAACTGAAACTAATAAAACGTTGAATGTTAAAAAAATGAAAAAAACACATATTTAAAGGAAAAAGAGAAATATGGTATATACATGTTTACACATACCCATGTGTGTACGTACACACACACACACACACACACACACACACAGAGAGGAATACTATTTGGCCATAAAAATGTATGGAGTCTTGCTATTTGTAACAACATAAATGGACCCTGAGGACACCATTTTCCTCACTATATTTCTCATGCTAAGTGAAATAAGTCAGAAAGAGAAAGACAAATATCATATGATCTTAGTTATATGTGGAATTAAAAGAAAAAAAACCAAGCAGACTCATATATACAGAACAGATTAATGATTAATCATTGCCAGAGGTTGTCAGACATGTGAAATTGGGTTGGGCAGAATGGGTGAAGGCAGTCAAAAGATATAAACTTCCAGTTATAAAATAAGTAATTCCTGGGATGTCATGTACATCATGGTGACTACAGTTATTAATATTGTATTATATATTTCAAAGTTGCTAACAGATTAAAGTTCTCATCATAAGAAAAGAAATTCTGTTACTCTGTATGGTGATAGATGTTCACTACACTTACCGTGGTGATCATTTTGCAATATATACAAATATCAAATCATTATGTTGTATACTTGAAACTAATATAAGTTTGTATGTCAGTTATACCTCAATAAAACAAGTACATAATAAAACACTACAATTCTAGTAAAAAAAATAAAAATGAATGATGTCAAAATTGTTCAATGTGATTAATTCTAACCAGTTATATTTTGCAGGTTCACATCAATATGAAAGGGCAGCTTTCAGTTTATTTGTGTCAGGGCATGTTTCAGCATTTTCTTTAATAAGTTTGAAGATATTTCAATAAATAGAAAAATTCCAATAAAGACGTTTGAAAATTAAATGAGAAGATCTGTTAGCAGCAAAAACATATCTTTTGAATTAATTTTTAGGTACTTTCTCTTAGAAGCTACTTATGATATATTCATATAAAGATACAAAAGAAAATATAAAACTCCTAAAATTTTTCCTATGTCCACGTAAAAACATTTGCATAAACACGAGTGGTAGAGGAAGATACATTAATACTGCTCTTAGTTTTTTAATATACAAAGAAATAACAGTAACAAATTACACCTTCAAAGGATAAAAGGGAGGGGTGCCTGGGTGGCTCAGTCAGTTGAGTGTCAGACTTTGGATCAGGTCATGATCTCACAGTTTATGAGTTCAAGCCCCGTGTCAGGCTCTGTGCTGACAGCTCAGAGCCTGGAGCCTGCTTCGGATTCTGTGTCTCCCTCTCTCTCTGCCCCTCCTCCACTTGCACTCTGTCTCTGTCTCTGTCTCTGTCTCTCTCTCTCTCTCTCTCTCTCTCTCAAAAATAAACATTAATTTAAAAAAAAAGATAAAAGGGACATAATTCTAGTCAATGGGGCTATATCATTCACATTTCAAAGTAATCTTAAAACACCAGGTGAGGTTTTGGGACAAGATGGCAGAAATTAAATTCTCTCTGTTCTTCGTCTTAAGTATAACTAAATAATGTGGAAATAATAGAGTGCACAATCAGTTGGGTACTGAAGGATGAAAATTTGAAGGTGGACTAACTAGGGACTCCCAGGACTTGTGGTAAAACAAATCAGTTTGGCATCTCCCAATTCCCCACCCAGTGACAAGACAGTCCAGTGACAAGACAGTCCAGGCTCAGCATCTCCTGACTCAAAGGCAAAAGGCTCAAAGGCAAAGGCAGCACAAGCCCAGTAATGTCCTGACCCCCAACTGAGCAGAAGGCAGTTCAGGTGGGCTTTTTCCTCCCCTGGTAACACTGGTGGGAGTTCCACTAGTAGCATGTGGCCTGGAGTTCTGGCCCAGGTCAGCAGCAGTGGGGTCCAGTGCTGTCATATGAACCAAGCAGACCTAACTAGTACTACAAGGACTCTGAAAACTAAGTTGTCATTAGAACCACAGCCCACAAAAGTAGACCAGGACCAATGCATCTAAATAGGGTAATTGCCTGCTAAAATAGAATAATGTATTTAAATAGGATCCAGAGTCTCCCGAAATATATCCAAAATGTCCAGAAGACAAATGAAAATTCCTTGTCATACCAAAAGCCAGGAAAATCATAATCTGAATGTAAAAATACAATCAAGAGATGCCAACAACAGGCTGAACTAGATATTGGAATTATCTGCCAGGGATTTTAAAGCAGCCATCACCAAAATGCTTCAATGAACAATTACAAATAACCTTGAAGCAAATGCAGAAACAGAAAATCTCACAGAAAAATAGAAGATATTGGGGCGCCTGGGTGGCTCAGTCGGTTAAGTGTCCATCTTCTGCTCAGGTCATGATCTCACAGTTTGTGAGTTAGAGCCCCGCATCAGGCTGTCAGCGCAGAGCCCACTTTGGATCCTCTGTCCCCTTCTCTCTCTGCCCCTCCCCTGCTCATTCTCTCTCTCTCTCCCAAAAATAAACAAACATTAAAAAAAAATTTTAATAAAAAATTTTTTAAAAAGAAAAATAGAAGATATTAAAAGAGTTAAGTGGAATTCCTAAAAATAAAGCACAAAGGAAGTGACATCACCTAGATGGCAACATAGGTTGTTTCCGACTTGGCTCACAAAAGCAACTAATAACTATTCAAGAACAATATACCACTGAAAGAATCCTAGAACAAGGGGGTGAAGCTGAGGCAACCTTCTGCACCACAGAGACCACATCAGACTGGATTAAAAGGGTAAGAGAAGTGGCTATACATTGGTCATGTTGCACCTCCCCGAGACCAGCACATGTGAAGAGTTCTCTCCTGGGCCTCCAGTACATCCAGTGGGAAAACAGAACCTGGGGGGAAAACAAGCCCTCCCTCAGCATTGTGGGTTGCTTTATCAGAGCCCCTATTTTGATCTCGCACCACAGGTATTGCAGGGGAATCTGCAGGGCTCCACCACTGGGAATCCGAGTATGACAGGGAAAGAGGGAGGGGCTTTCAAAGGCCAGCACACGGATATTGGCAGACCAAATTCATACTTGCAGTGCTCAAGCAGTAATCCCAAACAATGGTTTTGCTCATCTGTAGAACCAAGTCGGGGATATATTCTGACTAGTAAGATATCATTGTGGTTTTATGTGCATTACCCTAGTGACTAGTGATGTTGAACATCTTTTCATATATTTGTTGGCCTGTTGTATATCTTGTTTAGAGAAATGTCTATTCAGGTCCTTTGTCCACTTTTTAACTGGGTTATTGATTTTATTGTTAGTGAGTTGTAGGAGTTCTTTATATAGTCTGGATATTAACCCATTATCAGATATATAGTTTACAAATATTTTTCCCATTCCATAGGTATTCTTTTAACTTTGTTGATGGTTTCTTTTGTTGTGAAGTCTTTTAGTTTATGTAGTCCCACTTGTTTATTTTTTATTTTGTTGCTCATGTTTTAGGTGTCATATCCAGAAAATCACTACCAAGACCCATGTCTAGGAGCTTTATTCCTGTGTTTTCTTCTAGGAGTTTCATGGCTTCACGTCTTACATTTAAGTCTTTAATCCATTTCAAGTTAACTTTTGTGAGTGGTATAAGATATGGATCCAGTTTCATTATTTTACCTGTGTATATCCAATTACCCCAGCCCCATTTCTTTTCTCCACTGAGTATTCTTGGCTCCCTTGTGACATAATAGTTGACCTGTATATGCTTGGGTTTATTTCTGGGCTCCTGATTGTGCTCCATTGGTCTATTTGTCTGCTTTTATGCCAGTATGATACTGTTTTGATGACTATAACTTTATAGTATAGCTTGAAATCACGAAGTGTGATGCCTCCTGCTTTGTTTTTTCTTTCTTAGGATTTATTTGGCTATTTAGGGTCTTTTCTGCTTCCATATATTTTAGGAGTGATTTTTCTTCCTCTATGATAAATGCCACTGGAATCTTTACAGGGATTGCGTTGAATCTATAAATGGCTTTCAGTAGTACTGACATTTTAACAATACTCACTCTGCTAAGCCATAAACACAGAAGACCTTTTTATTTACTTGTGATTTCTTTGATTTCTTTCACCCATGTCTTGTAGTTTTCAGAGTAGAAATCCCCCCCTCTTTAAATTTAACACTTAAGTACTTTGTTGTTTTGGATGCTACTGTAAATGGGATTGATACCTTTTATCTCTTTCTTTGCCTGATTTCTCTAGCTAGGACTTTTAGTGTATTGTTGAATAAGAGTGGTGAGAATGGGTACCCTTGTCTTGTTCCTAATATTAGAAGAAAAGCTTTCAACCTTTCATTACTAAGTAAGATGTTAGCTGTGGATTTGTCTTACATGGCCTTTATTATATTGAGATGTGTTCCTTCTAGGTCTAATTTCTTAAGAGTTTTTACTATGATTATTTATGTCAGATGAGTTTTCTGTATCTACTGAGATGATCATACGATTCTTCTCTTTCATTCTATTAATATGATCATGATTAATTTCTTTCAATCCAATCATTGATTGATTTGCATTTGTTGAACCATCCTTGCATCCCAGAGATACATCTCACTTGATTATAGTATATGATCCTTTTAATGTGCTGTTGAACTCAGTATGCTAGTATATTACTGAGAGTTTTTACATCTATATTAATCAGGGAATAGGCTTATCATTTTAATTTCTAGTAGTATCCTTTTCTGGTTTGGGTATCTGGATAATGCCAGTGGGGCTTGAACTCACGAACCACAAGATCATGACCTGCGCCGAAATCAAGAGTCTGATGCTAAATCTACCGAGACATCCAGGCAACCCCCTTAATGCAAATATTGTTTCTTTTCTTTTTGTCCTCTAACTTCCATCGGCTTTCTTCACTCTTTTTTAATTTTTGCTACTCTGCTTAATTTCTAATGTCTTATTTACAAGTCACTAATTCTTTCTTCTGCGTGGTTTAGTTTACTTTAGAAACTCTCTGTGGAATTCTTCAGTTACATTGTATTTTTCACCACTAGGATTTCTGGATTTTTTTTAAAAAATTTTTTAATGTTTATTTATTTTTGAGAGAGAGAGAGAGAGAGAGAGAGAGAGAGAGCAGGGGAGGGGCCGAGAGAGATGGAGACACAGAATCTGAAGCAGGCTCCAGGGTCCGAGTTGTCAGCACAGAGCCCGATGCAGGGCTCAAACTCACAAACTGTGAGCTGAAGTCAGTCACTCAACCAACTGAGCCACCCAGGCACCCCTGTATTTTTTTTTTGATGGTTACTATTTCCTTGTCAAACTTCTCACTCTGTTCATGGATTTTTTTCCCCTAAT
Organism: Leopardus geoffroyi; assembly: GCF_018350155.1. Classification (NCBI taxonomy): domain Eukaryota; kingdom Metazoa; phylum Chordata; class Mammalia; order Carnivora; family Felidae; genus Leopardus; species Leopardus geoffroyi. The sequence continues at coordinate 47,297,128 of NC_059343.1, forward strand.
TTTATTTAGTTGTCTGGTCCGTGTTTTCTTACAGTTCCTGAAATTTCCTTAAATTGTGAATTCTTTGTCAGTTTAAAGATCTCCATTTCCTGGGGTGCTTGGGTGGCTCAGTCAGTTGAGTGTCCAACTTCGGCTCAGGTCATAATCTCACGGTCAGTGAGTTCAAGCCCCGTGTCAGGCTCTGTGCTGACAGCTCAGAGCCTGGAACCTGCTTTGGATTTTGTCTCCCTCTGGCTCTGCCCCTCCCTCATTTAAGCTCTGTTCTCTCTGTCTCTCAAAAATGAATAAACGTTTAAAAAAAATTTTTTTAATGATCTCCATTTACTTAGTGTCAGTTATTGAAGGTTTATTAGTTTTCCTTAGTTTCGTATTTACCTGATTTTTGTAATCCTTAATTCCTTATATTGGTATCTGCACAATTGAGTAATTGGGCTCCTCTTCCAGAGTTCACAGGTTTCCTTTGGCAGAGGCAGTTCTTCACCAGTCAGCTCTGTTTGGATATGGCTGCTAGTAATGTCTTTGTGCAGGGGGCCTGCTATTATGGTCCATTTTGGGGAAGGCAACAGTTCGAGTTCTGAGGACAGGGAAGGGAGGTATGCCAATGGCTGAGAACAGTTGGATCAGACTTTTGGCTTGGATCCCTATCCAAGTGAGGTTGCAGGATGGGCTCCATAGTTTCCTGGATTCTATGGTCAGGTCTACTAGATGGTCAGGACTGCAGATCTGAATTAGCATGCCTGACCTGGCAGGGCAGCAGGATGGGAACTGTGGTCTGTGTAGCTCATTGTTTAGGGACTCAAATCCAGCCAGAGTGTGCACTGAATTCCCTGGTCAGGCAAGGCCACCAATTTTGCTCTGCAGAGAGGGGAAGCCAGAGGCTATGTTCCCTGTTCAAATGCCATAGGGCTGTTGAATGGCCTATGCAGCTACTGATGTGCTCTAGTTAGGTTCTCTGGTGGGACAGGCTGAAGACTTTATTCAACAATGAGTAGGGGTACAGATCAGATTCTCTGCCTGGACACAGGGGAAGAAGCAGCTCTAAAGTTGATAAAACTCTTTGTTCTAACTCACAAGCCTACCCACACCCCAAGTTCCCTGAACAAACAGAGCTCTTGGCCATGTTCTGCAAACTATTGGCTCTATTTGCCTGCCTCTTGGCTCAACTGCTGCTGGACCATATAGTTCCTAGTAGTTGTTGCCACCCTTCTGGTCAGATGGGGTCAGAAGACTTTCCACAGATGGTGGGGCTATGTTTTAGTTCCCTTGCCTGGGTGGGTGGAAGAGAGGCCCCTCCAGGCTACTATCAACTTCCCAAACAGATTCTCTGGTTGGGAGGGACTGGGAACTACCCTCAGCCTTGGCTATGAATCAATCCCCTTTCCCATGCATAGCACAGGAATGTTTTACACTCAATACTGGCTTTATTCTGGGGGCAACTTTTCCCACTCGCCTCTTGGCTCAAGTGCCACAGGGCCCCACAGCTTCCAGAAGTTGTTGCTAGACCTTCTGTTCCAATGGGGCTGGAAAGAACTTTCCACAATGGGTGGTGCTGTGATTCAGCTACTTGCCTGGGTGTGGGCAAAGTGAGCTCTAGAAATATTGCCTTACATCTGTTAGAACAGCCATCATCAAAAAGACAAGATAAAAAATGCTGGCAAGGATGTGGAGAAAAGAGAACTGTTGTGCAGTTAGTGGGGTTGTAAACTGGTACAGCCACTATGAAAAACAGTATGGAAGATCATCAAAAAATTAAAAAAAATGGAACTAGTATATGATTCAGCAATTTGACTTTGGGGAATATATCCCCCAAAAACAAAAACACTAACTCCAAAAGATAATCTGCACCCCTGTGTTCATAGCATTATTTACAATAGCCAAGACACAGAACATGGAAACAACCTAACTGTCCAGATGGATGAATATATAAAGAAATTGTGGTGTACACACACACACACACACACACACACACACAAGAATATTATTCAGCCATAAAAAGGGGAAATCCTACCATTTGCAACAACATCAATGGACTCTGAAGGCATGAAGCTAAGTGAAATAAGTCAAAGAGAGAGATAAATGCTATATAATCTCATAAGTGGAATCTAAAAATAACCAAAAACCAAAATACAACAACAAAAAATCCACATAAATTCACAGAAAAAGAGATCAGAGGTTTCCAGAGGCAGAGGGTGAGGGGAGGGGAAATTGGAAGTTGGTAGTCAAAAGGTACAAATGTCCAGTTATAAAATAAATAAGTACTGGGGGTGTAATGTACAACATGATGACTATCGTTAACACTGTTGTGTGATATATAGAAAAGCTGTTAAGAAAGGAAATCCTGTGAGTTCTCACCACAATGAGAAAATTTTTTCCCTTCTTTCTTTTTTTCTTTTTATTGTATTTATATGAGATGGATGTTATTTGAACCTACTACGGTAACCATTTCATAATGTAAATGTAAATTAAACCAGCATGGTGTATCCCTTAAACTTATACAGTCAGGTATGCCCACTATTTCTCCATAAAACTGGAACAAAAGTACAATCATAGAAATAAAAACCTCATTGAATTAGCACAATAGCAGAATGAATAGGACAAAGGAAAAAAATCAGTGAACCTGAAGCGAGATCAATAAAAATTATCTAATCTGAACAATATAGAGAAAATATTAATTTACAACTACCAAATAATAACACAATTATATACCTGGTTGTAATTTATTTCTTTAGATTAGCTGGAATTTTACTCTATATTATACTATTCCATTTTTCTTTTTTTTAACCCTTATAAGCTTTTCTTAAAAACAGAATATTATAATAATGAGAACAAGAAAACACAGTCACTAAATTAACAATCCATATGATCATTAACATAAAAAAGTAAAAATAATACCTACTATTTTTATTGAACATACAAATATAAGAACACAGAAGCTTCTTGAATAAAGATACTCTACACACCTATTGAGTGCAAATACTTCAAAATACTCATTGTTTTCATGGTATTAATTTGAAGATACTCACCTTCTAACTAAATCTGGTTTTAGAAGAGTTGCTTGTTGTTCAACTCCAACTGCCTGGGATATAGGCTGTAAATAGTACAGAAATAAAACTTGTTGTAACAGCAGGCTTCAAGCTAAAAATGCAATCTGCTATAATTTCAAAAAACATGGTTTTTACATTTCATATTTTAGTTAACTCACAAACTAGGTAGAATGTCCACATTATGGAATGTTTGATGTTATTACCAAAGACAAAGAAAAATAAAATGTAGCAGTATTCATATTCATTAAGATTTTCCATTAAAAAAGATAGCATTCTTTTATATACCTTTGTTTGTGTTATTTTTCAATGGAGAACATCAACACTCAGCTTCCAGGCCTGATGGGAAAACCAGTACTAAAAGGGAGAGTTGCTGCCATTTCACAAATAGATGAATAAATGAATCAAACTTTCACTTATTGCATGTTCTGGCTCTTTCTCACTCTCTTTACACTAAACTGCTGACAACTATCCCTTTGAGGTGTTAGTATCAGCAGCTGCAATACTGGCTTCTAGGAGAAAAGCTTAAGCCCTCTAAGAAGGAAAATGCCAACCATGTTGGAAGAAAAATTTTAAACATTTATCTAATCCATCCTATGTACTGCCACTGGTGATAGCCCAGTGACCTTAAAACGCAAATCTACCAAAACTGATGTCTGCCCTACCAAGTTTAAACCCTCTATGATGGTTCCCTATCATAAGGTTAAGGTTAAGGTTAAGTTCCTTTGGATGGCAAAGTCCTCAGTGAACTGGTCCCTGCCACATTCTCTAGACTCCTCTACTTGAAGCCACACTGAACTGTAGCTCCTTTGAATGAGTTGGGCTCTTCCATATGCTGTGACTCTACTCATGTTCCTTCATCTTCCTAGTCTATTTCAACTCCTCCTCAGTCCTGTCCATTCTATGGATGGAACTCCTTTATATAAGAAGCTTCTATCACAGTAGGTTCCAGATAGTCCAGCAAAATCGCTTTGGGTACTCTTTAAAAAACATGTGCCTGGATGGCTCAGTTAAGCATCAGACTTCGGCTCAGGTAATGATCTCATGATTCATGAGTTCAAGCCCCACATTGGGTTCTCTACTGTCAGCACAGAGCCTGCTTTGGATCCTCTGTCTCCTTCTCTCTCTGCCCCTCCCCTGATCACTCTCTCTTTCTCTCAAAAATAAACATTAAGAAATATTTTAAAAATAAACAACATGTACCTTATCTCATATCTTGTTTTCTAAACAATAAGGGATGAAGGTTTCCTAGAGAAATGACCGATTCCAACATTGGGGCAAAGAAAATACAAGATGAAGCTGGATCATCTTGTTATGCCAAAAAATAAAGAACTGCTCAAAGAATGATGGGAACATATCAAAAATATATAGGAGTCAGCTTGAAGGGGTTCCCACTGTCCAAATATGGGACGATTTGAACATCAAAATAAATAATGATAGTAACCAGAATATAACCCATTCAATAAAATAAAAATACACGAGTTCATACTGATACAAAGTCTTTGCAGCACAAGGCAACTAATAAACACAAGGAATGATGAAATCATAAAATCATCAATGGATGATAAAACAGGTGGGTAAAAGTTACATAGATTCAGAATATCTCCCCACAGATTACTGATTAATTATAAAAGCAACAAAAAGGGTCACTTTATACTAGAAAACCATACAGCATATAGCAAGCGTCACTTTATACTAGAAAACTATACAGTATATAGCAGGCCCCATCTTAAATAAGGAATCAGATTTAACCTCAGCAATAGTGGGACAAACTGACATCACATACCTCCTAATATGATATGATGTGCAAAGAACACATTGCTTATATAGTATTCCTGACAAAAATGCATCATCTGAATCTGAACAAGAGGAAATTTCAAACAAACTCAAATTGAAGGACATTCTACAAAATAACCAATCTTTAGTCTTCAAAACAATATCAATGTTATAAAAGACAAAGAAAAGCTGAGGAACTGTTCTAGATTAAAGGAGACAAGAGAGACAACACAACTAAAGGCAATGCATGATCTTCAATTTTAAATCAAGGGAGCAAAATTGCCTACATGGACATTAATTGGACAATTGGTGAAATTTTAATGTGGACAATGGTTTAAGTAATAATAATATATTTATATTAAATTCCTTGAATTTTGTCATTGTATTGTGGTTTAAAAAATGTCCTTATTCTTATACTGAAATATTTAGGAGTAAAAGGGCATTATATCTGCAACTAGTTCTCCCATGCTTCACAGGGAAAATTATGTGTGCATAAATGGATAGATGGATGGACGAATGGATGGACAGAATGACCAACCAAATAATATATCGATGGACCGTCATCCAGCAATGCCTTTTATCATGTCCCTCTTTATCATATATGTTTAATGTCTGACTCCAAGGACTCTGCTATCTTTGTATTCTCAGTTCCTCTTACCACTTACCACAGTGTCTGGCACATTTTAGGCTTCGAATAATGTTTTAAGGCAGAAAGAAATAAGAAAGAAAACACTGACATAAGAAGAAAGGCTGTGCCATAAAAATGTTCATGATCCATTATTACGAATCCTGGACACAAATCCTAAGGAAATAATACAAAGGAAGAAAAAAGTACATAGTATAAAGTTTGTTTCATAGTAAATATTCAATAAATGATAGATACCTCTGTGTTTTTATTGTGCTATTTTACATAATAAAAATTGGCAGCAAATTAGTTGTTCAGGAATAGGGGAAGAGTTAGGTAAATATGAATATTTATTGTACTATTGTGTGGCCAATAAAATACTAGAATTGTGAAAGCCAAGTAAAGGCAGGGAAAATCACTTACTAATGAATGAAAAAAAGTAGAAAACAAAACTGTATATGTAAATACAACCACTTACACGTGTCAAAAGCCGGGAATACTATAACAAATATAATCACTGCCATGTCAAGGAAATAGCATTCTAGTGATTTTTCCCAATCTTACTACTTTTTATGATGTTACTACATACATTTTATAATTTAAAACTTTCAAAGGATATCAAATACTAAGCGTACAGGAAAACAGGTATTTTCATAAACCACTGGTGGGACTGTAAACTGGTTAGTCCTTTTTGAAAAGTAATTTGACAATCAATGCATAAGTCTTACAAACATGTAGCAATTACATTTCTAGAAATTTGCCCAATAATTAAAAATGTATACAAAGGAAATAATTAAGAGTAGACAGCATGATTTAGCTACAAGAATGTTCCTCACAACACAGAATATAATTGCAAAGAGCAAAAAATTTAGACACTTGTTTCCTTTATTTGCTCCATTAAATAAATAATTGTATTTTACATGTTATCTTATCAGTGACAGATATATGGGTTATCTTATAAGTGAGAAAAAATTATAAAAGTATGTATACTATAGTTACATTAAAATTACATGTATGTTTAAGCATATAAAATGGTCTGGAAGAATATATGACAAGGTGTTAAGCTTATCTATATTCATTTTGCTTTGGTAATAAGAAAAAAATAAATTCAACTTTTTACAGATTTATCAACCCTCAAATCTGGTAAACACAGGGCAGGTTCCCATTACTTCAATGCACAACATTATGGTCATTTTAGACAAAAGTAAAAATGGAACATTTAATTAAATCTGAAAGATATCTAAAAAAATAGCCCAGCATCTATTTGTATATATTAGTTTTGAAACTCCTCAAAATATTATGAGAGAACTTGATTTGAAGCTATCATATGAAAAGACAGATGAACCGACTATTAGCCATGATTCTGAGGGCACAAAGTAGCATTAATAATCCTGTTAATAATTAACATGTGGTTATAAAATATCATCCCAGATTGCTGTCACAGTAACTATGTCTTGTTTCTCTTTACTTAATCCATACTCTTTGCCTCTAGATTTATGCATCAAGGCACCATGTCAGTGTTCCATCTTGCTGGGTCTCAATATAATTCTTTTAAAATTTCTTTAATACAACCATTTAAGTTGGATACATTTTGTCGGATCTTGTGTGTACAAAAAAGAATTCTCATTGCCAAAGTATTTGCTTTTAGTGTTTTTAAACAGTAATTATGTTAAAGAGCTAAATATCTAACCTATAATTAGAAGCTAATCTAATTTGTCCAGGAAAAAACCTCAGTATGGGTTGACTGACTAGGTTGGAGGAGGAAAAGGAAGTCAAGAAATGGTACTTTGTGCTTATTTCTCAACTAACGCCCACCTTAAAATCCAATGAAAGACAGGCACCAATCCCCTTTCCTAATGAGACTTTGATAATTTTGATGTCTGAGACCTTGATAATTTGCTAGCAAAATTCAATAATACTGAAGTACATCTGGACACATGCAAAATGAGGACAAGGCCAAAATGAAAAGCAAAGCTAGGCGTGGATTCCATGAGCCATACCATGCTCTCCTCTCTATTTTGACATTTAGAACACTTTCTTACACTTGTTTCTAGGTCTTTCTCACCTGGGATGCTGTGAGCTATTTGAGGGAAAGACCATATCTCTAAAATTTATCACAATATTCCCAGCACCTAACCAACACCTGAAATAGGAATAGATGCTCACTCAGTAATTGTCTTTCACTATTATAATATTCTCATTGCTTTTATTTTTATTATAGCAACAAACCAATCAATATTAAGCATTTATTAAGTGCTAAGCACTTAATATACATTATTTAAACTTACTTAAACCCTTATGACAACTCTGAGTAGTAAGTATTGCTATCTTCATTTTACAAATGAGCAAGCTGAGGCTCTAAGTGATAGAAGCAAAAATTGAGTCAGTAAAAGGAAATTAATGAATAGATAAATAACTCCAGACAGTACTGAGGAGCAGAGACCCCTTGTGCATACCACAGAGGCTTTTCTGTTAAGTTTCGTTAGTTCCTAATCCTTTCTCCTTAACTTACTTTGTCATTATTTGCCCTCCTCCCACCAGTGATTCTCAGCCCTGGATGCAGTTTATAATCTCAAGGAAAGGAGAAGAGAAGGAAAGAAAGGGAGGAGGGGAGACAGAAAAAGAAAAAGAAAACAAAAAACAAGAAAAGAAACATCTAAAAATTTCATAAACTATTTTGTTGTATTATCAATGCTACAAAACATGTATCTCCTATGAAGTGCTTTTTATTTTTTATTTTTTTAAAAAAAATTTTTTTTTTCAACGTTTATTTATTTTTGGGACAGAGAGACACAGAGCATGAACGGGGGAGGGGCAGAGAGAGAGGGAGACACAGAATCGGAAACAGGCTCCAGGATCTGAGCCATCAGCCCAGAGCCCGACGCGGGGCTCAAACTCACGAACCGCGAGATCGTGACCTGGCTGAAGTCGGACGCTTAACCGACTGCGCCACCCAGGCGCCCCAACTTTTTATTTTTTAATAACTGCTATTTACTAAGCACTTACTACATGCCAGGCACTTCTTACATATATCTCATCTAAACCTAATGAGCCTGCAAGATAGGCATTTTTTCTGATATGATGAAAATTTTACATCATACAGAGAAGTTGAATAATTGTTCAGTGAAAACCCATGTATCTACCACTCACAGTCTATAGCATTTTAGTATAATTGCATATCACATGTATATCCATCAATCCATCTTATTTTTTACATTTCAAAATTGCAAATCAAGACAAGCATTTTAAAATGTCATTTTACCAATGAAAACAATCAGAGCTAAAATAAATACTTTTCCTCAAATCATACAGTAAATAATTCAGAGACACTGTTCAAACTCAGGCCTAACTCAAGATACAAACTGGTTCAAGCCTATATTTATGATGCATATACCTGTTTAACAGTGAAATTTTTGTCTAATTAAAAAATTATCACTGTGTATGTCCACTTCCATATTTTTATACTTAAAAAGAATGCTTCATCTATAAAGTCATTGTTTATCCAAGCCGAATTCCTGGCCAAGCCAAGATTCCAAGTAATGAAATTTACCATAAAAAAATAAATGATCCAGGGCACCTGGGTGGCTCAGTCGGTTAAACATCAGACTTTGGCTCAGGTCATGATCTCAGGGTTCATGAGTTTGAGCCCTGTGTCGGGCTCTGTGCTGGGAGCTCAGAGCCTAGAGCCTGCTTCGGATTCTGTGTCTCCCTCTCTCTCTGCCCCTCCCCACTTGTGGTCTCTCTCTCTCTCTCTCTCTCAATCTCTCTCTCTCAAAAATAAACAAACATGAAAAAAAGAAAGAAATGATCCACAGGATATTTCCATGGACAAACTCACATCAAGACACACAGGCTATTAAACAGGCAAGGAAAAAAAGATGAAAACATACCGGCACCACAAAAACTGACAAACAAGAGTGATAGAAACTAGGAGGAAGTTTTATTAATTATAAGGCAGGTAGAACTAGATTAAAGAAAAAAATTTACCTAGGCTTCACTCCAGGGCCTCCCTAGAGAGCACCTCATGAAAGGGAAACTCACTGAAAGTAGACTTATACTTCATACTTCCCCTGTATTATGTGCTGTTCAGTTGAGTTATCAAGGGTCTGTACCAACCAGCAAATTGATCAGGCACTGCTCTTGTTGCAGCCCTCCAAGTTTCTACAGCTATTTGGAGACAGAAACTAACCCTGTTTAAAAAAAAAAAAAAACAAAACTGAAAGGAGTGAGAATGCATATTGGAGATAAAAAGGAGAGGACTAACTGAACCATTTAGCATTCTGGGAGGTAGAGTCCCTACAAGTAAAACCAAATCAGCAAGGATATAGAAAGGAAAAATTCTGGTAGGTATACATGTTGAAGACTGCAGTCTTTACCATATTTGATTATTACAAGCATTAGAAAACACACTATGGGGGTAAAAGTAAACCATACCTTATTAGCGAACTATAGGTAAATGCCTGTTAATAAACAGTGTACATACCCTTGTCCTTAAACTGTAGATCTGTGAAATGACTTAATCACCATTCGAAAAGACAAAAGAAGTCAAAGAAAATCTACATGAAGTCAGAGAGTTGGGCAGGGGAGGCCAGATCCTATAGGACTTTCATGCCATTAAGTATTGGTATTTTTACTATGAGTGATATGGGCAATAGAAGGTTTTGGGTAGGGTTTTGAGACATGATACGACTTGCATTTTGAGAAACTTAACAAAGGACCATGGGGGAGGGGAAGGAAAAAAAAAGTTAGAGAGGGAGGGAGACAAACCATAAGACACTCTTAAAAACTGAGAATAAACTGAAGGTTGATGGGGGGTGGGAGGGAGGGGAGGGTGGGTGATGGGCATTGAGGAGGGCAGCTGTTGGGATGAGCACTGGGTGTTGTATGGAAACCAATTTGACAATAAATTTCATATTTAAAAAAATAAATAAATAAAAGGATCATTCTGCTTCTTAGAATGAGAACAGGGTTATAAAGGAGCAAAGGCAGAAGGAAGGACAACAATTAGGCTACTGTAATCATTCAAGTAAGAGAGATTAGACCATCATGATAATGATGGAAGTGAGAAGTAGTCAGGTTGTAGATATATTTTAAAGGAAAAGCCAAAAGACTTTCTGATGATTTCAAGTGACATATGAGAAAAAGAGAAGAGTAAAAGATAACCACAAATATATGGCTTGAGTAACAAGAAAGAGTTTCCATTTGCTGAGATGGGGACAACTGTGGAAAGAACAGCCTTAGGGCAGTGGTCAGAGGGGAGTATAAAAAAAGTGTCTGACTTTGGACACATTGAATTTGAAATGCCCATTGTATAATCAAATAGAGATGTTGGATGTATACTGAAAGAAGCATGGCAAAAACAAACAAAAACAAAAAATTCTTTCCTAGAACACAAAGTCAAAAGTAAAGTGGGCTGGAAGTATCCATACGAAACACACACACACACATATTCTGGTCTGTCTGCTGAGAACCCTGGAAACTATAACCCCCAAGTAACACAAAACACAGCCAACATCCATATTTTGGTTTCTAAATTATATTGCCCACTGAAAGGAATTAGGGCTCCATGGAAAAATGACTGATTCCAGAGGAGGGGCAGGGAAAGTACAAAATGAGCCTGAAATACCATGCCATGCCAGAAAATAAAGAAGTACTCAAAAGAATAACAAGAACATGTTGGGGCACCTGGGTGGCTCAGTTGGTTAGGTGATCGACTTTGGCTCAGGTCATGAATACACAGTTCGTGAGTTTGAGCCCTGCATCTGGCTCTCTGCTGTTAGCAGACAGCCGGGAGCTTGCTTTGGATTCTGTGTGTGTGTGTGTGTCTCTCTCTGCTCCTCCTCCCCACCCTCAAAAATAAACATTAATTTTTTTTTTTTTTAAAAAGAATAACAAGGACATGTCAAAAGGACACCACATCTACCTTGAATGGGTGCCTATTAACCAAATCTGGGGTACTTTAACCATCAAAATAAATAATGATAATATTATATCACAACTTAGTAAATAATATAAGGCCCCATAAGTACACACTTACACAAATAAATAAATAAATGAGAAGGGACAACTAATAAACATAAAGAGGAATGATGAAATTAGAATATCAATAGATACATAAACTAGTGGGTGAAAGTTTTGATGATGAAAGGGATACTTACATAGTCTCAAAACAGCTCCCTATAAATAACTCATAAATTATAAAGGGGAAAATGGCAACTTTATAGTGGAGAAGCCTGGCAGGCCCTGCTTGAACCATGTAATAAAAGTTAATATCACGAATTTTGGGACAAACTGGCACGGCTCCTAATATAGAGATGTCACTTACATGGTATTCCTGCCAAAAATCTATGATTTGAATCTAATCATGAGAAAACTTCAAATAAACATAAACTGAAGGATATTCTACAAAAAACTGGCCTGTGCTTTTCAACACTGTCAAGAAAAACAAAGAAAGGCTAAAGAAATGTTCAATATTAAAGCAGACTAAAGAAAAAGACAACTACCCTCCCCACCAAAATTTGACTAGGCACTTCACAAAAGATATTTGAATGTCTAAGAATTACATGAGAAAGTGCACAACATTGTTACTTATCAGAGAAATGCAAGTTAAAAGCACAATATATACTACATCACATCTACCAGAATGGCTAAAATTTAACATACAGGTAATGCTAAGTGGTGATAAGGATGTAAAATAACTGGAACATTCATACATTGCTGGTAGGAATATATATACTTTTATCCTGTGACCCAGCAATCCCACACCTACATATAGACACAAGATAAATGAGTGCATGTGTCCAACAATAAAACATACAGGAACATTCACAGCTGTTTATTTTTAAGAGTCAAAAAGGAGAACCAATCTTAATGTACATCAACAGAAGAATTGATAACTGAACTGTGGCATAATCTATAATAGTACAACTCAAAGCACAAAAAACAAACTAATGATACATGCAACAACGTGGGTGGATCTTAGTGAATCTTCTAGGGGGCTGAAAATGTACTCAATCTTCACTTGCATTTAGTGGGGGAATAGATAACGTGAAAATTCTTCAATTAGGGTATGTTAGATTTAGATTAGGGTACTTTAATGTATATATGCTTAATATACTTTAATAAAAATAAGAAATCTTTGGGGGACCTAGGTGGCTCAGTCAGTTAAGCATCTGACTTCAGCTGAGGTCATGATCTCGCGGTTCGTGGGTTTAGGCCCCACGTCAGGCTCCGTGCTGACAGCTCAGAGCCTAGAGCCTGCTTCAGATTCTGTGTCTCCTTCTCTCTCTGCCCTTCCCCTGCTATCTCTCTCTCTCTCTAAAAAATAAATAAACATTAAAAAAATAGTTAAAAAAAGAAGAAATCTTTTTAAAAGCTGGTATGATCCAATTCTGATAAAATACTAAAAAATATTTTGTATATGTGTTTGTATGGAAAAATGTCTAGAAAACTACAAAGGTTCATTTCTGAGAGGTGAGTTAACCAGTAATTTTAACTTTATACTTTACTGTAATTTCTAAAAAGTGTAAGAAGAAAAGTTATTTTCAAAAAGCTATTTTCAGAAGTAAAACTTTCACTATTGACAAATGACATATTATACACAGAAAACCCTAAAACTCTACCAAAATTGCTAGAACTGATAAATGAATTCAGTAAAGTCACAGGATACAAAATCAATGTGCAGAAATCTGTTGCATTTGTATACACTAATAATGAAGCAGCAAAAAGAGAAATCAAGAAAACAACCACATTTACAACTGCACCAAAAATAATGATACCTAGGAATAAACCTAATCAGAAGTAAAGACCTGTACTCTGAAAACTGTAAAACACTGATGACAGAAATTGAAGAGGACAGAAAGAAATGGAGATATCCCATGGTCATGGATTGGAAGAAAAATATTATTAAAATTCCTAAACTACCCAAAGCAATCTATGTATTTAATGCAATCTCTATCGAAATACCACTAGCATTTTTCACAGAACTAGAACAAAATACCCTAAAATTTATATGGAATCACAAAAGACCACAAATAGCCAAAGTAATTTTGAAAAAGGAAAGCAAAGCTGGAGGTATCACAATTCTACACTTCAAGTTATATTACAAAGCTGTAGTAATGAAAACAGTATGGTACTGGCACAAAACAGACACATAGATCAATGGAACAGAATAGAAAACCCAGAAATAAACCCACAGCTATATGATCAGTTAATCTTCAACAATAGCAGTAAAGAATCCAATGGGAAAAAGACAGCCTCTTCAACAAATGGTGTTGGAAAAACTGGACAGCTACATGCAAAAGAATGAAACTGGACCACTTTCTTTCACCATGCATAAAAATAAGCTTGAAATAGATTAAAGACCTATATATGAGACCTGAAACCATAAATATCCTAGAAAAGAGCACAGGCAGTAATGTCTCCGACATTGGCTCTAGCAACCTTTTTCTAGATATGTCTCCGGAGGCAAGGGAAACAAAAGCAGAAATAAATTATTGGGACTTCATCAAAATAAAAAGCTTCTGTACAGCAAAGGAAACAATCAACAAAACTGAAAGGCAACCTATGTAATAGGAGAAGATATATGCAAATGATGTATCCAATAAAGGGTCAATATCCAAAATATATAAAGAACTTATACAACTCAACACCCAGAAAACAAATAATCCAATTTAAAAATGGGAATAAGATTCTCAGGATCCACATAAGAGTGAAAACATATGGTATCTATCTTTCTCTGTATGACTTATTTCACTTAGCATAACACTCTCCAGTTCCATCCATGTTGCTACAAATGTTTTCACTCTTATGTGGATCCTGAGAAACTTAACAGAAGACCATGGGGGAGGGGAAGAAAAAAAAAGGTTAGAGAGGGAGGGAGCCAAAACATAAGAGACTCTTAAAAACTGAGAACAAACTGAGGGTTGATGGAGGGGTGGGAGGGAGGGGAGGGTGGGTGATAGGTATTGAGGAGGGCACCTGTTGGGATGAGCACTGGGTGTCGTGTGGAAACCAATTTGACAATAAATTTCATATTAAAAAAATAAAAATAAATAAAACTTGCCAAAATAAAAATAAATAAATAAATAAAATAAATAACTAAAAATGGGCATAAGAAATAAACAGGTATTTCTCCAAAGAAGACATCCCAGATAACCAACAGACACAAGAAAAAATGCTCAACATCACTTATCATAAGGGAAATACAAATCAAAATTACAGTATCACCTCACACCTGTCACAATGGCTAAAATAAAAAATGCAAGAAACAACAAGTATTGGTGAGGAGGTGGAGAAAAAGAAACTCACTTTCACTGTTGGTGGTAATGCAAACTGGTGTAGCCACTGTGGAAAACAGTATGGAGATTCTTCAAAAAGCTAAAAATAGCACTACCCATAACCCAGTAATCACACTACTGGGTATTGATCCAAAAAATACAAAAACACTAATTCAAAGGGATACATGCACCTCTATGTTTATAGCAGCGTTATTTACAATAGCTAAATCATGGAAACAGCCCAAGTGTCTGTCAACTAATGAACGGACAAAGAATATATGGTATATATATGCAGCAGAATATTATTCAGCCAGAAAAATGAATGAAATCTTGACATCTGACAGTATAATGCTAAGTGAAACAATTAAGTCAGAGATAGACAAATACCATAAGATTTCTCTCATATGTAGAATCTGACAGACAAAACAAATGAGCAAAGGAAAGAAGACAAATCAAGAAATAGACTCTTGGGGCACCTGTGTGGTAAAGCTTTACAGTTGGTAAAGCATCTGACTCTTGATTTTGGCTTGGGTCATGATCTCACGGTTCAGGAGTTCAAAAGCCCCATATCTGACTCTGTGCTAATGGTGTAGAGCCTGCTTGGAATTCTCTCTCTGCCTCTCTCTGCCTCTTCCCCACTTGTGAGCATGATCTCTCTCTCAAAATAAACACTAAGAAAAAAAGAAACAGACTCTTAACTATAGAGAAAAAAACTGATGGTTTACCAGAAAGGAGATAGGTGGGGAGATGGGTTAAATGGGTGATGGGCATTAAGGAAGGCGCTTCTTGTGATAAGCACTGAGTGTTGTATGTAAGTGATGAATCACTAAATCCTACATCTGAAACTAATATTGCGCTATGTTAACTAACTGGAATTTAAATAAAAACTTGAAAAAAAAACTGGTGTTGCATACCAAAACCAGTATCAGTATTAAGTCCAAATTGTTAAAACTATGTTTCAAAACTGAATGCACAGTTAAAAAACTGAGAATGCTAACATGTATACTATGATAAAATAAATATACTTCATCATTGCTATCCCCACTAAAGAACAGTTTGCCTTTCCCTCACATAACTTTATTAGTAATCCACAGATAATCAGTCTTTTAGCTCATTCCACCAACTTCCCAAATTGCAGATTTCAACTGTGCTTCTATTTTAGAGATTGGCTCCTTCCTGGAGAATGAAAGCTACCTGAAATGTTCCCATCCTGTCAATATCCTCAATATTCCAACTAATTTATACTGCAAAACAGAGAAGGCCAAATAATGTTCCTGTAAATCAATCCAAATGACTAATGTCCTTATCATTACCAGCTTCTACATTCCGAAGACATCCTAAGCAATATGTGTCTTTTGAGAACATTTTTTGACAACATTCAGTAAATGCACCGACTGTTTAGACCAATTTTCCTTCAGTTAGAATAAAGTAATTTCACATAAATAAAATATTGCGCTAACTAGCATTTTTACATAAATGGTCTAATATCCTAGATCCAGAATCTCTCTCTCTAGAGAAACCAGACTAACATTACTTCTCAATTTTTATACATTTTCATTTAATGGAATTAACTACTTTATAGAGGAAGTTAGAATGAAGAATAAATGAGATGACACTGCTTGATACATTGTAGGTCCTCAATGTCAGTTCCCTAACTGTAAGATTTTCTCCTTTCGAATGCCTTGGAAACTGGTCTCAATATATTAAAACTGTCTTTACCAACAGATATCTTATATTTTCACTCATATGTGGATCTTGAGAAACTTAACATAAGACCATGGGGGAAGGGAAAGGGAAAAATAGCTACAAACAGAGAGGGAGGGAGGCAAACCGTTAAGAGACTCTTAAATACAGAGAACAAACTGAGGATTGATGGGGGGGGGGGTGGGTGAGAGGGTAAAATGGGTGATGCGCATTGCGGAGGGCATTTGTTGGGATGAGCACTGGATGTTGTATGTAACGCGATGAATCACAGGAGTCTACTCCAAAAACCAAGAGCACACTTTACACACTGTACTTTAGCCAATTTGACAATAAATTATATTTTTTAAAAAACTGTCTTTATCAGAATAAACTTACTGTTTTTTTAATGTTTGTTTATTTTTGACAGACAGATAGACTTAGACACACGCACAGGAACACACAGAGCACAAGTGGGGGAGGGGCAGACAGAGAGGGAGACACAGAATATGAAGCAGGCTCTAGACTCTGAGCTGTCAGTACAGCCAATGAAGGACTTGAACTCATGAGCCATGAGATCATGACCTGAGCTGAAGTCGGATGTTTAACCGACTAAGCCACCCAGGCGCCTCATAAACCTACTGTTTTAATCATATTCACACACACTAGACCCATGGATATTTCTGAACAAAGTGAACATGGTGAATGTTTTGCCAATTAACAACAGCATTATACCCATCAGTCCATTCTTCAGATAGTTTCTGTACTGTCTTGAAAGGACTAGAAAAACAGAAATGTAACCAGAGACAAAGTAAACATCTCAAAGGCACTAATATCTTCAGTAACTATCTTTTTGGGTCTTAAACATACTATAGTTAGAATTAAAATCACCAAGAATAAAGTGTAAAGACATTACTTTCCTGATTTAAGAAACTGGAGCTGAAAATTATGATTTCACTGAGATCAGCTATGAAGCAGTAATAAAATAGGAAATGTCAGTCAGAACCACAATTTCCAGAGTAATCTTACAAATGTACACATCAGATATGCTAATATGTAGATTTATCTGTGAAAAAAATTATATGTAAAAACATTTTATTGACTCCTGATGCATTCAAAATCTAAAATCTGGCCAATCCTGTCACTGCTTCTAACAATACCAACAAAAACCTGAAAGACACTCTTCATCCTAGTAGTCAATGCTAAACATTTGCAACAACAAAAATCACTAAGTTACCTTTCCTTATGTTAATCCACATTATTCATACAGAAAAAAAATTCTAGGAGACTGAATCAATATGGTAACAGTGATCATACACATTCATTCTATTACTCTAGAAAGCAAGATGATGGTTTAAAAAACTGGAATAAAGTTATAACATCCTAGAAAAATTAAAAACAAGTGCCATCCACAGACCATAAATGGTGGAGAATCTCCAAATGAATAGAAAACAATAGTTCACATCCACAGGGAAACAAAATCATTGGAAACCAAAGCTTCAAACATATATGGAACATATATGGAGAAAACTACTACAAAGTTAGGAGTGATTTGGGAAGCACCAAACCTACTCACAGTAGATACCAGAAGCATGAAGTGGCCTTGGGGAATTTATCTGAGAGATTCAATGGGAAGGTAAAGAAGGAGCAACTGGGCACTCCTATCCACCTCCAAACCCCTGTTGTGCTAAGAGGTAAGTAGCAATGGAGATTGGCTAAAAATTCAAGAGGGAGCTGGGTTAGAAAATCAGGATCACCAAACCTCTCAGAAACACCAAAGGTAGAAAAAGAGAAGCACCAAAATAAAAAAAAAAAAAATCTTTAGAACAATTAACTTCAGGTAGATACTTAATGCTGCCTGGAAGTGTAACTACCACTCATTTTACCATTCTCTTAGAAAACTTATTTATACCTTCTCCTCTCTCCTCAAACTTTTAATACATACTCTCTCTCTCCCAAACTCATGCTCGGATGATGATCATACTTCTATTTCACTGAGAAAATAAAAAAGAAACAAGAAAAGAATTACTGTAAACTCCTACTACCACATCTACTCACCTAATATCATTTGTGCCCACACTCTCTACCTTCACGCATATTATTATGGACAACCTGTCTGGGCTCCTATGCTAAGGCCAACTCTTCTATTTAGAAATTAAACTTCATCTCCTCTCACCTTCTCCAGAACATCACTCCAGTAATTCTCCATTCTCTTTCCTATTATCACCAATTTTTCCCTCACTTTGAAACTGTTCCTCTTATGAGATTGTATCCCCATTAAAACAAACCCTCTCAACCAGAACTCATTGAGATATGACCAATTGTGAAGTTGGGGCAAAGAAGAATAGAATACGCTTTTGTGAAAAGGTAAGTTCAAAGAATGATGGGGACATGTCAAAAGTTTAAAGAAACAAGTTTGAAGAGGAACCCACTAGCCTAATCTGAGATAGTTGGTGCATCAAAATAAATAATGATACTCGTGAGTTATAAACCATAGAACAAAATAAAAATACTTTTATATATTTAAATCAATCAATCAATAAATGGGGAAAACAGAAAGCTTTAATCCAAATAATAAATACAGAATTTGAAAACCATTATTTGGCAATCATCATAGTAATAATCATCATAGGCAATAATGGCTGCCAAAACTGTGGATAAAGGTTTTATGATAAACATAGACTCAAAGTAACTCCTCACATATTACTTAATTATAAATTAAAAAATAATAACTTTTCAGTGGTAAAATCTGGTAGACAGAACCTTAACCTACTAATCAAAATTAATTTCACCAGTAATAAAACAACGGACACCATGTGCCTCCTGATATAATACACTAAAAAGGACTCAAAAATCGCCTTTATATTATTCCTGCCACAAATGCATAACCTGAATCTAATCATGTGGAAACATAAGACCAACCCATTTTGAATACTAATCTATAAAATAGCTGGTCTACACTCATCAAAATCATCAAGGTCATAAAAGACCAAGAAAGACTAAAACAATTGTTCCAAATTAGAAGAAACTATTAAAGTAGAGTGACAATAAAATACAATTATTCTAGATTGTATTCTGAACCAGAATGTTTTCTCCTCTGCTGTTATTAAGAGGAGTCATATATTTAGAAGAAATCTTCTTTGGAGAACAGTTAAAAATGAAGAATCTGAGAAACTTCTGGAACATCCATTATATATCCCACTCATGTCCAGCTAACTACAAAAGATCTCACTAATAGTGCAGGCATTCATTAGATGTGGGATGAGGCATTGTTAACCCAGAAGTCACAAAGTTTACACACTTTAATTGAAGAAGCCCAAATCAGCTACCAATGCCGATCAACTAGACCTTCATTTTAAATATAAAGCAAAAGCCAAAAAAAAAAAAAAAAGACTAAACATGGGAGGAGATTTAGCAACCATAAAATTAATAACATATATTCTATCCCAAAGGAATGAGTCAGGAACATGGAAATAAGCAAATTAATGGGAAAAACTCACATGCACATCAATGGGAGAAAAGGAAAATGAAGAAAGTAGAGCTACATATGTGAACATGGGTAAATCTCATAATAATCTCATAATCCATATTGAATTTAAAAAAAATACAGAAGAATACATATGCTAGGGTACTATTTAAATGAAGTTTTAAATCTTGCAAAAAAATACAGGTATATCCAGAGGATGGTAAATATGGTAATTTTTTCATTTCTAGAGTATTTGTTATATAGGTGTTCTTAATATCCTTGCATATATCATAAAGATTTCATTGTAAATATTTTAACTCAAGAATACAGGTTAACTAATAAAAAATTTAGCAGCATTCAATCCTGTTCTACAAGGGGTTCTTACACATACCAATTATGTAATCCTTAATATAAATGAATGTGTATGCTTTTATTTTTTTTTTAATTTTTTTTTTACATTTATTTCTTTTGAGAAACAGAGTGAGACAAAGTGTGAGCAGGGGAGGGGCAGAGACAGAAGGAGACACAGAATCTGAGGCAGGCTCCAGGCGCTGAGCAAGCAGTCAGCACAGAGCCCAAAGCAGGGCTTGAACCCACAAACTGTGAGATCATGACCTGAGCTGAAGTCGGACGCTCAACCGACTGAGCCACCCAGGTGCCCCAGAATGTGTCTGCTTTTAAAAACAGAAACACTATCGGTAGTCTCATCGGTTCAGGTCAAGTTTGCCACCAAATGAATTTTGGCAACAAATATAGGAAAATCCTTTCAGTATCCAGAAACTTTTAGGATTAAGGAATTAGGACTCACAATAAGAAGAAATGGAGAAGTTAAGATGGTGGAGAAGGAGGGGGACACTGGGCTATCCTTGTCCCTCAAACACAGCTGTATTGAGGTCAGATTACTGGGAACACCCAGGAAATCGATCTGCGGACTGGCACAAGGATCTCCACAGTTGTAGAGAGACAGCTTGGCAGGTGCTAGGTGTGTGGATGTGAACTGGGGGAGAGAAAAACAGAGGGGAGGGAGAGCCACAGAGGGGAGGGAAACCTTTCGATGGAGACAAAAGGGAGAGAAATAGAGAGGGGTTGAGAAAGCGTGGCATCGAGTTAGCACAAGAGAAAAACCACTCTAGACCACAGAATGGGAAGCAGAAAGTATTGAGTGTCCCAGTTCTTTTTTGCAAACAGCTTTTAGAGCTCAAACTCTGAGGTTGTGGAGACTTTCTACGAGTGGAGCTGTGACATGCTCCTGGGGAGGAGGGAGCTGGTCCCAGAGTACATAGCAAGGTGTAGAGATCTCTGGGGTGTACTGGGAGAGAAAAGTCCCATTCTTGGAGTACTTTTTGAAGAGGGTTTATTGTCTCCCCAAAGACAAATGACTTTGTAGATGCCAGCCAAGGCCTTTCATCAGCAGGGCAGAGGGCTCTAATCCAGACGAGGGGAGTAGATCCGCACCATGCCATCCTTTAAAACTTTGGGTTTTTTTTTAATTTGTTTTATTTTTTATTTTTTAAAATTTATATCCAAATTAGTTAGCATACAGTGCAACAATGATTTCAGGAGTAGATTCCTTAGTGTCCCTTACCCATTTAGCCCATACCCCCCCCCCACAACCCCTCCTGTAACCTTCAGGTTGTTCTCCATATTTATGAGTCTCTTCTGTTTTGTCCCCCTCGCTGTTTTTATACTATTGTTTCCCTTCCCTTATGTTTACCTGTTTTGTCTCTTAAAGTCCTCATGAGTGAAGTCATATGATTTTTGTCTTTCTCTGACTTACTAATTTCACTTAGCATAATACCCTCCAGTTCCATCCATGTCATTGCAAATGGCAAGATTTCATTCTTTTTGATTGCCAAGTAATACTCCATTGTGTGCGTGTGTGTGCGTGTGTGTATATATATATATAATATATAATATTTGTGTATATATAATATATAATATTTATATATAATTAATATATAAATTATATATAAATTAATATATATAATATAATATTTATATATAATATTTATGTATATATAAATACACCACATTTTCTTTATCCATTCATCCATCGACAGACATTTGGGCTCTTTCCATACTTTGGCTATTGTTGATAGTGCTGCTATAAACATGGGGGTGCATGTGTCCCTTTGAAACAGCACACCTGTATCCCTTGGATAAATGCCTAGTAGTGCAATTGCTGGGTTGTAGGGTAGTTCTATTTGTAGTTTTTTGAGGAACCTCCATACTGTTTTCCAGAGTGGCTGCACCAGCTTGCATTCCCATAACTTTGGGTTTTGAATCCCAGCAGCATGCCAAAGAAAAAACGCAGCTATATTACAAAGCTATAATCATCAAGCTGTATTACAAAGCTGTACAGTACAGACAGTACAGTACTGGCACAAAAACAGAAACATAGATCAATGGAACAGAATACAGAACCCAGAAATAGACCCACAAATATGTGGCCAACTTATCTTTGACAAAGCAAGAAAGAGTATCCAATGGAAAAATGGACAGTTTCTTCAGTTTCTAATGGTGCTGGGAAAACTCAACAGTGGCATGCAGAAGAATGAAACTAGACCACTTTCTTACATCATGCACAAAAATAAATTCAAAATGTATGAAAGATCTAAATATGAGACAGGAAACCATCAAAATCCTATAGGAGAAAAGAGGCAGGAACCTCTTTGATCTCAGCGGGAGCAACTTCTTTCTAGACATGTCTCGAAGGCAAAGGAGATAAAAGTAAAAATGAACTATTGGAACCTCAGCAAGATACAAAGCATCTGCCCATCAAAGGAACCAATCAGCAAAACTAAAAGGCAACCGACAGAATGGAAGAAGATATTTACAGATGACATTGGATAAAAGGTCAGTACCCAAAATCTATAAAGAACTTACCAAACTCAACACCCAAAAAACAAATAATCCACTGAAGAAATTTGCAGAAGACATGAATAGACATTTTTCCAGAGCAGACACATGAAAAGACGCTCAACGTCACTCACCATCAGAGAAATACAAATGAAAACCACAATGAGATACCATTTCACATCTGTGTAGAATGGCTAAAAATAACAATTCAGGAAACAACAGATGTTGGTGAGGATGAGGAGAGCGGGGAACCCTCTTCTACTGCTGGTGGGAATGCAAACTGGTGCAGCCACTCTGGAAAACAGTATGGAAGTTCCTCAAAAAATTAAAAATAGAGCTCCGCTGTGACCCAGCAATTGCACTACTATTTATCCAAAAGATACAAAAATGCTGATTTGAAGGGGCACATGCACCCCACTCTTTATAGCAGCACTATCAACAGTAGCCAAATTATGGAAAGAGCCCAAATGTCCATCACCTGATAAATGGATAAAGAAGATGTGTTGTGTATAATTGCAGTGGCATATTACTCGGTGATCAAAAAGAATGAAATCTTGCAATTTGCAACAACATGGATGGAACTGGAATGTATTATGCTAAGCAAAATAAGTCAGTCAGAGAAAGACAAATATATGATTTAACTCGTGTGAAATTTAAGAAACACAACAGATGAACATAGAGGAAGGGAAGGAAAAATAAGAGAAACATAGAAAGGGAGGCATACCATAAGAGACTCTTAAATACAGAGAACAAACTAGGGGTTGCTGGAGGGGAGGTGGGTGGTGGAATGGGCTAAACAGGCGATGGGCATTAAGGAGGGCACTTGTTGATATGAGCACTGCGTGTTGTATATAAGTAATGAATCACTGGGTTCTTCTACTGAAACCAATACTACACTGTATGTTAACTAATAAACAAATTTATATAAACAATTTTTTTTTAAAAAAGAAGAAATGGAGAAATCCACAATTATAGTTGGATACTTCAACGCTTTTTCTCAGAAAGTGAAAGAATTGGACAAAAAATAAAGGATATAGAGAATTTTAATATTATAATTAAGAAGCATAATGTAATAAATATAGACAAAACTTGGAATACACATCCCAGAATGGAAAATATAAATCTTTAGCACACAGAGAAAAAAAAAAGAAATATCAAATTCCAATAAGTAGACAGTGTGGTCTGACTACAATGCCATAAATACATATATTAACAATAAAAATGTATCCAATTCAAAATTAACAATCATTCAAAACAAGTTTTATCTAAGAGTAAATCAAAGAAAAATCTTTAATTTCTTACAAATAAAGTTGTTAAAAACACTAGAGTATTGGTATAAGAATAGATACAAGTCAAAGGAACAAAAGAGAATTGAGAAATGAGTCAAGAATGTATAGTAATTTCAGATATGATAAAGATACCATTTCAGATCAGTGTGGAAATGACAAACAGTTGGGATAATGATAAATATGTTGGGACAGGTATCTATTCATTTTGAAAAAACACAACTAGTCCACAGATATCTATGCATTTTGAAAAAACACAGATAGTCCACAAAAAAACTCAAAATCAAAATGGAATATAGAAGGGCACCTGGGTGGCCCAGTTGGTTAAGTGTCTGACTTCGGCTCAGGTCATGATCTCGCGGTTTGTGAGTTCAAGCCTTGCATTGGGCTCTGTGCTGACAGCTCAGAGCCCAGAGCCTGCTTCAGATTCTGTGTCTCCCTCTGTCTCTGCCTCTCCTCTGCTCATGTTTGTTCGTTCGTTCTCTCTCTCTCTCTGTATTCCTCCCTTTCTCTCTCTCAAAAGTAAATAAAAACATTTAAAAAATTCAAAATGGAACATAGAGCTAAACAAAGAAAAAATTTTAGAGTATTAGAAGAAAATATGGAAGAATATTTTACACTGAGCCTTCCTAAGCAAGCTGCAAAATCCAAAAGGAAAAAAAAGTGGTGTAGATTTAATCTTATAAAAAATAAAAGCTTCTGGGTGACAAAGGACACTATAAGCAAATTAGGACACACTGAAAGAAAGTAATTGCAATATATTTAACAAAGAATTAGCATTAGAACATATAAAGAAATCAAAGAGAAAAAGAGAAAGTTCTCAAATAGGCAAATAACATTTGCAAGCAAAAAAATGAATATTCAATAAACAAATGAAGAAGTAAACAAACTATGGTGTAGCTATATAAGGGAATAGTATTCAACAATAAAAAGTAACCAACTAGTGATTCACATAACAACTGGAATGGATCTCAAGTCACTTTCAAAAGGTTACACATTGTATAGTTTCATTGATATGATAGTCTCCAAAGGAGAAAATGATCTTGATGGGGAACAGATTAGTGATTGCCAGGGGTTAGAGGTGGAAGAGGGTATGATTATAAATGGATAGCTCAAAGGAGTTTTTCTGAGTGAAGGAACTGTTCTACATTCTGATTGTGGAGATTGCTACACAAATCTATACATGAAATAAATTTACAGAACTACAGATACACACGAAATAAATGAGTCATGTGATAACTGTCAAAATCCAAATAAGGTTTTTTGTTTAATTAATAGTATCATACACTGTCAATTTCCTGGTTTTGATGATTGCACTATGGTTATATAAGATGTTAATATTGGGGAAAGCTGAGTGAAGGGGGACACAGGAACTCTCTGTACTATTTTGGCAAACACTATGTGAATCTAAAATCATTTCAAAATAAAAAGTTAAAATAAACTTATGAAGACATGCTCATCATCTCTAGTAATCAAGGAAATATAAATTAAAACAATATGTTCTTTTTACTCATCAGTCTAGCAAAAAAAAAAATCTGATATTATCAAATATTGACAGATTGTACCACTGGCTGCTGAGAATTTAAATTGGTCTAGTCCCTTGGAAAAGCAATTTGGCAATATGTATTAATATGAAAAATGTATAGGACCTATAGTCTAGTAATTCTGTCCCAGTGTCTATTCTAGTATGATCTACTTTGTTCACTATAATATTAGTTAAAATAGTGAAAAACTGGGGGCGCCTCGGTGGCTCAATCGGCTAAGCGTCCATCTCTTGACTTCAGCTCAGGTCATGATCTCACAGTTGTGAGATCAAGCCCCACATTGGGCCCCACATTGGGCCCACGTTGGGCTCCATGCTGGGTATGGAGCCTGCTTAAGAGTCTCTCTCTCCCTCCCTCCCTCCCTCCTTCCCTCTCTCTCTCTCATTCTCACACTTTCTCTCTCAGGGTACCTGGGTGGCTCAGTCAGTTGGGCATCTGACTCTTGATTTTGTCTCAGGTCATGATCTCACAGTTCATGAGTTCAAGCCTCATGCTGGGATTCTCTTTAACCTTTCTCTCTGCCCCTCCCTCCTTCTCACACATAGGCGCGATCTCTCTCTTTCTCTCTCTCTCAAAATAAATAAACTTTAAAAAAAGATTCTCTCTCCACCTCTGCCCCTTCCCTTCTCTCTAAATAAATAAATAAGGGTGCCTGGGTGGCTCAGCTGGTTAAGTGTCTGACTTTGGCTCAGGTCATGATCTCATGGTTCATGGGTTTGAGCCCTGCATTGGGCTCTGTGCTGACAGCTTAGAGCCTGGAGCCTGCTTCAGATTCTGTGTCTCCCTCTCTCTCTGCCCCTCCCCTGCTCACACTCTGTCTCTCTCTTTCAAAAATAAATATTAAAAATAAACAAATAAATATAAAATAAAAATAAATTTTTAAAACATAGTGAAAAACTGGAAAGAGCCAAAATGTTCATCAGCAGGAGGAACAGCTAAACAAACTTCAGTGTAGTCTTACTAATGAATACTATGGAGCAATTAAATAAAAATTAAATGAAATCCAGTATACCTATATGTAATAATAAAGATATATTTCCAAGACACATAATTAAGTTAAAAAAGTACAAAGTGACATATACAGTAGGATCTCTTTTATGTGCTTAAAGACCAAACCAGAAAACAATGTTGTGTACGGTCTAAGTGTACATATCTATATATGTAACTACACTGAAAAAGATCTGAAAGAATATACACCAATCTGACAACGGAAGGAACAAGGATATGGGTGGATCAAATGAGGCTTCTCTGTATTGTTTTAAATTTTTACCAAAAGTATATATTGGCATATTATTCATATAATTAAAGTAACTGGAAAAAGATTTTTAAAAAAGAAAAAATAATGCAAATATTGTGGTAGAAAAGCAAAGTGATATCGAAACATACTGAGCAGGGATGCAACTGCATATAAAATCCTGAGGTTTAATATTTCTCTTCAAGAGCTTGAAAATGAAACCATCTAAATGGATACTTGATTAGACCACAATGTCAAATGAAATCAATCTTAACCACTGTAAGTACTAATTCACTACTACTACACATCACACTAGAGGAAGTAAGAAATGCTGACCTTAGCAATAAATAAATATCAGAATAAGTGGTTTTCCATATTATTTGATAATACGATCAAAACCACAATTGGCACATCTGAATTCATGATTCACTTCCTGTCTCTTATGTCCCTAGTCCATTTCTAAATGGGAAAATAAAATGGACAAATAAGAACAGATATTAGGTCACCCACGAAACACAAGTTCGTTATCAATTTGGAAGTCCTGATTAGGCAACAAGAATGATAAATATTAACAAAGAACACTTCTGTCACTGAGAACAGGATGATAGAGATATCTATAGACATTGTTATTTATTAATTTATTCAACAGACATGCAACAAGCAACTATTTTTATCAATCATTATGCTAGGTGCTAGGAATACAGAGGTAAATAGTGTACAGATCTCTATGCAAAAAATCTTCAGTTTTATTGGAGAGACAGACACAAAATGTAAGCATAGCTTGCTACTTGACCAGACTGAAGATCCCTCTTTCCTCTACCTTGGCAGTAAAATAACCCAAATATCAGAAATTCATACCATCCCTTCAACTTTCTAGGGTTTACTGACAGGACTACAGTGATTACCTCACGTAAGTGCTATTTTGCAATGACAAAAATTTGGAAAGTAAGGTTCTACTTCTAGTACCCTCCCCCACCCTGGGAAGTTACCAATGAAAGTGCTGGACAAATGTAAAACAAAACACTGCCTGAGACCAAGCAAAAGCAGGTAGAAACTGGTAGGAAGGTGACAGTAGGAAAAAAGGAAGAATAGTGGATGAGTTTGCCATTTTTATGGCTTTTCATCTGAGAGTAATCCCTATAGCAGATAAAAATCAGAAGAAAACACCAACATTCTTACAAGATTGAAGAAACAGAGGAAAGAGTCGGGTAGTACAGAGCCTTCCAGACCCAGAAGCTCCTGTGCTCCACCACACAGCAGCAAAAGTTCCAGACTAGGTGTCTCCTGACACTTCACCTAAAGGCAGAAGGCAACCCACATCATTATGTCCTCACCTGTGTCCAGTGGCAGAGAGCCATGATGACCCCTTAACTCCTGACCAGCAATAAACAGTAACCAGGTAAATGCTTCCATATTCTAGTGGCACTAGGCAAGATCGAGTATGAAGGGTACCAGCATCAGGTGGCCAGATAAGAGGCCAGGGGATATGCTTTCCATCCTTCGGCCCAGCATCTACCACTCCTGAAATCTACACTTGGCAGCTCAGAAAAACCCTTTCCACTACTGCAGGTAGCACCAATAGGGGCCCAGTGAGGGCTCAACAAGAGCCAGAAGACCAAGCAGACCAGAACAGTATTACAAGAGCTCAAGAAACGAAATTATCTTTGGAACTATGGCCCACAAAAGAAGGATAGAGTCTACAGGCTAAACTCAATAGTCCAAGCGCCTGCTAAAATAGAAGATTTAAATATGACCAAGAGTCTCCAATCATAATACTAAAAATATCCAATATACAACAAAAAAAATCACTTGTCACATGAAAAGAAAAATCACAACTCAAATGGGAAAATGCAATCAACTCATATCAATACCAAGATGAATCAGACGCTGGAATTATCTTACAAGGATTTTACAGCAGCTGTCAGAAAAAAATCATAAGTAAGTAATTACAATTTCTCTGGAAACAAATGAAAAAATAGAAAACCTGAGGAAAAAAATAGAACTTATATGAACTATGTAGAAATTATAGAAATAAAAAATAATGTAAATAAAAAACTAACTGAATGGGCTAATTAACAGCATGCAAATGACAGAAAACAGAATAAGTGAACTTGAATACAGATTAATTAGAATTTACTCAGTTTGTTTTTTTTTTTAATATATGAAATTTATTGTCAAATGGGTATCCATACAACACCCAGTGCTCATCCCAAAAGGTGCCCTCCTCAATACCCACCACCCACCCTCCCCTCCCTCCCACCCCCCATCAACCCCCAGTTTGCTCTCAGTTTTTAACAGTCTCTTATGCTTTGGCTCTCTCCCATTCTAACCTCTTTTTTTTTTTTTTTTCTTTTTTCCTCCCCCTCCCCCATGGGTTCCTGTCAAGTTTCTCAGGATCCACATAAGAGTGAAACCATATGGTATCTGTCTTTCTCTGTATGGCTTATTTCACTTAGCATCACACTCTCCAGTTCCATCCACGTTGCTACAAAAGGCCATATTTCATTTTTTCTCATTGCCACGTAGTATTCCATTGTGTATATAAACCACAATTTCTTTATCCATTCATCAGTTGATGGACATTTAGGCTCTTTCCATAATTTGGCTATTGTTGAGAGTGCTGCTATAAACATTGGGGTACAAGTGCCCCTATGCATCAGGACTCCTGTATCCCTTGGGTAAATTCCTAGCAGTGCTATTGCTGGATCATAGGGTAGGTCTATTTTTAATTTTCTGAGGAACCTCCACACTGCTTTCCAGAGTGGCTGCACCAATTTGCATTCCCACCAACAGTGCAAAAGGGTTCCCATTTCTCCACATCCTCTCCAGCATCTATAGTCTCCTGATTTGTTCATTTTAGCCACTCTGACTGGCTTGAGGTGATACCTGAGTGTGGTTTTGATTTGTATTTCCCTGATAAGGAGCGACGCTGAACATCTTTTCATGTGCCTGTTGGCCATCCGGATGTCTTCTTTAGAGAAGTGTCTATTCATGTTTTCTGCCCATTTCTTCACTGGGTTATTTGTTTTTCGGGTGTGGAGTTTGGTGAGCTCTTTATAGATTTTGGATACTAGCCCTTTGTCTGATATGTTATTTGCAAATATCTTTTCCCATTCCGTTGGTTGCCTTTTAGTTTTGTTGGTTGTTTCCTTTGCTGTGCAGAAGCTTTTGATCTTCATAAGGTCCCAGTAACTCACTTTTGCTTTTAATTCCCTTGCCTTTGGGGATGTGTCGAGTAAGAGATTGCTGCGGCTGAGGTCAGAGAGGTCTTTTCCTGCTTTCTCCTCTAAGGTTTTGATGGTTTCCTGTCTCACATTCAGGTCCTTAATCCATTTTGAGTTTATTTTTGTGAATGGTGTGAGAAAGTGGTCTAGTTTCAACCTTCTGCATGTTGCTGTCCAGTTCTCCCAGCACCATTTGTTAAAGAGGCTGTCTTTTTTCCATTGGATGTTCTTTCCTGCTTTGTCAAATATGAGTTGGCCATACGTTTGTGGGTCTAGTTCTGGGGTTTCTATTCTATTCCATTGGTCTATGTGTCTGTTTTTGTGCCAATACCATGCTGTCTTGATGATGACAGATTTGTAGTAGAGGCTAAAGTCTGGGATTGTGATGCCTCCTGCTTTGGTCTTCTTCAAAATTACTTTGGCTCTTCGGGGCCTTTTGTGGTTCCATGTGAATTTTAGGATTGCTTGTTCTAGTTTCGAGAAGAATGCTGGTGCAATTTTGATTGGGATTGCATTGAATGTGTAGATAGCTTTGGGTAGTATTGACATTTTGACAATATTTATTCTTCCAATCCATGAGCAGGGAATGTATTTCCATTTCTTTAAATCTTCTTCAATTTCCTTCGTAAGCTTTCTATAGTTTTCAGCATACAGATCCTTTACATCTTTGGTTAGATTTATTCCTAGGTATTTTATGCTTCTTGGTGCAATTGTGAATGGGATCAGTTTCTTTATTTGTCTTTCTGTCGCTTCATTGTTAGTGTATAAGAATGCAACTGATTTCTGTACATTGATTTTGTATCCTGCAACTTTGCTGAATTCATGTATCAATTCTAGCAGACTTTTGGTGGAGTCTATCGGATTTTCCATGTATAATATCATGTCATCTGCAAAGAGCGAAAGCTTGACTTCATCTTTGCCAATTTTGATGCCTTTGATTTCCTTTTGTTGTCTGATTGTTGATAATAGAACTTCCAGCACTATGTTAAACAACAGCGGTGAGAGTGGGCATCCCTGTCGGGTTCCTGATCTGAGGGAAAAAGCTCTCAGTTTTTCCCCGTTGAGGATGATGTTAGCTGTGGGCTTTTCATAAATGGCTTTTATGATCTTTAAGTATGTTCCTTCTATCCCAACTTTCTCAAGGGTTTTTATTAAGAAAGGGTGCTGGATTTTGTCAAAGGCCTTTTCTGCATCAATTGACAGGATCATATGGTTCTTTTCTTTTTTTTTGTTAATGTGATGTATCACGTTGATTGATTTGCGAATGTTGAACCAGCCCTGCATCCCAGGAATGAATCCCACTTGATCATGGTGAATAATTCTTTTTATATGCCGTTGAATTCGATTTGCTAGTATCTTATTGAGAATTTTTGCATCCATATTCATCAGGGATATTGGCCTGTCGTTCTCTTTTTTTACTGGGTCTCTGTCTGGTTTAGGAATCAAAGTAATACTGGCTTCATAGAATGAGTCTGGAAGTTTTCCTTCCCTTTCTATTTCTTGGAATAGCTTGAGAAGGATAGGTATTATCTCTGCTTTAAACGTCTGGTAGAACTCCCCTGGGAAGCCATCTGGTCCTGGACTCTTATTTGTTGGGAGATTTTTGATAACCGATTCAATTTCTTCGCTGGTTATGGGTCTGTTCAAGCTTTCTATTTCCTCCTGATTGAGTTTTGGAAGAGTGTGGGTGTTCAGGAATTTGTCCATTTCTTCCAGGTTGTCCAATTTGTTGGCATATAATTTTTCATAGTATTCCCTGATAATTGTTTGTATCTCTGAGGAATTGGTTGTAATCATTCCATTTTCATTCATGATTTTATCTATTTGGGTCATCTCCCTTTTCTTTTTGAGAAGCCTGGCTAGAGGTTTGTCAATTTTGTTTATTTTTTCAAAAAACCAACTCTTGGTTTCGTTGATCTGCTCTACAGTTTTTTTAGACTCTATATTGTTTATTTCTGCTCTGATCTTTATTATTTCTCTTCTTCTGCTGGGTTTAGGCTGCCTTTGCTGTTCTGCTTCTATTTCCTTTAGGTGTGCTGTTAGATTTTGTATTTGGGATTTTTCTTGTTTCTTGAGATAGGCCTGGATTGCAATGTATTTTCCTCTCAGGACTGCCTTCGCTGCGTCCCAAAGCGTTTGGATTGTTGTATTTTCATTTTCGTTTGTTTCCATATATTTTTTAATTTCTTCTCTAATTGCCTGGTTGACCCACTCATTCGTTAGTAGGGTGTTCTTTAACCTCCATGCTTTTGGAGGATTTCCAGACTTTTTTCTGCGGTTGATTTCAAGCTTCATAGCATTGTGGTCTGAAAGTATGCATGGTATAATTTCAATTCTTGTAAACTTATAAAGGGCTGTTTTGTGACCCAGTATATGATCTATCTTGGAGAATGTTCCATGTGCACTCGAGAAGTATATTCTGTTGCTTTGGGATGCAGAGTTCTAAATATATCTGTCAAGTCCATCTGATCCAATGTTTCATTCAGGGCCCTTGTTTCTTTATTGATCGTGTGTCTAGATGATCTATCCATTTCTGTAAGTGGGGTGTTAAAGTCCCCTGCAATTACCACATTCTTATCAATAAGGTTGCTTATGTTTATGAGTAGTTGTTTTATATATTTGGGGCCTCCGGTATTCGGTGCATAGACATTCATAATTGTTAGCTCTTCCTGATATATAGACCCTGTAACTATTATATAATGTCCTTCTTCATCTCTTGTTACAGCCTTTAATTTAAAGTCTAGTTTGTCTGATATAAGTATGGCTACTCCAGCTTTCTTTTGGCTTCCAGTAGCATGATAAATAGTTCTCCATCCCCTCACTCTCAATCTAAAGGTGTCCTCAGGTCTAAAATGAGTCTCTTGTAGACAGCAAATAGATGGGTCTTGTTTTTTTATCCATTCTGATACCCTATGTCTTTTGGTTGGCGCATTTAATCCATTTACATTCAGTGTTATTATAGAAAGATACGGGTTTAGAGTCATTGTGATGTCTGTATGTTTTATGCTTGTAGTGTTGTCTCTGGTACTTTGTCTCACAGGGTCCCCCTTAGGATCTCTTGTAGGGCTGGTTTAGTCGTGACAAATTCCTTCAGTTTTTGTTTGTTTGGGAAGACCTTTATCTCTCCTTCTATTCTAAATGACAGACTTGCTGGATAAAGGATTCTCGGCTGCATATTTTTTCTGTCTAGCACACTGAAAATCTCGTGCCAATTCTTTCTGGCCTGCCAAGTTTCAAAAGAGAGATCCGTCACGAGTCTTATAGGTCTCCCTTTATATGTGAGGGCACGTTTACCCCTTGCTGCTTTCAGAATTTTCTCTTTATCCTTGTATTTTGCCAGTTTCACTATGATATGTCGTGCAGAAGATCGATTCAGGTTCCGTCTGAAGGGAGTTCTCTGTGCCTCTTGGATTTCAATGCCTTTTTCCTTCCCCAGTTCAGGGAAGTTCTCAGCTATTATTTCTTCAAGTACCCCTTCAGCACCTTTCCCTCTCTCTTCCTCCTCTGGGATACCAATTATGCGTATATTATTTCTTTTTAGCGTATCACTTAGTTCTCTAATTTTCCCCTCATACTCCTGGATTTTTTTATCTCTTTTTCTCAGCTTCCTCTTTTTCCATAACTTTATCTTCTAGTTCACCTATTCTCTCCTCTGCCTCTTCAATCCGAGCCGTGGTGGTTTCTATTTTGTTTTGCATTTCATTTAAAGCATTTTTCAGCTCCTCGTGACTGTTCCTTAGTCCCTTGATCTCTGTAGCAAGAGATTCTCTGCTGTCCTCTATACTGTTTTCAAGCCCGGCGATTAATTTTATGACTATTATTCTAAATTCACTTTCTGTTATATTATTTAAATCCTTTTTGATCAGCTCATTAGCTGTTGTTATTTCCTGGAGATTCTTCTGAGGGGAATTCTTCCACTTGGTCATTTTGGATAGTCCCTGGCATGGTGAGGACCTGCAGGGCACTTCCCCTGTGCTGTGGTGTATAACTGGAGTTGGTGGGCGGGGCCGCACTCCGACCTGATGTCTGCCCCCAGCCCACCGCTGGGGCCACAGTCAGACTGGTGTGTGCCTTCTCTTCCCCTCTCCTAGGGGCGGGATTCACTGTGGGGTGGCGTGGCCCGTCTGGGCTACTTGCACACTGCCAGGCTTGTGATGCTGGGGATCTGGCGTATTAGCTGGGGTGGGTAGGCAAGGTGCACAGGGGCAGGAGGGGCAGGCTTAGCTCGCTTCTCCTTAGGTGATCCACTTCAGGAGGGGCCCTGTGGCAGCGGGAGGGAGTCAGATCCGCTGCCGGAGGTTTGGCTCCGCAGAAGCACAGAGTTGGGTGTTTGCGCGGAGCGAGCAAGTTCCCTGGCAGGAACTGGTTCTCTTTGGGATTTTGGCTGGGGGATGGGCAGGGGAGATGGCGCTGGCGAGCGCCTTTGTTCCCCACCAAACTGAGCTCTGTCGTCCGGGGGCTCAGCAGCTCTCCCTCCCTTTGTCCTCCAGCCTTCCCGCTTTTGAGCAGAGCTGTTAACTTATGACCTCCCAGACGCTAAGTCACGCTTGCTGTCGGAACACAGTCCGTCAGGCCCCTCCGCTTTTGCCAGCCAGACTCGGGGGCTCTGCTTGGCCGGCGAGCCGCCCCTCCACCCTGGCTCCCTCCCGCCAGTCCGTGGAGCGCGCACCGCCTCGCCGCCCTTCCTACCCTCTTCTGTGGGCCTCTCGTCTGCGCTTGGCTCCGGCGACTCCATTCTGCTAATCCTCTGGCGGTTTTCTGGGTTATTTAGGCAGGTGTAGGTGGAATCTAAGTGATCAGCAGGACGCGCGGTGAGCCCAGCGTCCTCCTACGCCGCCATCTTCCCTCTCCAGAATTTACTCAGTTTGAATAAAAGAGATAAGAAACTGAAAGAAATTAACAGGGCCTCTAAACCTATGGAACACAATAAAAAAAAAAAAAGACTGAAAATTCATGTAATTGGAGCCTTGGCAGGAAACAAGAAAGAACATGTAGCAGAAAATAATATTCAAAGAAATAATAGTTGAAAACCTCCCATATTTGGCCAAAGACATAAAACAAATGCATGAAGCTGAGTGAATTTCAAAGAGGATAAACCCAAAGAAATCCATGCCAAGATACATCATAATTAAACTTGTAAAAACTAAATTTTAACAGCAACTAGGAAGTAATGACACATTACATTAGTGGAACATCAACTTGAATGACAGCATATTTCTCACCTAAACATATGGAAGCCAAAATGAGGGGCATAACATTTTTCAAATGCTGGAAGAAAATAATTGTTAACCATGAATTCTACATCCAGCAAAATATACCTTCAGAAATGAAAGAGAAAAAAAGATATTCTCAGACTAAACAAAACTAGAACTTTTCGCTAGTAGGTCTGTAAACATATAACATCTATTGTGGTATTTAACATAAGAGGATACACTTGAGACAATTATGTTTTATTTTTATTTATTTTTAATTTTTTAATATTTATTTATTTTTGAGAGACAGAGCGTGAGCAGGGGAGGGAGGGAGGGAGAGAGGGGGAAAGAGAGAGAGAGAGAGACAGAATCTGAAGCAGGCTCAGGCTCTGAGCTGTTAGCGCAAAGCCGGACACGTGGCTTGAACTCATGAACTGTGAGATTATGACCTTAGCTGAAGTTGGACGTTCAACCAACTGAGCCCCCCAGGCGCTCTGAAACAAGTATATTTAAAATTTTTTTAGTGTTTATTTACTTTTGATAGAGAGAGAGAGAGAGATAGAGTGCGAGCAGGGGAGGGGCAGAGAGAGAGGGAGACACAGAATCCGAAGCAGGCTCCAGGCCCTGAGCTGTCAGCAGAGAAGCCAATGTGGGGCTCAGACTAATGAGCCAAGCTGTGAGATAATGACCTGAGCCAAAGTTGGACGCCTAACCAACTGAGCCACCCAAGCGCCCCGAGACAATTATATTTTAAAAGTAGGAAGGGTAAGGAGACCTAAATGGAAGTAAGGTTTCAATACTCAACCTGAAGTGGTAAAATGTCCATACTAGAAGAGTGTATTAGTGACATATACAGAGAGTAATACCTAGAGCAACCACTAAAAAACTATACAGCACAATACATGCAAACAGTATAAATAAAACAAGGAATCCTGAAAAAATCTGCAAGTAACTTACAGGAAGACAAGAACAGAGAAACAGAGGAAGGAGAAACATGGGAAAGAAACAAAAAGCAAATACTAAAATGTCAAACTTAAGTCCTAAGATATCAATAATTATTTTGAGTGTAAATGGTCTAAATATACCAAAGAAAACATGGGCAGGGTGGGTAAAAAAACAACAACAAAAAAACCCCCAACCCAGCTGGATGCTTTCTACTAGAAATTCACTTTAAACACAATAAGACAAGTAGGTTGAAAGTAGAAAGAAGAAGAAAGATATACCATGCTAACATTAATCAAAAGAAAGCAGGAGTGGATATGTACTATCAGATAAAGTGTACTTCAGAGAAAAGAAAATTAGTAGGGATGAAGAGGGACATAATATAATGATAAAAAGATCAATCCAACAAGCAGACCTAGCCATCCTAAATGTGATTGCATGGAACAAGAGACCTTCAAAACAAATGGGAAAAAATCAGCTAAAAAGAGAAATATATAAATCTACGATTATAAACTTCAGCATCCTCTCTCAGCGATTGATACAATCTCCAGACAGAAAATTACAAAGATATAGAAAAATGGCAGACTAATATCTCTCATGAACTTAAGATTCAAAAATCCTGCATGAAATATTAGTAAATTAAATCCAACAATACACACAAAGAATTATACATTATGACCAAATGGGTTTATTCCAAGGATGCAATGCTGTTTCAACATTTGAAATCAATGTAATCCACAACACCAATAGGTAAAAAAAAATCATAAAATTATATTAACACAGAAAAGGAATTTTTCTCAGTGACTCAGAAATAGCTGCTAGGTACTACCTCAACTTGATAAAGAGCATGTAGGAAAAATCTATAGCTTACATCATACCTAATCGTGAAAGACAATGTTTTCCTCTAAGCTTGGAAACAAGGTATGTTCATTCTCATCACTCTTATTCAACACAGTATTTGAAATGCTAACCAGCATAACAAAAGGAAAATAAGAACTAAATGGCATATAGAGTAGAAAGAGAATGGCATATAGAGTAGAAAGAGATTAAATGGTCTACATTTTGGAGATTACATGATTGTCTACATAAAAAAAAAAAAATCACAAGTATTCTACCCAAAAAACTCTTCTAAAAATAATTAAGTTCAGCAAAGTCATAGGATACAAGACACACACACCCCCTCCCACACACACCAATTGCATTTCTATGTACAATGAACATGTGAAACTGAAATGAAAAACAATACCATTTGTAATCTCTTCAAAGAAAATTACTTAATACTTAAATTTAATAAAAGATGTTCAGTATATGTATGCTGAAAATTACAAAGTGCTAATGAAAACAATCAAAGAAGACCTAAATATACGGAGAGACACTGCATTCATGAGTAGTGGAAGACTCAATACGGTAAACATGTCAATTCTCCCCACATTTATATATAGGATTAATGCAATTACTATCAAAATCCTGACAAGATTTGCTATAGATATAGACAAGATTATTCTAAACTTTATATGGAAAGTTAGAAGTCCTATAATAGCTAGATAATGACTAAAATAATCTTTAAAAAAGAAGGCAGGGGGAGAAAACACTTTACTCAATGTCAGTCTTTCTGTATAGCAACAGTAATCAAGACCTATGTAATTAACAGGGAGACAGAGACATAAATGAATTTAACAAAATAGAGAACCCAGAAAAAGACCCACACAAATATGCCCAACTGATTTTAGACAAAGGTATAAAAAGTAATTCAATGGAAGAAGGGTAGTCTTCTCAACAAATCACACTAGAGCAATTGTACATCTATAGGTAGAAGAAAAGAAAGAAAAAGAAAAATCCGGAACTTAACCTCACACCTTATACAAAAATTAACAAAATAACATAGATCACCTAGATCATAAGTGAAAACCATAAATTAAAAAACAAATAGGGGCACCTGGGTGGCTCAGTTAAGTGTCCAAACTTGATTCTGGCTCAGGTCATGATCTCAGTTTATGAGATCAAGCCCCGTGTTAGGCTCTACACTGACAGCGTGGAGCCTGCTTGGGATTCTCTCTCTCTTCCTCTATCTCTACCTGTCCTCTTCTTCTCTCTCAAAATAAATGAATAAACTTAAACAAACAAACAAACAAAAACAAGAGAATAACTCCAGGGTCTAAGACTAGGCAAAAAGTTAGATTTAACACCAAAGACACAATCAATACGAAAAATAAATAAATAAATTGAAAAATTGGACCTCATCAAAGTTTAAATTTGTTCTCTTAATTTCTTGAAAAATGTTTGTTTATATAAGGCAAAAGTTATAAGATTGCATTGTATGGCTTATGATACATGTAGGTATAATATATATGTATATATATACACATACATACACATACATACACACACACATATATATATATACACACATACATATATATGTATATATATCAATGATAGCTTAAAGCCTAGAGGGAATAAATGGTTACATGGTTCTTATATTTTATATAATACACTATTAAATAAAATATTAAAGCCATGTAGAAACTGAAGAATTAAGAATGTAAATTAAAATCACTTGAGAAACCACAAAAAAAAAACACTGAAAAGGGACACAAGAAACTTTTGGGGTTTGGTGAAATGTTAAGCATCTTGATTGTGGCATATATCTATCAAGTCATTGAATTGTATGCTATAAATATATGCAGTTTATTGTTCATAAATTATACCTGAATAAAGTTGTTTAAAAGTGGAAACATCCATAGCTAACATTACACTTAATGGTGAAAGATTCAAATCTTTCCCACTAAGATCAGGAATCATACAAGGATGTCCTCTCTCACTACTTCTATTCCACACGGCACCCGAAGTTCTAGAAAGAGCAATCAGGAAGAAAAAGAAATAAAAGGCTTTCAAATTAAAAAAGGAAAAATTACAAAAGCACAAAGCAACCAAAGAAAACATAAATTGGATTTATCAAATTAAAAAGTTTTGGGGCGTCTGGGTGGCGCAGTCGGTTAAGCGTCCGACTTCAGCCAGGTAACGATCTCGCGGTCCGTGAGTTCGAGCCCCGCGTCGGGCTCTGGGCTGATGGCTCAGAGCCTGGAGCCTGTTTCCGATTCTGTGTCTCCCTCTCTCTCTGCCCCTCCCCTGTTCATGCTCTGTCTCTCTCTGTCCCAAAAATAAATAAAAACTTTGAAAAAAAAAATTTTTTTAAAAAGTTTTAAGCTGCAAAGCACAGTATCAAGAAAGTGAAAAGAGAACACACTGAATGGGAGAAAATACTGGCAAGTTGCAAATCTGATAAGGGTCCAGCATCCAGAATATATAAAGAACACTTAAAACTCAACAATTAAAAGACAAAAAGAACCTTAATTTAAAAATGGGCAAAGGACTGGAGCGCCTGAGTGGCTCAGTTGGTTGAGCGTCCGACTTTGGCTCAGGTCATGATCTCATGGTTCGTGAGTTCGAGCCCTGCGTTGGGCTCTGTGCTGACAGCTCAGAGCCTGGAGGCTGCTTCAGATTCTGTGTCTCCCTCTGTCTGCCCCTCCACCACTTGCACTCTGTCTCTCGCATTGTCTCAAAAATAAATAAACATTAAAAAACATTTTTTTTAAATGGGCAAAGGACTTGAATAGATATTTCTCCAAAGAAGAAAAAAAGAAGATACACAAAGAGTCCACAAGCATTTGAAAAGATTCTCAACATCATTAGCCTTTAAGGAAATGCAAACCACTTCACATCCGTTAAGATGCTACAATCAAAAAGACAAATAACAAGTGTTGGGAAGGATGTGAAGAAATTGAAATCCTTATACCTTGCTGGTAGGAATGTAAAATGGTACACATGCTTTGGAAAATTTGGCAGTTCCCCAATAAGTTAAACATGGAGTTACCATATGGCTCAGCAATTTCACTCCTGAGTATATTACCAGAGAAATGAATGTTCACACAAAAACTTTTACACAAATGCTCATACTAGCATTATTCACAACAAAAAAGTAAAAACAACCCAAATGTCCAACAACTGATGGAGGCGTAAACAAAATATGTCTATACAATGGAATATTATTTGGCTGTAAGAAGGAATGAAATACTGATGCATGCTACCCCATGGATAAACCCTGAAAACATTATCATAAGTGAAAGAAGCCAGACCCATAAAGGCATATATAGCATGATTCCATTTATATGAAATGTCTAGAATAAGCAACTAAATAGATATTGGATAAGTGAATGGCAGGGGAGGTGGGGGTAAAGAATAATGACTGCTAATAGATAGGGCGTTTCTTTTAGGGTGACAAGAATATCCTGGAATTAGTTAGCGGTGATGGTTGCACAACCTTGTGAATACACTAAAAATCATAGAATTGTACACTTTAAAAGGGTGAATTTTATGGTGTATGAATTATATCTCAATAAAAGAATGCCTAGATAAAGTTGATAGAAATTGCTAAAACATAGGAAGAGTATTTAGCTAAAAAAAAATAGTAAAATTAAAACTGGATTCTAAAAAAAATTTTTTTTACCCAAAGAAGTTTGGCCAGGAGAAATAAAAAAAAAAACCAGAGGGGTAAAGAGAAAAAATAGTAAAATGGTATATGTAAATTTAGCCATATTAGTCATATGTCATATCACCATTTCAACAGATGCAGAAAAAAAGCATTTGACAAAATTCAACATCCACTCAGGATAAAATATTTTTAGTGAATTGAGAATATAGAGAAATTCTTCATCTGATAAAGGTCATCTAGAAAACTCTACATCTAACAGCATACTTAGTGGTGAAATATCAAGCACTTTCTCCCTTACATCAGGGAACAAGGAAAAATGTCCAGTATCTTTTTTGCTATTTAACATTGTACTAGAGGTGCCAGTGCAATAAGGCAAAAACAGAAATAAAAAACATAAAGATTAGAAGGGAAGACATAAAACTGTCTGCATTTGATTATTTACATTGAAAATCTCAAGGAATCAATGAAAGAACAAGAACTAATAAATTGAACTTCATAAAGACACAGAGTACAAGGACAAAAAAACAATTTTTTTTAAATATGAAATTTATTGTCAAATTGGTTTCCATACAACACCCAGTGCTCATCCCAAAAGATGAAAAAAACAATTTTACTTTATATACAAATGGCAAACAATTGGAAAATGTAATTTAAAAAGTAATTCCATTTTTAGTATCATCAAAACATAAATTAGGAACAAGTTTATCCAAAGGTGAGTTCCCACTACCACCACACACATACAAATGATGTGCCACAACCCCCATTCTACAAAACATTGCCGAGAAATGATAGAAGATATAAATAAATGAAGAAATATGCCATTTTCCTGGGTTGGAAGATTCAATATTGTTATGTCATATCTCCTCAAATTGACCTACAGATCTGAAACAATCCCTACTAAAATTCCACCATTTTTTGGTAGAAATTGTCCATCTAATTCTAAGATTTATATGGAAATGCAAAGGACCTGGAATATCCAAAGAAATCTTGAAAATGCAAACAAAGTAG
Organism: Leopardus geoffroyi; assembly: GCF_018350155.1. Taxonomy (NCBI): domain Eukaryota; kingdom Metazoa; phylum Chordata; class Mammalia; order Carnivora; family Felidae; genus Leopardus; species Leopardus geoffroyi. The sequence goes on from NC_059343.1 coordinate 47,338,775, forward strand.
AAAGAATTGTATTATCTAACTTCAAGATATATTATAAATCAACAGTAATCAAGACAGTGTGGTGCTGGCAAATGGATGGACAACTAGATCAATGCAACAGGATACATTGCCCAGAAACAGATTCATATTTATAAGTTTATTTTACTTTGGACAAGATGCTAAACAATCCAATGGGAAAACAAAATCTTTTCAACAGCTTAAACAGTGGGTTATTCATATGGGGAAAAGAAAGAACTTTGACCTCCTACTTCACACCACTCATAAAATTAATGTAGGATGGACTACAGACCTCAACATAAAACCTAAAACCATAAAACAGGGAATATTTTTGTAACTTGGGTGTAGGCAAAGGTTTCTGAGGCCACAGAAAAAAGTAACCACAACAGAAAATTCTGATGAATTAGACTTCATCAAGATTAAATACTCTGTTTCGTCAACTTCATCAAGACTAAATACTCTGTTTCGTCAAATGAAATCATTACAAAAATTAATGAGCAATCCACCGACTGAAGAATAGATCTGTAAAACATATACTTGCTAAAAGACTAGTATTATCCAGAATATATAAGAACTTGTACAAGCCAACAATGTAAGGCAAACTACAATGGGCAAAGTAAAATGGGCAAATGCCTTGAACAGACACTTCACAAAGAAAAATACACAAAGGCCAATAAATACATGAAAAGGTGCTCAACAACACAGTCATCAGGGAAATGCAAATTAAAACTACAAGATACCACTACACACCCACCAGAATAGCTAAAATTAGTGTTAGTGAGGGTGTGACACTCATATATTGCTGATGTTACTGTAAAATAGTGCCAATCTGGAAAAAAGGTAAACAAATACCTATCCCATGGCCCAGCAATTCTACTCCTAGGTATTATTCAGGAGAAATAAAAACATATGTTAACAAAAAGACTTATACAAGAATATTCACAGCAGTTTTATTATTAATAACCCCAAACTAGAAACCACTCAGGTACTCATGAATAGTAAAATGGACAGATTTGGTATATTCATACAATAGAATATTACTCTGCAGTAAAAAGAAATTATTGATACACACAATATGGATCAATCTCAAAAATCTACTGAGAGAAGCCTTATACAAGAGTACACACTGTATGATTCCAATTATATGAAGATCTAGAACAGGATAAACTAAGGTGAAAAAACTCAACAACAGTCAACTCTGGTGGGGTGTGGGGAGTATTGACTGGGAAGAGTCATGAGGGAGCTTTCTGAAGTAATGGCAGTATTCTGTATTGGGTGGACAAGCTACAGCCTGCAGGCCAAAGCTGGCACACCATCTATTTGTGAATAGTTATATTGAAACACAGCCATGTCCATTTTTTTTTATATATTGTCTATGGCCATTTTCATGCATGTAATAGCAGAGTTGAGTCGCTGTAACAGAGACTCTATAGCCCACAACGACTAAAATAGTTACTACCTATACCTTTACAGAAAATGTTTGCCAACACCTGGTCTATATTTTGATAATTGGTTGCGTAACACAAGTGTAAGCATTTGTCAAATCTCATTGAATTATAATCTATGCATTTTACTGCATACAAATATAAACTAAAAAAATTAATGCTCAGTTCTAGCCAATGATATGAATGCTCAAGTATTTATGAAGTATACTGATGTCAACAACTTTAATTTTGAAATGTGCCAGAAAAACGAGATGGATTGATAAGTGAATAAAGGGATGGATATGTAATTGAGCAAATACAACAGAAGTTAGCTATACAATCTAGTTGGTAGGTTATATGGATGTTCACTTTATGATTTTTCAACTTTTATGTTATCTTTGAAATTTTTCTTAATAAAATGTTGAGGAATTTTTTTTTTAATTAGGTAAGGAAAGTATACAGCACACACCTACAGAAACGAATATTCCATTCCAAAATACTTCATGAAGAACTTTATTCTAAAGAAATAACCCCAGGGGCTCCTGGGTGGCTCAGTCGGTTAAGCGTCTGACTTCGGCTCAGGTCATGATCTCGTAGTTTGTGGGTTCGAGTCTCACATCGGGCTCTGTGCTGACAGTTCAGAGCCTGGAGCCTGCTTTGGATTCTGTTTCCCTCTCTCTCTGCTCCTACCCTGTTCACGCTCTCTTTCTCTCTCAAAATAAATAAACATTAAAAGAAGTTTTTTAAAGAAACAACCCCAGAATAGCATGCTTTGTCTGAAGAACCATCAACTGCAAAGATCTTTATTAATCCTTGATTGTTTCTGTTAGGAGTCAGCTTGCACACACTGGAATTCACTATAATTTATACCCTTGAGGAAGAGGGAATTTTATAAAATACACAGTACTTGAGATAATAGCTGTTTGGAATACTAATATATCATCAATAGAAAATTCCTACAGGACAGTACACCTTTTATCTAAGGACCTCAAGGCATTTTATTAGCCAAACTCAATAAATTCAGAGTCTTCAGAGTTATCTAAAGCAGAACAAAACAGCCACACACACACATACACACACAAAAACAAGAAAATACTAGATTGTCAATTTCTTTCTATAAATAATTCAATCAATCCCCTGAGTTAACTAAATCTCAATGAAGTCATCATGTCCATCTTCTCCAATTCTGGCAGGGAGGATACTATCTTACAAAGAGGCTGGCTGGTGGGTGTAATGATTAAGGGCACAGCCTTTGCAGCCAAATAGTTTGGGTTCAAATCCTGACCTTCCTGTAACCTCTGTGAACCTCAGTTTCCTCACCTATAAAACAGGAGTAATGATAGCTACAATTCATACAGTTGTGAGAATAGTACTTGTAAAATCATTAAGACAGTATTAGGCACCTGGGAATCACTTAATAGTGTCCATTACTATCATCTCATAAAGGCAAATGCTGTGTTATAAATGTAGAGTAATAAGATAATCACTGGCTCCTAACATTTTAGAATTAACTGGCCTCCTTGCTGTTCTTCAAACATGCCAGACACTCTCCTTCTCCAGGGCCTTTCACTGCTTATTCCCTCTGCCTCAAATGTGCACTGTGGGCTACATCACCTCCTTCAAATGTTTGCTCAAATGTCAATGAGGCCTACCCTGATCACTATCTTATTTAAAATTACAACCCACTTTCCTCCTTACCCTGCTCCACATTTCCCCCAGTCTCCTGGGACCATATTATAAATTTACTTTTTATTAAGGTTATTAACACAGTCTCTCTGCATTAGGAAACAAAAGTCAATGCCAGAAGGGATTTTTGTGTTTTATTCACTGATACATCCCAAGTAGGTGCTCAAATATTTTTTTTTGTTATCATCATCTGGTTTAACCCCTCCAACTTTAGAGATGAGGAAACCCCAGAGACTTGAGTCAAGGCCACGCACTGAATAAGGAAAAGACCCAGGAATGGGGACTGTGACTCCCCGTACAATGCCATTTCTACCTAGCTCACTATCTCCCTGACCCTTGAACATCACAGAAAAATCACAATCATCTATATTTTTCCTCCAGGAGGATTTACCTTTGGAATTTCTTGGCTTTGCAAATGCTGCTGTGTCTATAACATAGAAATGCTCTAAAAGACAGTGGAAGCCTGCACTGGAATACTAAGTGTTGATGAGCAGAAGAAGGTGGCTGATTTGAAAGAAATACCCCAGAGCTTTGACAGAGGGTCTGCTGTTGTAATTGTGTTTCTGTTGACCGAAAAACAAGTGTTGAGCCAGAAGATGTTGCCACTGTGGCTGGACAGCAGACTGCTGCTGAATGCATGCTGGCTGGTGCTACACTAGGGTTTTCTTCAGGGGAAATGTTTGCTAATGCTGAAGCACTTGAGTCTGCTTTAAGGGCTGCATTATGTATTTTTCCATTGCCACTGGTTGCAAGTTTTCTTGCAAAGGAGGTATAATCCGTACCATATCCATACCTTCAACATACCTGGTAATGTCTGAACTTGGTTAGGTGCCTGTGAATGAGGTAAACGCTGCTGGAAAGCAGCATGGTGGCTACCCAAAGACTGCTGTTGATTTACAAGACCTTCTTTAGTAGACAACTGATGGCTTTTCTGTGCTTCTCTATAAGATGAATGAGTCATGTGCAGATGCTGAATGAAAACTGAATGAGAAACCTGGCTTGGTGTTAGATATGATCGTGAAAACTGTGTAGATAAAGTGGGGGGGGGGCTGGATCTGGGCCTGTGAGGAGGCCTGTTGAATGAAGGACATCTGCGCAGGATGCTGAAGTTGTCCTTCCAGGGCCCTCTGACATGTAATGCTAATTGAGTGGGTTTTCAGCTGCTAGTGTCTAAAACCAACATCTGCTTGTGATGCAGCTGCTGAGTACTAGACATTAAGATTAATGTTAAAAATGTCTTTTGCTCCAACTTTGAAGAATTACCACCTTAGGGTTGTGTTAAATAGATTTGTTCATCAGAAGTCTGTACTACGTAAGGTGGTACGGAGTGTAACTTCTGATCTGCAGCGTTTGCAATATGTATGTGCTTGTTATCGGTAGGGTTTACTGTGTATACTTGCTGAGTTATGTAGGTTGCCTGTTCAGTTGTCTAGATGGTGTAAGCAGTTTGTGCTGAATAATGGGCATGCTCAAGTGGCAGTGCCCAGTAAGCAAACTGTTCTATAGATTGCACAGAGTAAGCTGCTCGGATCATATATGCTGGCTGGTCTGGAAAAGCTGACAAAACCTGAGGTTGCACTGGAAAAGCAGGATGCCCTTAGGCTGGAGCCAAATAAGAGGCCTGTACCACAGGCAGGAATGGATAAGAAGTCTGCACAGAATGAGTTGACTGTGAGCCTGGTGGTTGTACAGTACAAAGAAGATATTCTGGGGCTGACAGTGAATAAACACACTGTGCTGTAGCCTGGATTGGGTAAATTGGCTATGATGGTTAAAAAGCTTGTTCTGGGGATGTATCACAAATGGCAGCTGCCCAGGAGCCTTCAATGGGAAGGATGGCAGTTCTGCAGGTGGCCCTGGAAAAGTGTGTTGAATAGAGTAAGAGGGTCATTGCAGGGACTGAATCACACTTTTAATATCACCTTTTCACTGCTGCTGACTTGCATGAGCTTCAGACACTTTCAGAATACAATCCCACTGCACAATTTTTTGTAGTGATGCCATAATCTTAGGTTGTAAAATTAATGGCTGCTGCTGACTAGAGGCTTGGAAACAAGGTTTCTTCAAATACACAGTCTGGCTTTGCGGCACTGAAGAACCTGGAGTCTCCTAGACTCCTGATGTACTACGGGGTATGGGTGGGGTACTAAATATATCTTTTGTGAAGGCTAATTGGCCCCTGAATGCCCCCCAGTGGAATTAGAAGGGAGCTGAACTGTACCAGCAGCCTTCTGTGCACTGCTCATGTATTGTGCAGAATTATTTGACAAAGCTTGAGAACAGTTAGCCAATAATAAACTAGAATTCTGGGGGTGCCTGGGTGATTCAGTTGGTTAAGCATCCGACTCTTGATTTCAGCTCAGGTCATGATCTCAGAGTTGTGAGATTGAGCCCCACATCGGGCTCCATACTGGGCATGGAACCTGCTTGGGATTCTCTCTCTCCCCCACCCTTTCTCTCTCCCTCTGCCCACCCCCCCACATGCATGTGCTCTCTATCTCTCTCAAAAAAAAAAAAAACAAAGAAAGAAAGAAAAGAAGTTAGAAGTCATTAGAATCTGGTGATTTGGTTAATTCCTGATTTCCATTTCTAGGGCCAGGCTCAAGTTGAAGACCAATTTTGGATGCTGGGAAATCATTCGTGAAGCAGACAATGTCTGAGGAGAAACTGCAGAAAAGACTGGTTGTGGAACTCCAGTAACTGACAAGTCTAAAGTCATATGTTGGGCTGAAGTTTGTCCATCTGTTCCAAAGTTCAGCTGCAGTTCCTGGTTGTGGTGCAGGGAAAATTCAAATTATAAATGCATATGCCATGCCCATTTTAATGGGACTCTCCCAGACAAAATGATAGATAAAATAATGCTATGTTCTAAAAAGTTCAGTAAGCTATCAAAAAGGTACTGGTATTAGTCCTATAAAAATCTTTAATACCATGAGTAAATACTAGTTGAATACACTAAGGGATTGAGACCAGTCCTAATAATATACTGCTCATGGCTTCTCATTTATTGCACTTGTTATATAACTCATTCAAGCCCTGGCAGAAATTCAGAGTAACTGAATCTAACACCTTCACACACTAGACACTGGAAGTTCCAAGAAAAAGCTCAAAAGGATTTCAATATCATAGCTAAAATGAACATAGAAGATCTCCAAAGAGGAGAGAGAGTTGGCTGAATAAATATAGGTTGGATGCAATAATTCCTAGAACTTGAACCACCACATTCATAAAAAGACACCAACAAAGTGCTTGCTTATGTGGCTTCTATATATGGGGGGGGGGGAGTCTAAAAAATAGCATGTATGTGATATACAGATGTATATAAACAAAATTATATATATATATATAATAGGAAAAAAGACAAATCTAGAGGCTCTATTGACAAATATAAACAAAAAGTTGTCTCTAGCTGGAGAAATAACAGGTGATTTTCATGGTCTTCTTTATAACTTCGTAAGGCTTTATTTTTAAATAGGTAAATAATACTCTTACACTAATTTTTGAAACTTAAAAAATTTTTGGAGCACATTTTAAAATACACATATCTGCATACTTATGTGGTTGAACCTAAGATAATTTAAGCATCCTTTCAAGACACTTGGCATGAAAGTCTAAGAAAGAGGCATATCAAACCACAAGAGCTCAATTATGAATATGTACCATGTTATCACCAAACACTAGGCAAATACAATGCACTGTCAACTCTATCAGATTAAATTTACCCCCAGCAGGTTTTAAATACATCAGGCATTTGTCAAGTATGTGTATGCTTTCTCCTACAAGACTGTGAACTCCTTGAGGGTATGGACCATATTTTATTTTATCTTACATACATAGAAATGGTAGTCATTAAAAACTGTTTGATGAACTGTGACTTACCATATATCAATCTCTTAAAAGAAACAGATGCACCAGCTGCTAACTGAATCATATACAGAGAATGCCTAGGAGCTCAGACCATCTCATTCCCAAAGACAAAAGGCACACGTAGGAGTTGGTGAGGTTGAGAAAAGAAAATGCAGTGATGGCAAAAAAAAAAAAAAAAAAAAAAAAAAAAAAAAAGTTGAACCATGTGTCCAGAGTTCATAACCTAGGGAACCAGAATAGTCAATATATGAACTCTTACAAACACTGTTTACTCCTTGTCAGAAATGAATAATGCTAAGTTTGAGAGTCAAAAAGACACACTTATTTCTCCTACAGAAATAAACATGAATCAAAAAAAGCCAAGATCTAATAAACTGTCAGTATCCAAAATACATAAACATCTTATACAACTCAACACCAAAACACACAAATAATCCAATTGAAAATGGGCAGAAGACATGAACAGACATTTCTCCAAAGAAGACATATGGATGGCCAACAGACACATGAAAAGATGATTAACATCACTCATCATCAGGGAAATGCAAATCAAAACTACAATGAGATATCACCTCATACCTGTCAGAATGGCTAAAACCAAAAACACATGAAACAAGTGTTGGCAAGGGTGTGGAGAAAAAGGAACCCCCTTGCACTGTTGATGAGGATACAAACTGGTGCAGCCACTCTGGAAAACAATATGGAGCTTCCTCAAAAAATTAAAAATAGGACTATCATATGATCCAGCAATTCCACTACTGGGTATTTCCCCCCTAAAGATTACAAAAAACACTAATTCAAAAAGATATATGCACTCTGATGTTTATAGCGAAACTAATTACAACAGCAAAATTATGGAAGCAACCCAAGTGTCCATCAATAGATGAATGGATAAAGATGTAGTATGTATGTGTGTGTGTGTGTGTGTGTGTGTGTGTGTGTATAAACACAATGGAATATTATTTGGCTATAATAAAGAACGAAATCTTGCTGTTTACAACAACATGGATGGATCTAGAGGGTATAATACTAAGTGATACAAGTCAGTCAGAGATAGACAAATACCATATGATTTCACTCATATGTGGAATTAAAGAAATGACATAAACAAACAAAGAGAAAAAGAGACAAACTAAGAAAACAGACTCTTAATTACAGAGAACAAACCTTTCTGGTTACCAGAAGGCAGGTAGGGGTGGGGGGGGGATGGGTGAAATAGATGAAGGGTATTAAAGAGTTCACCTTGTCGTGATGAGCACAGGGTGATGCATGGAAGTGTGGGATCACTATATTGTTCACCTGAAATTAATATCACACTGTATGTTTAACTACACTGGAATTAAAATTTTTCAAAAAGCCAAGAATTTAGATAAAGTGCCAAAGATTTTATCTATAAAATATTATTTCTAATTAACTACAAAAGACATCCCTCCACATTCAAACCAGGCTAGAAAAGTCCAATACAAAGAACAAACCATCATCACCAAGAGAAAGAGATCTGATTTATAAATAAATTTGTTTATCGATACATGGTGTCCTCAGTGTCTTTGCCAATAATATAATCAGTGTCTCAAGATTCTAGTTTCACAATGTTAGGCACATCCTCAGGCATAAACAACTTTTAACTTTCAGTGAGTTTTATTTAACTATATTGAATTTATGAAAGAGAGCCTTTCAAAGGGAGGAAATCTAGGCAGTGTTAAATACATTTAACAGAATACAGAACCTCTAAAATATACCTTACCTTTACCTGTGAGACCGTCTGGACAGTTAATGGGGAAACCTGGGGTTGTGAGACAACTGGAGGTCCAAGGACATGTACAGGCAAAACAGTGGACTGACCTTGAACCAAAGGCAAAATGTGGGGCTGAGACAGCTTTGGCTGCTGTTGCAGCTGTTAAATAAGAAAAAAAAAATATGTTAAAGATAAACTCTCTCATTTACAGTAAGTATATGGATTATATATTTAAAAATGTAACAGTTCACTTTACCCCTGAAATCTGCTGGTAATGTCCTACTCGCTGCTGGGATGGATAAATCATCCCTGGAACATTTATTTCAGCCTGTGGGATGTTGGAAACCACTTGAGAACCCATCTTCTGGTCTGAGGAATAGGCCACACTGGGATGACTTGAAGTATCTGAGTGTATAGCAGATCCAGCTCCTGCCTCAGACAAATTGTCACCTATGACAAAGAAAAGAAGCAACAGGTAGAAGGAAAAACTTGAAGCACAAGGTCTAAATGACATGGGAAATAATAAGTGTTTTATATTTTCTTTTACTCTGACAACCCAAGACAACTTGAAATAAAATATGCACACTATACAATTAACCAAAAACCATCATGTAAACTCTCCATGCTGACACTGTAGTAGAACTAAAATTTTCTTAGTAAAGCAAACCTAAAAACAAAGACTCACATAAAAATCAACTCCATTTGCTGGCCATTTCATGTAAATCCCTAACTAATCTATACTTACCATTAGGATTTCAGTAAAATCTAAGGGTCATATATATTCTCATTCTCTTAGACCCTGGCTAGAAAATACTATCTTTACAGAACAATTGGTTATTACTATGAAACCACTAAAAAAAGAAAAGAAAGTACTATGTCCTTCTAGAGAAGAGAATGTATTATAGCAGAAAAATTAAAGGAACTACAATAATTTTATACTTGAGTCTAAAAACAAAGGATCTTAAAGTCTAGAAAATTCCTCCTTAAAAAATAAATTTTCCCTTTAGTCCCAAATATTCTTTATTTAAGGATTTACATTAGACCTTTAAAAATGGTAAAAATATTATAGCTCTTATTCAATTAGCACTTTGGACAAGTCATGTAACAAAACAGTTTCTTAATTTTAAAATAAGATAACTAGGCTGGCTTGTCTATTTCAGGGAGTTTGTAAAAGGACTGATGAAATGATGGATAATAGAATTCTTTGAAAAGCACAAAAGTACTATTTCAAGATAAGGGAACACAATCACACGTTTGTTTACTTTTATAAATTAGGACTACTACCTGTAACAGAGGAGCAGTGCTGCTGTGGTTTTCTTTGTAGAAACTGTTGTCGAACATGCTGATCAACTTCAGTTTCTTCACATTCAGCCCCCATGTGCTGAGCAGGAGCAGGGGACAAAGTTGTATTCTGGTGCTGAGGGAGAACATTCCCCACAGACTTGCACTGGGAATCCCTGCGTTCTTCCAAACAGCCTGCTGGTTTCTTCTCCCTTGTCTTCTTTATCAGGGTGACCCGGTCTCTAATGGACTTAGCAACAGCTTTGGAATCACTTTCATGGAAGAATCCTGACTTGACCTACAAACAAAACATAATAAGCAAACTACATCTTTAACATTTAAGATTTTTAACTTTTTTTTTTTTACCAGCAGAGTTATTTTGCACTCCCAAATTGCAAATGCCATTAAATAACAGCTAATTTGTTTACATATTCTTTTTGTTTCAATTCAATATAATTGACATAGTTTCAGGTGTATATCATAGTAATTAAATAATTTTTTATACAGGGGTGCCTGGGTGGCTTAGTCGGTTGAGCATCTGACTTGGCTCAGGTCACGATCTCACAGTTTCGTGGGTTCGAGCCCTACATCAGGCTCTGTGCTAACAGCTCAGAGCCTGGAGCCTGCTTCAGATTTTGTGTCTCACTCTCTCTCTGCCCCTCCGCACCCCCCCCTCAAAAATGAATAAACATTAAAAAAATTTTAAATAATTTTTTATACAACTTTATGTTGAGAGGTAGACAGGGAGACAGAGTGCATGTGAGCAGGGGAAGGGCAGAGAGAGAGGGAGAATCCCAAGCAGGCTCCACACTGTCAGTGCAGAGCCTGACATAGGGCTCAAACTCATGAACCTGTGAGATCATGAACTGAGCCGAAACCAAGAGTGGAACACTTCACTAACTGAGCCACCCAGGCGCCCCTCAATATTTTCGATGTACATCTAGGTTCTTTCTTTTTAATGTTTATTTATTTTTGAGAGAGAGAGAAACACGGAGCGTGAGCAGGAGAGTGGGAGAGAGACTGAGGAAGACACAGAATCAGAAGCAGGCTCCAGGCTGTCAGCATAGAGCCCGACACAGGGCTTGAACTCACAAACTGTGAGATCATGACCTGAGCCGAAGTCAGACACCCAACCGAATGAGCTACCCAGACCCACCTTCTATGTTCTTTCTTAGACATACATAAATGTAGAGCCTTTAATAAGCATAAGAAAAATACCACTACCAAGTATTGTTAAAAGAATTGTGGCTTTAACCAAAACAAACAAATAACTAGATATTTCAGTACATGCAGTCTTATTACAGTTAATTTATGACTGTCATTAAGATTTGTGAAAGATTAAAAGGTTTCTTATTCAACAACATTAAGTGCCTACAATGTGCCCAGTACTGGACTCCAGAGACACTGAAGTTATTACACTGGTCATTTGTCCTGTATGAGCACAAAATCTGGTGGTAAGATGGTACATATTTAACTTAAAGTAAGGTAGAAAGCTTTAAGCTGCTATAAAAGCCCTAAAGGGAAAAGAGAAGAAAGCATCACAGAGGAATGTAAACTCTGACTTGAATTAAAACAAACAAACAAAAAAGGAACTTGCTGGCTATTAAGGGAGATGGAGATGAAGTTTAGAGATCCACACTCCAGGCAAAGGTAAATCTGCTCACAGCAAAGTACTACATCTTACCAGGTGTTAGAAGTGTGAGAGAAGTTAAGGGCTTGCTGTCTGAGAAGAGCGGGGCTGAGGAGCAGAAAGATGACTTGAGGAGGTGGCATGGCATATCATTCTCAGTCCTACAATCTGTTTTTTAAAGTATGCCTTGTGGGTCTGAAGACTCAGGAAAATTTCGTGGTAGTTGAAAGATGATTAAAATGTTAGATGGAATTTAATTTCACTCCCTCCAAAAGCTCTAAAAAAATCCCCATACTAAATGGATTTTTAAGTTATAAACCCACAAGAACAGGGAGAATAAAACAACAGCAACAACATTTTGGACACTCCAGAATGTGGAAAACAGATTAAGTGACCTAGAAGACCTGAAAATGGTGAACTAGGGAAAGCGGAGAATCATTATCATTTATACTGAAAAATATTCACAAGGCACAGGAACTGGCAATACCTGTTCTGGCACTGGTGTGAGAAGCAGTTAAATATTTGGATCCCTGTGCCCCTTCCTCCATTCCACACCTTTGGGTGATTGATTCTCCCCTCCCCAAGAAGCCTGGAGTTTTGTTCTCTAGAGAGGGTAAAAGAGAGGATCTCTGGACTATAGAACACCAGGCACAGTTGACGGTAAAGCTACCATGTAGAAAGTAAGATTAAATGACAATATGCACACTGAATGCCATATGCAGAAACCCTCAGCCCTTTCCCCCACTTGGCTACCAAAATACCAGTAACCAGCCCCTACCCTTCAGGAAGGACACTGAAAGATGATTCTCTGGGGGAATCTGACCAATCCAAGAATACAGACCTACAAATATTGATGTCAGAGATTCCTTAATTAAAGGCCCACAGTAGAGGTGAACATTAACAAGTCTGATACAAGCAATCACATCATCCAATGGGCTTCTAAGTTTCTGTAGAACACAAATTATGGCCCCTCAAAGATGTCCCATCCTAATCCTCAAACCTATGAATATGAGGAGAGATCAGTCCCATTATTTTGCTATGAACAGATGACCTTAAAATAGGGACATTATCTGGGTGAGCCTTTTACCAGCTGGTGACTAAGGATTCAACATGTCATTGCTGCCTTTGAAGATGGAGTGAGGACACAGGAAGGGACTGAAAAGCAGCCTCTAGGAGTGGAAAGTGACCACCACCTAACAGCCAGCAAGGAAACAGGGGCCTCTGTCTTACAACTATATAGAATTGAATTCTGCCAAAAACTCATAAGCAGATATGCCCACAGTACCTCCAGATAAGAACCCTGGCTGCTAACACCTTAATTTCAGCCTGTGAGATCCTAAGCAGAGACTACAGTGAAGCCCACTAGGACTTTTGACCTCCAGAACTGAATTAATAAATGGGTATTGCTTTAAGTCACTAAATTTGTGGTAATTAGTTACACAGCAACAGAAAACATATATAGTCTCCTATAGTCTATTAATCATGAGCAGCGAGTCAAGAATTACCAGAAATATGAGAAAAGCCTCTAACAAGAAGACAGTATAAAACCAACAAAGGTAAAACAGCAATTTGGAGAAAAGAGACTACACAGGTAGAAAAACGTCAGAAACACTTTTTTTACAAATGTTACAGAGAGGTGTGATAATATTGCCTCAACAAAACAAAGAACAAGATGTTTACTCTAAGGAAGGAACAGACCAAAAAATGAATAGGAACTCTTAAAATTAAAACAAGATAACAGAAATGAAAAACTCGATGGGTTAGAAAATAAAGTTGATAATATCTGCCAGAAAGGAGAATAAAAGGACAATAAAGGTGGAAAATAGAAAAGAAAGAACAGTGGAGAATTAGTCCAAAAGGTCCAATATCCAAATGCTAATAGTTCCAGAAAGAAAAAAATGGGGAGGAATGATCAATAAAATACTTCAAGAAACTTCCCAGAAACTAAAGGATATGAGTTGACAGATTGGAAAGGTCCACTGAGAACCAACAAAGTAGATGAAAATTGACTCAAATCAAGACACATCACTTTATTTTAAAGTCTAGATTGTCTGATATAAGTATGGCTACTCCAGTTTTCTTTTGTTGACCATTAGCATGATAGATGGCTTTCCATCCCCTCGAGATCACAAAAGCCATATATGAACGACCCAATGCTAATATCATCCTTAATGCAGAAAAACTGGGAGCTTTCCCCCTAAGGTCAGGAACAAGACAGGGATGTCTACTCTCACCACTGTTATTCAACACAGTATTGGAAGTCTTAGCCTCTGCAATCAGACAACACAAAGAAATAAAAGGCATCCAAATCAGCCAGGAGGAGGTCAAACTTTCACTCTTCACAGATGACATGATACTCTATACGGAAAAGCCAAAAGATTCCACCAAAAAACTGCTAGAATTGATTCATGAATTCAGGATAGCTGCAAGATATAAAATCAATGCACAGAAATCGGTTGCATTCCTATACACCAACAATGAACTGACAGAAAGAGAAATCAAGGAATCGATCCCATTTACAGTTGCACCAAAAACCATAAGATACCTAGGAATAAATCTAACCAAAGAGGTGAAAAATCTATACACTGAAAACTATAGAAAGCTTATGAAAGAAATTGAAGAAGACACAAAGAAATGGAAAAAGATTCCATGCTCCTGGATAGGAAGAACAAATATTGTTAAAATGTCGATACTACCCAAAGAAATCTACATATTCAATGCAATCCCTATCAAAATAACACCAGCATTCTTCACAGAGCTAGAACAAATAATCCTAAAATTTGTATGGAGCCAGAAAAGACCCCGAATAGCCAAAGCAATCTTGAAAAAGAAAACCAAAGCAGGAGGCATCACAATCCCAGAGTTCAAGCTATACTACAAAGCTGTAACCATCAAGACAGTATGGTACTGGCACAAGAACAGGCACTCAGATCAATGGAACAGAACAGAGAACCCAGAAATGGACCCACAAACATATGGCCAACCAATCTTTGACAAAGCAGGAAAGAATATCCAATGGAATAAAGACAGTCTCTTCAGCAAGTGGTGCTGGGAAAACTGGACAGCGACATGCAGAAGAATGAACCTGGACCACTTTCTTACACCATCCCCAAAAATAAACTCAAAATGGATGAAAGACCTCAATGTAAGACAGGAAGCCATCCAAATCATCGAGAAGAAAGCAGGCAAAAACCTCTTTGATCTTGCTCGCAGCAACTTCTTACTCAACACGTCTCCGGAGGCAAGGGAAACAAAAGCAAAAATGAACTACTGGGACCTCATCAACATAAAAATCTTCTGCACAGCGAAGGAAACAATCAGCAAAACTAAAAGGCAACTGAAAGAATGGGAGAAGATATTTGCAAATGACATATCAGATAAAGGGTTAGTATACAAAATCTATAAAGAACTTATCAAACTCAACACCCAAAAAACAAATAATCCAGGGAACAAATGGGCAAAAGACATGAATAGACACTTCTCCAAAGAAAACATCCAGATGGCCAACCAACACATGAAAAAACGCTCAACATTACTCAGGGAAATACAAATCAAAACCACAATGAGATACCACCTTACACCTGTCAGAATGGCTAACATTAACAATTCAGGCAACAACAGATGTTGGCAAGGATGTGGAGAAAGAGGATCTCTTTTGCATTGTTGGTGGGAATGCAAACTGGTGCAGCCACTCTGGAAAACAGCATAGAGATTCCTCAAAAAACTAAAAATAGAACTACCCTACAACCCAGCAATTGCACTATGAGGCATTTAGCCAAGGGATACAGGTGTGCTGTTTCGAAGGGACACATGCACCCCCATGTTTATAGCAGCACTATCAATAATAGCCAAAGTATGGAAAGAGCCCAAATGTCCATCGATGGATGAATGGATAAAGAAGATGTGGTATATATATACAATGGAGTATTACTCGGCAATCAAAAAGAATGAAATCTTGCCATTTGCAACAACGTGGATGGAACTGGAGGGTGTTATGCTAAGTGAAATTAGTCAGTCACAGAAAGACAAAAATCATATGACTTCACTCATATGAGGACTATAAGACACAAAACAGATGAACATAAGGGAAGGGAAACAAAAATAATATAAAACCAGGGAGCGGGACAAAACAGAAGAGACTCATAAATATGGAGAACAAACTGAGGGTTACTGGAGGGGTTGTGGGAAGGGGGATGGGCTAAATGGGTTAGGGCAATTAAGGAATCTACTTCTGAAATTATTGTTTCACTATATGCTAACTAATTTGGATGTAAATTTTTAAAAAAATAAAAATTAAATTAAAAAAAGACATATCACTGAAATTTTAGAATACTGAAAAAAGAAATAGAAACTATTACAAACTTCAAGAGAGCAAAAAATGGATCAAATGCAAAAGATTCTGAAAACAGAACAACTTTATACTTCTCAATATTAATATTGAAAGCTAGAAAAGCATGGAACAATGAGTCTAAAATTTTTTTAAATGCAACCTAAAATGCCATAGCCAGCCAATCAATTAAATATGAATATAGAATAAAAATATTTTCATACATGCAAATCTCAAAGAATTTACCTCTCATACCCTTTCTTTAAGAAGCAGGCAGAGGAAGTGTGCCACTAAAACAATAGGGTAAGCCAAGAAAGAGAAAGACATGAGATTTAGGAAACATGAAACCCAACAGAGAGGAAGAGGAGTCTATAAAGATAGTAAAGAGAAATATCAGAATAATAGTTGTGCACCAGATGTCCAAGGCAATCATTCCAGATCAAAACAGTATGACTATAAAAATAGACACGTTAAAGGCTATCATCTCCAAGATCCCCACTGTCAATGTTCCATCCCTCTTTTTAACCCAAGGACAGGATGTCCAGATTAACCTGGCTCAGACTATCTGTACTTGGCTAATCTGACCATGTGCTGTCAAAGCTCCTGTATGCCTTCCCTCCAAGCACTGTAGCAGCCTGGATCTGGTGTGGACGCACATTCAACCCCACAGAAGTTCTCTGTTGTCATCTGCTCTGTGGGGAGAGGGATCATGAGGAGATTAGAAGTAGAGAAGTCAGAGAGGCCCACGCCCCATCAAACCATATTGTAACCACACAATTTATTTCTGGTCCATACAACAGCCCACTGGTGACCTGACTAGTGAGCCATGCGTGTATTTCCCTAAATTTAATCATGACCTCACCTGTTGACTTCCCCTCTTGTAAATGCTTAGGGAAACTGAAGGCAGACTATGACTGAGAGATTATTCAGTTGGCTATCCTGGCCATCTTCACCTAATAGTAACTTCAGTAATCACCTAGGTGTGGGCTTGCCACTCAGGTTTTTTAAAACAAAACAATATAGGGGCGCCTGGGTGGCGCAGTCGGTTAAGTGTCCGACTTCAGCCAGGTCACGATCTTGCGGTCCGTGAGTTCGAGCCCCGCGTCAGGCTCTGGGCTGATGGCCGGAGCCTGGAGCCTGTTTCCGATTCTGTGTCTCCCTCTCTCTCTGCCCCTCCCCCGTTCATGCTCTGTCTCTCTCTCTGTCCCAAAAATAAATAAATGTTGAAAAAAAAAAAACAAAAACAAAACAATATATTACTTAGATAAACTATAATGAAAAACAAAGGAAGGAATAAGTAACACAAAAGCCAGGGTAGATATTACCTGTAGTGATTAGGGAAGGGAATACAACTGGGAGGGGCATACAGGTGGCTTCAAAGGTATCAGTTGTGTTCTATTTCTTAATAAAAGTAGCATTTTATTATTCTTTATACTCTACATACAAATTTAATATACTCTTCTGTAAAGATACATTTCACAATAAAATAATTTAAATAAAGAAAAGGAGAAAACGAGAGGAAAGAAAGCAATAAGGAAAAAGGAATCAATCAACCCTGATACTATATTGCAGCATTGGTTGGGGGGTGTGGAGAATAGTGGTAGGATTCACTTACCATTTCATATGCTACTTCCTCAGATGTATCCGTTTCTAAATTGAAACTGAATTCAATAGCTTCATTGTCTTTGTGTTTGCCTTTCAATTTTTTAGGGTCTTCAACCCAGAGTCTTAAAGCCAGTGATGAATTAGAGCAGTCATCTTCCTCTGCTAACTCCACCCTCAGTCCTGTATCCTCAGCAAAAAATGCGTGGTTTAATAGGTCCCTGATAGACAACCTAATAAACAAAATACATATCTCATTATCAATTTTTCCAATCACAAACAAGATATAGAACCCTTAATTAGTAAATATTAATTACATCAAAATAACAATCTTATTTTAAAACTTCTATTAATTAAACCATTACCCTGCTTTGTTAAAAACCAAATCTTATATCCAACTCATTATTACCAAGAATGAAAAGAAATCCCACCTAACATACACTTAAAGTCACCTTAATTAAAGATTGTTATCAACAACACATCTAGATACTGTATGCCTAGAGAACTGAAGCAGTGCTATAGTATATGTTGGGTAGAGTGACTAGTTTCCCTAAGCCACTGGCTTAAGTTACTAAAACTCAAACAATAGACTGCCAGCAAAAGCAACTAAAAACTTCCAGATATATAAACTCTAAAGTAAACCATAAATTCAAACTATTTTACAAATGTTATAAATAGAAGTCGTTGACTCCATTAACAATAGTCAAGTTAGTGTACTTTACTCTTTAGAGAATGCCATGAATGATACTAATTTAGTTCTGCAAAGTCCCATGGTTTTCTTAAAATATGTAAGTCTAGTATTTTAGGCCAAAGTATACATGCAGTGGATGTGCCTCTAACCTAGTATTAGGAATTAACCATCTCTGAAGAGGAAAAAAAGGACAGGGGTTCAAAAGATTCTTTTACAAGCTCAGGACAGTTAATTTCCTTTGCTTTCACCAATTTCTAAAACAGATATTTAGTATCTAATGTATCTATATTACAGGTCAGAGAGAACTAAAACCAATGTCTATGTAGAAAACCTCTCACACTACTTAAAACAGATAAAGTACATTAATAGCATGGTATCCTGTAACTTGAGGATTTTCAACCCTTCTGATCATTTTACTTATTGAGACAAATACATAACTAAGAGAGCGTTATAAAAAGAGTAAGCTTCCTCATACTAATTAGTTTTAAGGCTAAGGTAAGATGTGTTTAAGAAGGCACAACCAAGTTAAAGCCCTCTGCCTCTCAATGAAAAATTTCCCTAGGTATTTTTACTAAGGAATAATTACAGCAATAGCACCAAAAGACACCATTAAATACTTATTACTCTGTTAGGTATTTTATATGCATTATCTTTTTAATCACCAAAGTAAGACCTGTTTTGAGGAACAGTTAAGTAACTTACTCAAGATCACACTGGCTAAGTATGAATCCACATTTGAATCTTGGTCTGATATAGAAGCTTATGCTCTTTCTAATACACTCATATGCTATGAATCCTTCTGAATATTCCAATGTTCTCTGATAACAGTTCACAATGAAAATGCTGTAAAAGCAATAATCAGAATCCAAACTAAAATGGCTACTTCAACATCATACAACTGACCCTTGAACACTATGGGGGGTTAGGGTGCGAACCTCAGTTGAAAATCTGTGTCTAACTCTTAACTCCCCCAAAACTTAACTATTAATAGTTAACTATTAATAGTTCTATTGACCAGAAGCCTTACCAATAACATACAGTTGATTAACACGTATTTTGCATATGTATTATATACTGTATTTTTACAATAAACTAAAGAAAACATTATTAAGAAAACCATAAGGAAGAGAAAATACATTTACAGTACTGTACTGTTTGTTGTTCAAGGGTCAACTGTATTTTCAGTCTCATTTTAAAAAAAGTATGCCTAAACTCTTACAACTTAAAAATGGCCACAACAAAAACATTAACAACCTAACTTTAAAAAGGGCAAAGGACTTGAACAGACACTCCTCCAAAGAAGATATACAAATGGCCAATAACCACATGAAAATAACCACGTGAAAAGATACTCAACATCATTAGTCATTAGGAAAATGCAAATCCAAACCACAATGAGATACCAATTCGTAACCATTAGGATAGCTATTATCAAAAAATGGAAAATAACGAGTATTGGTGAGGATGTTGAAAAACTGGAACCTTCATATGTTAGTGGAAGGAATGCAAAATGGTGCAGTCACTGTGAAAAAAAACTGGTGGTTCTCCAAAGAATTAAACAGTATTACCATACAATCCAGTAATTCCACTCCTAGGTATATAATGAAGAGAACTGAAAACAGGGATTCAAGCAAATACTTTTTCACCAATATCCATGCAACACTATTCATCATAACCAAAAGGTAGAAATAACCCAAGTGTCCATCAACAGACTAATGGATACACAAAATGGGCATGTATGTGTTTCTTCCTTAAAAAGGACATTCTGATACAGGCTGCAACATGGATCAACCTTGAAAACACTATGCTAAGTTAAGTAACCAGCCACAAAAAGACAAATTATTGTATGATTTCACTTACATGAGGTACCTAGAATAAACAAATTCATAGAGACAAAAGTAGAATAAATGTTACTAGGTGTTGAGGGGAAAAGGAATGGAGAGGTACTATGTAATAGGTACAGAGTTTCTGTTTGGGTGATGAAAAGGTTCTGTAAATACAAAGCTGTGTGGTTGTATACAACAATGTGAATATACTTAATGCCACTGAATTGTATACTTAAAAATGATTAAAATGGTCAATCTTAAGTTATGCATATTTTATCATAATTAAAATATATAACTACCTAGATATAGCCTGTTGGTACAAACACCAATGTTTTATAATAAAGCTATAATTAAACAGGTTTTACCTTAGTGGCTTTATATATTCTCAGATATACAACACTGAACTTAGAAAACTAATAAAAATGGGGAACAGTCAATAAAATGTGGGTGAAAATAACTTCTATAAAAGACCTATCACCTTCATTAATCATAACCAATAAGGAGGTAAAAAATCAAAAATTTAACCTACTGATTTAACTCGGCAACTGTCCTAAGCTCAAATTAATGGGAAATATAAGCTAAAACTAAAGGGATGCGTCCATAAAAAAAAATTGATACAAATAAATCTAGAATACTACTTCTTTAATTTTTTTTTTTTTTTGAGAGATGGAACATTAGCGGGGAAGGAGCAGAGAGCGGGAGACACAGAATCCGAAGCAGGCTCCAGGCTCCGAGCTGTCAGCACAGAGCCCAATGCGGGGCTCAAACCCACACACTGTGAAATCATGACCTGAGCCACAGTCAGATGCTTAACCAACTGAGCCACCCAGGTGCCCATCTAGAATACTACTTCTTGAAAAAAATACCCCTATCCACTTTACCATTATCATGACCCAAGGATATATGGTCTATAAATAAAAAACATCCAGTGAGTTGATGGTCAATTTTTTTAAGCTATCATAAAAAATCATTTAAGTACTTACCTGAAGGTAACACAGCAGAAGCTCTCTACCATCAACTGTTAGAAACATTTTAACCTGGGGGCCCAACCATTTGAGTACTTACCTGAAGGTGACACTGCAGAAACTCTCTACTATCAACTGTTAGAAACAAGTTAAACTGGGGGGCTCAAATGACTGTTAAACTGATGGCTGAAGGTGATGAAAATTTGCCACAACACACACAAACAAAACCCAAATTTCAGTTCAAGAAAAATTGAGCACATGATATCAAAGTCCAAAATGGCAAGCAACATGCACTGATATACTTCACTCAATACAGTACGGTTTGTGTTCTACTCAAAAGTAATACTCAGTATTATTCAAAAGTTAGAAAATGACCCAGTCCAAGATAGGAGTTTAATGTATCTATCAGTTATGTCATTTTGCTACATTTGTACCCACCTTTCTGATTTGTTTTGACGAATACACCCTTCAATGATTTCTTTCACTTCAGGATCAGTGACTTTATTGAAACTGGCTGGCTTTATGCCCTGAGAAAAGAAAAATGGTTTCTAGTCACAAAATAAGCAATGGAAAGCCTAAGTCAACAGGATGCATATTAAAATAATAAATTTTGACCACTAAACTAAAATATTCAAGCTTTAAATAAGGTAAATATGTACATACAGTTTAACAATTTTTTGACAAAGATTTTGTCATAGTCCTAATAGTCTACAAATAACAGTGGAGACTTGTAAACAATCTAAACTTCCAACAACAGAGGTGATGTTACATAAATTATGTGATATATATATGCTCATGTTATCCAAAAACTAAAAATGTTCTCAAAGTATTTAATAACAGAAAATTCTCATATTGAAACATTAAGTATGGAAAAAATTGGATCTCAAAATGTACATACAAGTATAACCCCAATTAACAAACTATAATAAATGAGTCTTCCAGAAGAGCTAGAAGCAATGGACAATCAATATATTATGTATGTATAGGGGCGCCTGGGTGGCTCAGTCGGTTAAGCATCTGACTTTGGCTCAGGTCATGATCTCATAATTTGTGGGTTTGAGCCCCGCACCGGGCTCTGTGCTGACAGCTCAGGCTTGGAGCCTACTTCACATTCTGTGTCTCCCTCTCTCTCTGCCCCTTCCCAACTCATGCTCTGTGCCTCTCTCTCAAAAATAAACATTAAAAAAATATATATGTATTATGCAAAATATATATACACACATATATAAACTTTTGAGAAATCTGTATTATTTTTATCATTAAGCAATACTAAAATATTGAGAGAACCTCAAGCTAATCAACAGGTTCTAGGAATGCATTAACAAATTAGTAAGGTCTAGACAATTCAAAATGTTTCTGTAACAATGTTAGCTGCCTGAATATGCTTATTTTACATTCTATTACTCTTAAATTATGAGTTTTAGATTTCAGAAAATAATCATTACAGTCATTTAATAGAAAACTCCAAATTAATCTAGAAGAAGAAAGATATGATAGAATAATTGTCATGGAATAAGGCAATCTAAAACCTAGTTCTGGGTCTGTCACACTACTTCACAGGATGCAGAATCAGAAAGCCCAGTATCATATACTAGATAAACCTGGTGAGATTAGGAGTTAATTTGGATCTCAAACTCAAGAAACTTTAATACAGATGGAAATGTGAATTGTGATATGGCATTTTTGTGATTTTAATATGAAATAATAAAATCACCATTCAGAAAATGGTGTTACATCATTCTACTTATACAAAAACTCCTCTTTGACCTTTCCACTGATCTCTTACCTCTTCCGCAGTCCTGGGTAATTATTGCCTTTCTCTGCTCCTAGGTGAAATTAATTGGGAAGCTGCAACTTACAAAACCAAGTACAAATTCTTTTCTATTTGTGGCCATATAATGTATGGACTCAGACTAAAAAGACATTCTAGCCTTATCTCTTCTCTCAGCTCTTTGTTGCAGAAATCTTCAAACATACTCAAAGGTAGAATAGTATAAGAAGCCCCATGTAACCACCACCAGCTTCAACAAGCAACATTTTGTCATCCTTGTTTCAGCTATCTACCCCCATACCTTTTTTATCCTAAAATATTTTAAAGCAAATCCCAGGCATCATGTCATTTCACTCAGAAAGTCTCCAGTTTATACCTCTAACAGATATCATGTCACCATCCCACCTAAAATAATTACCAATAATTCCTTAACATTATCTAAAACCCAGTCCACACTCAAATTTTCCAAATTGTCTAAATGATGCCTTCTTATAGTTGGTTTGTTCAAATCAGGATCCAAACAAGGTCCTCACAGTACATGTATGGTGCATTAGACCTGGCTCATACCATCTCACAAGACGCAGCTATTACATTGTCAAGAAATCTGTAAGTTGATTATTAAACACAGTCATTTACAAAACTTATATAATCTTACAATTAAATAAATTATATCAACAGCCAAGGAAATAAATACTGATAACACTACTCGTAATTATTTTACTACATTTTACTATTATTTATGCTCTTGAGGTTGTTTATTATATCTGTATGGTAGAAATACCATATGATGAGTGCCACTGTGTATACTGTTCCCAACCCTGCATTCAGTGAGGTCACAGTGGTGACTTGAAATCAGTCATGGTGAGAATAGTTAACACCAAGGAAATCTGAGAATGCTAGAAATCAGTGCTTTTTCTTTTTCAGAGAATCAGTTGTTAAACATTTAGTTCACTTAAAGTAGCTCACCACTACTTTAAGTCTCTTGTACTCTTTAACAGTCCCTCCCCTTTTTACTTTCATGAAATTGATTTGTTGGAGAAACTAGGTCATTTGTCCTATAGAATGGCCCACATTCTAGATACTGGCTTTATTTCTTGTCTCCCTACACATGTATCTCTAGAGTCAGACAGATTTGAGGTCAAAATCCACCACTATTAGTAGCTGTGTGAACTTGGGCAAGTCACAATCTCTGATTCTCAGCCTTATCATTCGTAAACTGAAGATAGCACCATCTTGTAGGGTTATAATATGAAGGTATGTAGTATACAGCATGCATTTAAAAATGGTACCTATTAGTATTAGTTACTTGAAACACTCTAACAATCTCTTTCGCAGCCTATTCTACAGCCACCCAAGTAGATATGAAATAGACCTATTTTGAATAATCCTAAGACTTTGCTTCTACCTTACATCCCTTACTATACTCTTATTTTTATAGCTATTTGTGAATTTAAAAATGCAAGCTCTTTATGGGTAGCAAATACTTCTTATTCATCTTTACATTCCTTGAAATTTCTAATGCAAAAAATTACCTATAACAGGGAATCAAATGCTGTAGCTGTTGAACAATATTTTGAATGCTCTTTAATAATTAGGCTTTTAGAACTAGAAACCTTCAAAACCATTTAGTCAAACTTCATTATCAGCTTTGAAAAAATATTATCCACCCAATAAATCTAAAAATTATTTACAAACAAATGGATATAGATATATCTATACATTTACCCAAAGGTACTAATACAGAGCATTTTATGTGACCCCAATAAAGTACAGGCATACAGCATAAATATAAAGCTTGTTTCATTACAATTATGTTAAATTTAGCACTGTTATACAGCACTAAACTAAAACCAAAATTAGTTTTAAGCTGACTTTACCAACTTCAACATAAAACATGACAATCTAAGAAGTAAAAAAGAATAAAGTTATACCTACGCTAGTTACTTTACGGTATATTTGAGCTGCATTCTGGCACTCAGAATAAGGGTATTCAGAAGTAGCCATTTCCAGCATACACATTCCAAAAGCATAGACATCTACAGATTCATCGTAGTGCTCTTCATACATTTCTGGGGCCATAAACTCAGGAGTCCCTACAAAATAACACCACATCCACATTTTTATTAAAAAGAAAAATTTATCCACTAAGATCACATTCCCTTTTCCATATGGATTACCTGGGTTAATTTCTGCTCCCTAAACCAAATTTATAAATAAAACATTTGCAGGAATACTTGCTATATCTATACAAAGTACGTCAAGAATTTCCATAACTTTCCATACTGGTAAAGTACAACTTGTAATGCTCAAGATAATGATTACTAAAATCTGTTTTTATTTCTAATCCTTTATTTACAAATTTTTCTGAATTAAATTAGTAAATCTTCTTTCTTAAGTCTTTGGAACCTTTTAATATGTCCCACAAAAGAAATACACTAGGATGTGTCTGAAATAAGTCAATATATAATAGATATTTAAAAGCAAATTTGGGACACCTGGGTGGCTCAGTCTTAAGTGTCCTACTCCTGATTTTGGCTCAGGTCATGATTTCACAGTTCTTGAGATTGAGCCCCATATGTCAAGCTCTGTACTAACAGCACAGAGCCTACTTGGGATTCTCTCTCTCCCCCTCTCTCTCTGCTCCACCCCCCCCCATGCTCTTTCTCTCAAAATAAATAAACATTTATGAATAAATAAATAAAGTAAAACCAAATTCACATTCTAGGCCAGGGGTCAGCAAACTTCTCTGTGAAGGACCAGACAGTAAAGATTTCAGGCTTTGCAGTCTATATGGTCTGTGTCACAACTACTCAACTCAGTCACTGTAGTGCAAAAGCAGCTATAGACAATACATAAATGAGGGAGTGTAGTTGTGTTTCAATAAAACTTTTATTTATAAAAATAAGCAATGGAGCCAGATTTGGTTCATGGGCCATAGTTTGCTGATCCCAATTCTAGACGTACACAATTAAAAAATTTCTCTTTATCCTAACAATAAACTATAAAATGTTAATCACCAATGACACTCTTAGCAAATGATGTTCGCATTAAGGTGGCTAGTCCTAGATCACCAATCTTCACAGATCCAGTGGGTCCCGTGATGAAAATATTGTCACACTTCAGATCCCGGTGAATAATGGGAGGAGTCCTAGTGTGCAAGAACTGCAATCCCTTTAAAATTTGCCTGCACCAACTCCTTAAGACCTTTGGTTTCATGACTTTAAATCGTTTTAAGTACCTACACAAAGGAAAAAAGAGACCACATATAAACAAACATATCTAGCTCATTATATGAGCACTATTAGGGTAAATCATGTAAGTTAGCTGGTATTGTATGTACTATGATTGTCAGCACTGAATTGTCCTCTATTGTCTGTTATAGAAAAAAAAATTAAATCTAGGCTTCATTCTTAGAGAAGACATCCTACCAAGTCTATCATTTTTTAGCTTTTTAAATTCAAAACAAGAATCATTCTAATCAGAGTGACCTCTTGTGGAAGGGCAGCAAAATTTTAAAAAGAAAATCCTTCTCTACTTTCCAATAACTATTTCTATAAAGTCACCAGGGGGGTTAACTATGTAAAATTTTAGTGCAACGATGCTAGGAAACAGAAAAAGTATATCCCATATTTAATAATTATAAATAAGTGATTGTACCATCAAATGAAAAACCGCAGTCAGAAATAAAACAATAAATTATAATTATATAGTACTGTTCACTAGATATGTGAACCTGGCCACACACCCCCAATCTTTCATTATTTTTACAAAATGACATTATTTGTAATTCTTAAACTCTATGCTATCCCACAAATATTCATTTCTCAGTACTGTATATTCTAACAAACTTAACATCCTAAATTTTTCAACCTGCCCTGACACATAGTTGCCAAACACTACATATTCTTTAATCAAGTACTGCAATTTTACAAACAATTTTTATGACTCTTGAAAATTATTTCCAAATAAAACTTCATTAGTACTATCAGGGTCAACTTACGTTTTTAAGGTTCCTGATGTCATAAGTTCAGTCACCAATACTATACATTTCTTTCCCTTTAATATAGACTCCCAGGAATCATAAAATCGAACTATATTGGGATGTTGGAGACCTTTTAACATCTCTGCTTCTTCTTTGAACCTTTGCTGCTCAGCTTTGGTTAATTTCCGGTCCTGAAATGGAGTAGCAAGTTCCAAATAGAGTCTAGAAATTCTCATGGACATTTCTAACACCACTCAAATGTGTACTTTGTTCTGTTGTTTTCATTTATATATGTATTTTTATCTGTCAATTTTTTTCTCAGGACTTATATAATCATTGATAAATTTTATTAGGTAGTTACTTTCATTCCTCCCATTCAACAATGCAGCAGCTGTTATATTTCATAGCTATGCTATAAACCTACCTGCAAAATAAATCAATATGCTGAAAAACAATACCTCATATGATAACTAAACTTTCCGTGATCATTTCACAATATACACATATATCAAATCATTATGTTGTACATTTTAAATATCTACTTGTTATATATCAATTATATCTCAATAAAATTGGAAAAATAAATAAAAAATAAAATCACCTTTGCTGGAAAAGAAAAATAATATATCAAAATGAAAAAAAGTAATAAAACAAACAGGAAGTTTCCCTAAGAAATCCCTGAATTTCCACATCTATAGGATCTATATAATGTCAGAACAGGAATAATCAAAATGTTAGACATCTAGACATCTATTCTGGTTAAATATCTGAACTGCCAACATATTTCTAGAAAGAAATACAAGGTTACCAACCAGTAAAATACCTTCAAACAGGAATTAGACCTCTAATCTGCTATATTAAATGCTAAAAGTCAAAGGAGCAATGTTTATAGAATTCTGAGGGAGGACTGTAACCCTAAAACTCTGAACCCAGAAAAATAACCAATCAAATTTATAAGGGAAAAACAGACACATTTTTAAGAAAATAAGGACCCAAAGTACATCATTCCATACACCCCTTCTGAAAATATTATTCAAAGAATTTCAAAAAAAATATGGCCAAATAAAATCATTAGAAAAGGAGTGTGTGGCATACAATAAATAGTAATAAATTGCCAATAATGCTTACTTAGGGTAAAGGCTAAGTAATAGTGGTTAATGTGGTTGGTAAAATGGAATGAATTTTCTAAACAATAATTAAAATAGAAGATATATAGGGGCACCTGGGTGGCGCAGTCGGTTAAGCGTCCGACTTCAGCCAGGTCATGATCTCGCGGTCCGTGAGTTCGAGCCCCGCGTCAGGCTCTGGGCTGATGGCTCAGAGCCTGGAGCCTGTTTCCGATTCTGTGTCTCCCTCTCTCTCTGCCCCTCCCCCGTTCATGCTCTGTCTCTCTCTGTCCCAAAAATAAATAAACGTTGAAAAAAAAATTTAAAATAGAAGATATATAATGCAAAAAGAAATCCTGGAATTAAAACTCCAGATGATCACTGAATGTTGTATGTAATAAGTGAGGAATCAGTAAATTCTACACCTGAAACTAATTTACACTGTATGTTAGCTGGAATTTAAATAAAAATGTGAGACTACAAAAATTTTAATTTAATTTAAAAAATTCTAACAAAAAAAAGGAAGAATAAAAGCAATTTTTGTCTTCTGCAAGAGGGAGCAGGAGAGGAAGGAGTGGCAGAACTATTTTAAGTTTTGATTTTAACAGAGAAATAATCAAGTATCCTCGTTAAAAATTTAGGTATGATTTCCATTTCAAGATGATTGACAACATATTAAATTAAATTAAATTAAATCCCTTCTCTTCCTAAATTCCACCAAAATGGCAAAAGAAATATATAAACAAATCCATAATAGCATTGGAAATAAGAGGAGGGTTCAAACCAAAGATTTTTTAAAAGATAAAATACATACATTGATAGACTATATTTTTATGAAACTCAAGAGAGTAGGAAAAAAAGGAAAAATAGTAGAAGAAATATTAACTTGATAAACATGAAAGAGTATCATTAGAGAGGTTTCTTTTGTTTAGCAAAAATAAACTACTGGGACTTCCTGAATATAAAAAGCTTCTTCACAGCAAAGGAAACAATCAACACAACTAAAAGGCAACCTACAGAATGGGAGAAGAAGTCTGCAAATGACATATCTGAGAAAGGGTTACTATCCGAAAAATATAAATAATGTATACAACTTAACACCCCTCAAAAACAAATAATCCAGTTAAGAAAATGGGCAGAAGATATGAATAGGCATTCTTCTGAAGAAGACATACAGATGGCTAACAGACACATGAATAGATGCTCAACATCACTGATCATCAGGGAAATACAAAACTAATGATATATAACCTCACACCTGTCAGAATGGCTAACATCAACACAGGAAACAACAGGTGCTGGCAAGGATGTGGAGAAAGGGGAACCTCCTTATACTGTTGGTGGAAACGCAAACTGGTACAGGCACTCTGGAAAACAGTGTAGAGGTTCTTCAAAAAGTTAAAAATAGAACTACCCTATGATCCAGCAATTGCACTACTAGGTATTTACACAAAAAATACAAAAATACTAATTCAAAGGGATACATGCACCCCGATGTTTATAGTAGCATTATCTATAGTAGTCAAATTATGGAAACAGCCCAAGTGTCCATCAACTGATGAATGGATAAAGAAGATGTGTCTTTGCATCCTTGCAAAGACAAGGATGGACCTAAAGAGTATTATGCTAAGTGAAATAAGTCAGTCAGAGAAAGACAAACACCATATGATTTCACTCATATGTGGAAGTTAAAAACAAATGAACAAATGGGAAAAGAAAGAGAGAGGCAAACCAAGAAACAGACTCCTAACCATAGAGAACAAACAGAGCAGAGAGAGAAGGAGACAAGAGGATCTCAAGTGGGCTCTATACTGACAGCAGAGGGCCTGATTCAGGGCTCGAACTCAGAACTGTGAGATCATGATCTGAACCAAAGTTGGATGCTTAACCAACTGAGACACCCAGGCGCCCCCCACAAGTTCTTTATAGATTCTGCATACAAGTCCTTTATCACATATGTGATTTGAAAATACTCTCTGCCACTCTCTGGATTACCTTCTCATTCTCTTAATAGTGTCTTTCATAAGAGCAAAATATTTTAATTTTGTTGAAGTCCAATTTATTGATTTTTCTACTTTCATGGATCATGTGTTCATTGTTACATCCAAGAACTCTTTGCCTATATTTGAAATGTTTCACACTAAAATGTTGGGATAATTTTGTTGACAAAGTTGTACATCATGTTCTCTTCTACTTCTTTGACTCTTTTCCAGAGCATGTCACTTCTTCTCGCATGTATTTTTGCACTCTTTATTTTTCTTCATCAGGCTCATTAATCATTTTTTCAGAAAGTCAAAATGAGTAAAATTTATTTATCATATTCTTATGTTTGCAAGTTTTTATTAATTTCAGTTATCTTTATTAATTCCCTCTTCTTTTATTTTGCTTTTCCTTTGCTATTATTTCCCTAATGTCTCAAGAGTACTACATCCCTTCTAGTTATTATTCGTTAATAATGAAGACATTTTAGGTGATAAATTTTCTTCTGGGAATAGCTTTTGCAATTATCCACAAGTTTCACCGTAACGTCCTCTATTTTATAGCTTTTTAGGTAGTTTATAATTTCAGTCTTGATTTTCTCCTCAATCCAAAATTTGTCTAGAAATGTGATTTCTGATTTCCAATTAAGAATCTTTTAGTTATTTGTTTCATTATTTCTAATTTTACTGAGTAATGCAGAATATAAAACATATTTTCTTTAACTTAATATTTTCTATGGGCCACATATTTGACCAACTTTTTTAGAGGCTTCAGACTGTATTAATGTATATTCTCTCTTTGAAGGATATAAAGTACTATATATCCATCAAATGAAGTCTGTGGATTATACTATCTAGCTCCTCTATATTTATTCACTTTTTGTCTACTCGATCTGTCCTATTTTGAAATAATAGGACCTGGAATTTCCTACTATAACCATATGTTTACCCATTTTCCTTGAATCTATTACAGATTCTTAGTTTAAATTACTAGCCAAATTATTTTTGGTGCCTACAGGTCTTTGATATATCTTCTTAAACTGTGAAGTAAATAATTTCATAAAATCCTGTTCAATGTTTTAACTTTACTTTCTTCCTTCTGTGATACATTAATATTGCCACTCCTCTTTTCTCTTTCTTGTGCATATGTTTATCTTAACCTTTCTTTATCACTGTTTCAAGTATATTTTTAGCAAACAACACATGTGGGTTTTGTCTTTTAACCCCATCTGGGAGGCTGAGTCCACAGACTTCATTTGATGGATATATAGTACTTTTTGATTTTGATAGGGACTGCATTGTATTTGCCAATCTCCTTTGGCATTGACACTTAACGATATTAAGCCTTCTAGCCATTAAATTCCATTTATTTATGTCTTCTTTAAATTTAGCAATGTTTTGGGGCACCTGGCTGGCTCAGTCGGTTAAGTGTCCGACTTCAGCTCAGGTCATGATGTCATGGTTCGTGAGTTCCAGCCCTGGGTCAGGCTCTGTGCTGCCAGCTCAGAGCCTGGAGCCTGCTTCAAATCCTGTGTCTCCCTCTCTCTCTTCCCCTCCCTCACTCATGCTCTCTTTCTGTCTCTCAAAAATAAATAAAAACATTAAAAAAAATTAAAAAATAAATTTAGCAATGTTTTGTAGTTTTCAGTGTTACAAGTCTTTCACCCCTTTAATTAAATTTCTTCCTACATATGTTGTTCTTTTTGATGCTATTACAAATGGAATTGTTTTCTTAATTTCCTTTTTGGGTTATTAACTTCAGTACAGAAACACAACTGATTTTTGAGTGTTGGTTTTGTATCCTACAACTTTGCTGAATTAGTTTATTAGTGTTTGATTTTCAGTGCTATGAAAAAGAAGCTAACAAGTTGTAAAAATGAAAAAAATGTGATCTAAGTCAATAGGAATAAAGGAAACAAAAAGTAAAATATATAAAGAACTTAAAATAAAATGGAAGTAGTAAAATTAAGTATATCATGTGCTAAATCAAATATGTTCATAATGCATGATATACAATGCAGTCCCTATCAAAATCCCAATGACATTATCTGCATAAATTTTAAAAAATCCTAAAATTCATGTGGAATCTCAAAGACCTCAAATTCCCAAAATAATCCTGAAAAAGAACAAAGTTGGAGTTCCTGATTTAAAAAACTTACTATAAAACTACAGTAATCAAAACTGTGATACTGGCATAAAGGCAGACAAAAAGATCAATGAGACTACAGGGCCAGGAATAATCCCTTGCATATATGGTCAAATAAATGATTTTCAACAATGATGCCAAGATCAATCAATGGGAAAAGGACAGTCTCTTCAACAAATGGTTGGGCAAACTGGGTATCCACATGCAAAAAACGTAAAGTTGGACTCTTAGCTTACACCATATACAAAAATTAACTCAAAATGTATCAAAGACCTAAACATAAGAGCTAAAAATTAAAAAAAAAAAAACTTCTAGAAGAAAAAATAGAGGAAAGCTTCATGATATTGGGTGCAACAATAAATTTTTGGATATGACACCAAAAGGATAGAGATAAGAAAAATTAGATAAATTGGACTTAGTCAAAATTTAAAACTTTTGTACATCAAAGTACTATTAAAAGAATGAAAAGACAATCCACAGTATAGGAGAAAACATTTGCAATTCATATATCTGATGAGGGATTAATATTCAGATCATATAAAGAACTCTGACAACTCAACAACCATAAACACAACAACCAAAAAAACAAACAACCCAATTTAAAAATTGGTAAAGGACTTGAATAGTTATTTCTCCAAAGAATGAAATATAAATTGATAGTAAGCACTTGAAAAGAGGCTCAATGTCACTAGTCACTAGGGAAATGGAAATCAAAACCAGAATGAGATAGCACTTCACATCTATTAGGATGGCTATGTTTCATGTATTTATCTTGACAGAGAGAGAGAGAGAGAGAGGAGGGGCAGAGAAAAGGAGAGAATCCCTAGCAGGCTCTGCGCTGTCAGCACTGAGACCAACATGATGCTATTTTAAAAAAACAAACCAAACAAAACAAAAAACAGAAAATAACAAAGAGTTGGCAAAGATGTAGAAAAACTGGAACCCTTGTACGTTGCTAGCAGGAATGTAAAATGCTACAGCCACTGTGAAAATAGTATGGCAGTTTCTGAAAAATTAAACATAGAATTACCATATGATCCAGCAAATCCACTTCTAGATATATACCAAAAAGAATTAAAAGCAGGGACTTAAACAGATATTTACACACTAATGTTTATGACAGCATTATTCATCATAGTCAGAAGAAACAACAGAAATGTACATCAATGGATAAACGGATAAAACAAATGTGGTATATACATACAATGGAATGTATGCCTTAAATGCCTTAAAAAGGAATAAAACTTTAATACATGCTACAACATGGATGAAACTTGAAAAGGTTATGCTAAGTGGAATAACCCAGACACAAAAAGGCAAATATTGTAGGATTCTACTTTTACAAGGTACCTAGAATAGGCAAATTCATAGAGACAGAAAGTACAATAGTGGTTACCAGGGGCTAGGAGAGTGGGGAAAGGGGAATTATTGATTAATGGGTATAGAGCTTCAGTTTGGGACGTTTAAAAGTTCTGGAGATGGGAGGTGGTAGTGGTTGTAAAACAATGTGAATATACTTAATGCCACTGAATTGTGCACTTAAAATGGGTAAAATGGTAAATTTTAATGTTATGTACATTGTGCCACAACAAAAAAATATTTTAAAAAAGAGGTAAGGAATTAATATGTTATTTGTCTTTCTCTATCTGACTTATCTCACTTAGCATAATGCCTTCCAGATCCATCCATGTTGTCACAAAGGCAGGATTTCCTGCTTTCTTGTGGCTAAATAATATTCCATTGTATATATCTAAATAATATTCCATTGTGTGTATATATGCATCACATCTTCTTTATGCATTCATCTGCTGACAGACACTTAAGATGTTTCCATATCTTGGCTATTATGAACAATGCTGCAATGAAAATGGGTGTGTAGATATCTGAGACACAAACAGTGTGTCATATCACTTATATGTGGAATCTAAAAAATGAATTTGTAAAAACAGAGTAGAATAGCAGTTACCAGGGGGTGGGTGGTACAGAGGGAATTTGGGATATGTTGTCTAAGGATATAAATGTACAACTAGTAAATAAGTAAGTTGTGAAGATCTAATATACGATATTGTGATTATAGCCAACAATATTATAAATTTCAAAGTTGCTAACAGACTAAATCTTAACTGCTTTCAACACAAAAAAGAAATGATAAATATGTGACATGACAAAAAGTGTTAGCTAATGCTACTGTAGCAATCACATTGCAATATATAAATGTATCAAGCCAACACACTATACACTTTAAACTTATGCAATGTTATATAAAGAAAATGCTAAAAGAGTTACGGAACTCAAAGAACAAGAACAAAAGATACTACACTTAGAAGAGACCTGGAAGGAGCACCTGGGTGGCTCAGTCAGTTAAGCGTCTGACTTCAGCTCAGGTCATGATCTCAAAGTTCATGAGTTCAAGCCCCACCCCCATTGGGTTCCATGCTGCAGCTCAGAGCCTGGAGCCTGCTTCAGATTCTGGGTCTCCCTCTCTCTCTGCCCCTCCCCTGCTTGCACACTCTTTCTCTCTCTCTCAAAAATAAACATTTTAAAAAAAGAAGACCTGGACATAAATGTTTATGCTTTTCTAACTTAAGATGACTAATTAAGTCCTAAATGTCCCTGTAATTAGCTGGAAGTCATCCACTTGTGATAGATCAGCAGATCTATTCCGAAGAATAATGAATAAAATTTGATGCCTTGATTAAATTAGTAGAATACAAGTCATTCATGTTCCAAACTAAACTACTCCATCTTATCCTCTGATCCTAGGAATCAAAAGTAGTCAGCATTAAGAGTAAAGAACTTTACAAAATTACAACTGCTGTCCCAGATGTATTGCTGGAGGTAAAGTCCACTGAAAAGGTATAGCCAAGATCTTCCAAGGTCCACTTATAATTCAGTGAGTGGAAAGTAAACCTGCCAAACTAGCACCAAAATCCAGAGAACAGCTTTCAGCTACTACAGTAATCTTCCTTTAAACACACACTGACACACACACACACAATGCTGTATTATGATAACCACTTTAATACGGTAACTTTCACACATCACCAACGAGAGTTCTTATACAAAAAAAAGAAATGATGAAACACAAAAGGCAAATCAGAAAAGCAGTGATAGTTAATGGAGTTGATACAGAAGTCAGGAAAATTATATAAAAATGATCCCTAAATCTTACTGTCTCTAGGTAAGGTGACCAAAAAAGTATCAAGTACCAATTTTTCAATATTATTAAATTATATAACTGGATATATTAGAAGTCAAATACATGGAGCACCTGGGTGGCTCAGCCGGTTAAGCGTCCAACTTCAGCTCAGGTCATGATCTCACAGTTTGTAAGTTTGAGCCCCGTGTTGGGGTCTGGGCTGACAGCTCAGAGCCTGGAGCCCGCTTCAGATTCTGTGTCTCCCTCTTTCTCTGCCCCTCCCCTGCTTGCTCTCTGTCTCTCTCTCAAAGATAAACATTAAAAAATAATAATAATAATAAAAGAAGTCAAATACAAATTTACCAAATTGACTTCAACTACTCCACACTACTTTAAAAAGAAATACTGTCTTGGGGGTGCCTGTGTGGCTCAGTCAGTTGAGTGTCCAGCTCTTCATTTCAGCTCAGGTCA
Source organism: Leopardus geoffroyi (assembly GCF_018350155.1). Taxonomy (NCBI): domain Eukaryota; kingdom Metazoa; phylum Chordata; class Mammalia; order Carnivora; family Felidae; genus Leopardus; species Leopardus geoffroyi. The sequence goes on from NC_059343.1 coordinate 47,374,400, forward strand.
TGACATCACAGTTTCGTGGGTTCGAGCCCCGCCATCAGGCTCTGCAATGGCAGTGAAGAGCCTGCTTGGGACTCTCTCTCTCTCCATTTCTCTCTGCCCCTCTCCAATTTGTACTCTCTCTCAAAATAAACTTTAAAAAAATTTTTAAAAAAGAAATACTATCTTTTTGTGAATGTTAACTAAGCACTTACTTAATCTATCATAATATATGGAATGCTAACAACATATACAAAATATTTCCTGAGATAAGGCATAGTACCAACATGACTAACATGCATATGTATTTATTCAAGATAAGAAGCATTTCATTCTAAAGAAGACATACAGATGGCCAACAGACATGTGAAAAGATGTTCAACATCACTGATGGTCAGGGAAATTCAAATCAAAACTACAATGAGATATCACCTCCCACTTGTCAGAATGGCTAAAATCAACAACACAGTCAATAACAGGTGTTGGTGAGGATGTGCAGAAAGGAGAACTCTCTTGCACTGTTGGTGGGAATGCAAACTGCTGCAGCCACTGCAGAAAACAGTGTGGAGGTTCCTCAAAAAGTTAAAAATAGAACTACCCTACGACCCAGTAATTGCACTCCTAGGTATTTACCCAAAGGATACAAATATACTAATTCAAAGGGTTACATGCACCCTGATGTGTACAGTGGCATTATCTACAGTAGCCAAGTTATGGAAACAGCCCAAGTGTCCATCAACTAATGGATATGTATACACACACACACACACACATATATATACATGGCATCTTCTTTATCCATTCGTCAATGTGGGCTGTACACACACACACACACACACACACTACATATAATGGAATATAACTCAGCCATTAAAAAGAATGGTATTTTGCCATTTGCAATGACATGGATGGAGCTAGAGAGTATAATGCTAAGTGAAATAAGTCAGCCAGCGAAAGACAAATACTATATGATTTCACTCATATGTGGAATTTAAGATACAAAACAAACGAGCAAAGGGAAAAGAAGAGAGAGAAAGGCAAATCAAGAAACAGACTCCTGACTATGGAGAACTGATAGCTACCAGAGGGAAGGTATGTGGGGAATGGCTGAAGTAGATGATGGGAATTAAGGAGTGCACTTATGATGAGCACCAGATGTTGTATGGAATTGATGAATCACTATACTGTACACCTGAAACTAATATTACACTGTATGTTAACTGATTTTTCTTTTTTTTTTTTTTTTTTTTTCAACGTTTATTTATTTTTGGGACAGAGAGAGACAGAGCATGAACGGGGGAGGGGCAGAGAGAGAGGGAGACACAGAATCGGAAACAGGCTCCAGGCCCTGAGCCATCAGCCCAGAGCCCGACGCGGGGCTCGAACTCACGGACCATGAGATCGTGACCTGGCTGAAGTCGGACGCCTAACCGACTGCGCCACCCAGGCGCCCCATGATTTTTCTTTTTCTTTTCTTTTTTTTATTTGAGAGAGAGAGCATGCATGAGCAGGGAAGCAGGGGGGCATCGAGAGAGAGAGAGAGAGAGAGAGAGAGAGAGAGAGAATCTCAAACAGGCTCCATGCTGTGTGGGGCTCTATTCCAACAACCATAAGATCATGACCTGAGCCGAAACCAAGAGTCGAATGTTTAACCAACTGAGCCACACAGGCGCCCTTCTTTGTTTTACTTAAACTTTAGTTAGTTAACATACAGTGCAATACTGGTTTTTCTTCTTCTTTTTGTATGTTAACTAACTGGAATTTAAATAAAAACTATTAAAAAATAAAAACAACAAAACAAAGAAGTATTTCATTTCCAAAAGGTCAACTATGGCCTTATCAGCTATGTCTCTTAATGCAAACATCAACAATGAACTACATAACCAGGTCAGAGGCTATGTGGCTCTGTTTCTGCAAATGTGAAGGAAGAAATCATCAACAATGTTATAAAAGCTGTATTATAACTTGTTCAAGTATTATAACAAGTTCAATGAAGGCTTCAAAATGGTATTTAACTTACAAAGCAGTCTATCAATAAATATTCTGGATAAATATGAGGTCGCTCAGTATTTTATCACTATCATTTACTGAACACTCAAACACGTACCACATGTTTTATAATAATTATCTCTGATCCTCAACATTTTTTTTCTCAAGCTGAGCAGTAGATACCCAGTTTCCATCATGTTATTCTTTATCGTCCTTTGCATATCAGAAATATTAATTCTAATTCTTTTTTGAAAAGTAAAAAGCTAAGTTTCCAAACTGTTAAGTTGTTTATCTTGCCCAAGGTACCCAACTGGCACAGGCAACAATGGAACCCAGGTCTGCCATATTCTGAATCCTGAGCACTTTCTAGTTCATTGCTTTGCCTCTCATCAACAGTATTCACAGCAATGATTGCAGATACCTCATTCACAAACCACTTTCCTTGGAGAGATGGTATAGAGTCTCAGAACTAAAAGATAACAATAATCTGTAAATGGTAACATCAAAGTACTAATAAAAAAATCAGCATGTAACAGAGTCTGGCCATTAATTAGCATGTTAAAGCTCTTAGCAACAGTATCAATTCCTTTAAAATAGTGCTCATCCATGGTAGTCAAGATAGCGCATGGGAAGGTGAATGAACCAAATACAGAACCAGGTTCACTTGTCTACCAGTACTGTTGAACAAAGAGGATGTCCTCATTCAGACAGGACCTGAGCATACAGTTCATTTACTTGGTCTATGGTCGTGGCAGAAGAACACACACAGGAACATCTAGTTCCTTTGTTCTGACTCTATTCTTGCCAAGCCACTTTCTCATTATAATTTAGTGTCCCCTGTATCTAGCCCACAGACCAGACAGAACATTTGACCTACCAACTGTATTCTTCATTCTAAATTAATAAACTTGTGTCCTAGATTTAGGCTTTTGAATTAGTGCAAGTTAGTCTCCCCAACATGTCTAACCATCTCTGGACACAGACAAAAGACGAGGGCCAGACACTGAACCAAGGCAACCCAGCCATTAAACTGTTCCTCAGAGGCCCCAAGCCAGGGTGTGTCCTTAAATGACACTATTAAGTATCCATTGAGCCTTAGTACTTTAATTTGAAGAACCTTAAACAGGGTCCATTTAAGAAATTGTTCTAAAATGATTAAAACAAAAGATGAAAGGGAAATTCTTAAATCATCTATATAAATGTTTCTTATATACCACTGATGAATACAAATCCCTGCTCTACCCCTTTGGGCAAGTTACTGAATGTATCTAAACCTCAGTTCTACCATCTGAAAACTAATCATCTCTATCGCATAGAACTATTGCAAAGACTAAATAAAATATTCAAATTAAGTACCTATCCAGGTACTTATACAGTGCACAATTAACATTAATTTTTAAAAATGGAAAGTGTATGATGTCATTATTAATAATTTAAAATATACTAAAGCTCCTCAATGACAAATTCCCCAATTGTTGGGCTTTTAGAAACTTAACGGTCATACTTAGGAAGAAACCACATAAAACTAAGAGTTAATTCCAATTAATAACTGTGGAAGGAATGTGGCAAGTAGAAAATCACCATTAGAATACCACAGTAATACTTATTACAGGCAAGATATACACCAATTGTTGCCAAAACAATTGGACAAAGTTTAAGGAGAAACAGATACTTGCATAGTCTCAAAGTATCTCCTCCCAAGGTATGTATTAATCTACAAAGGGAAATTTATTAATTTTACAGTACAGAAAATCTATTAGAAACCACCTTAACCAAGTGATCAGGTTATCATTACCAGTAATCCACACCAACATCATGTACCCTCTGCTATGATGCACTGAGAAGGTTGTATCACCTCTCTGGTATTCTTCTCAAAATTCATAACCTAAATCTAATAATGAGAAAACATGACAAACCCCAATGAAGAGACATTCTATAAAAAAACTGAGCCATACTCTAAAAGTTCAAGATCAGGGGCACCTGGGTGGCTCAGCAGGTTAAGCGACTGACTCTTAACTTCAGCTCAGGTCATGATCTCACAATTAGTTCAAGCCCCATGTTGGGCTCTGTGCTCACATTGTGAAGCCTGCTTCAGATCCTCTATCTCCCTCTTTCTGGCCCTTTCTCTCTCTCTCAAAAATAAATAAACATTAAAAATTTTTTTAAGTTTAAGATCATAAAAAACATGACTGAAGAACTGTCACAGACTGGAAGAGATTAAGAGGATGTAGCAACTAAATGCAATGTGGGACCCTAAATCGATCACCACATTGATAAAGCACATCAGTGGGAAAACTGGCAAAATCCAAATAAATTCTGTACTTCAGTCAATAGTACTATACTAATTTTAATTTCTTAAGTTTTGATCAATTTTCTCTGGTTAAGATATTAACATAAGGGGAAAGTGAGTGAAGGGCATACAGGAACTTTCTATGCTATCTTTCAAATTCTTCAGTTAGTAGCAAATTATCTCAAAAAAAAAGTTAAAAAAAGAAAACTAAGTAGTAAAAGAATGGTATCCCTGTTGCCCGATACTCCCAACCCTACCATTTCCTTCAAACAAACCTATATTTAACAGACCTTTGATCTTTTCACTAATTCCAATTTCCAAGATTTCTTATTACTGAGTATAAATTCCATCTACTGTAAGTTTTATGAAAATAGGGCCTGTGTCTGCTTTTTCTCCCCAGTATGACCCTAGCACTTAGCACAGTTCTGACACATTGTAGAACTGAATATTTGTTGAATGAACAAATGAATGAATGGCAGCTGTGTGTATTGTATTCATTTCTTATTTTGGTTTTAATAAATTGCCACAAATTTAGTGGTTTAAAACAACACAAATTTATTACCTTCCACTTACGGAGATCAGATGTCCAAAATGAGTCTCACTGGACTGAAATCAAGGTAATTGGCAAGGTTGTGTTCCTTCTGCATGCTCTAAGGAAGAATGTTTCCTTGTCTTTTCTAGCTTTTAAAGGTTGCCCACATTCCTTGGTTCATTGCCCACTGCCATCAATCGCCTCACTCCAACCTCTGCTTCCATTGTCAGAGCTCCTTTGGATTATGACAATCCTTCCCCTCTAAGGATCTTTGTGATTACCTTTGGCCCACCCAGATAATGTAGGATGATCTACCCACCACAAAATCTTTAATTGCATCTATAAACTCCTGTTTGCAATTTAAGGTAAAATATTCATAAATTCCAGGGATTAGGACATGGACATCTTTGTAGTGTAATTATTCAGACTACTAGATGTATCAATTTATTTTATCTATCAAACAGATAGTTAGCTCAAAACTAACTCTGAACTAACTGGGAAAATAAATGTTATTTCCCAAACCAAGTCTGTCTCCTACTCTCACACTTTGTCATTTTATGAAAATACCTGCCTTTGGTTTATACTTGATAAAGTTACATGACTAGTTTTTAAACAGAAAGACAAGCACATATATATTTAAGCAACAAGCTTTATCCTTCCTCTCTTCAATGTAATCTTCTTTATCCATGAGAATATTACACTTTGAGAGCTAGGTCAGAAGAGAGTGAGGGAATCAAACTGAGTAACACTATTTTGGGTATGTTATATATGTAATGGAGCATTTTTGTGTGTGGCTCAAACAGAATCTGGAAACATTTCCAAGAGAGCCAAAACAAAATATTTTGAGAGCAAAAGTATCCCAGAGTGAATACTTTGGGACTACAATATTTATTCAAAAATAGAAATTATAGCATTTATTTTTTTATTCTTTATTTTTTTTGGAAGTTCAGCTGTTTTCATATTATTATCTAATTCTAATTTTACAATTAAATGTAGGGCTGGTATTGAAAAATACACTTTTCCCCAAAGTGCTTTTAGATGATAAATGAAAATAAAATGGAAACAAGTTTCCCCACAATTTTGATGGGTGTAGAAATATGGATTTTTAAACTACTACTTCCATTGCACTGCTCTGAATACATTCACTACTATAATGAAAGAGCATTAGAATGCTCACTCAACAGGTCAACTTGCTACAGTCAACTGTGTCTTTTTAAAAAAATCTATCTTAAACCAATTTGACAACAAATTTCATATTTAAAAAAATCTTTCTTTTCAGTGCCATTTTTGGTTCAGCTCAGAGACTATAGGTACACTTGTTAGTGCTCTATTTGTTAGATGCTACTTAAAAGAGGCCCATTAGGAGATAGAGAGTATAATGCTAAGTGAAATAACTCCGAGAAAGACAAATACTATATGATTTCACTCATAGTGTCAGATTTAAGAAAACAAAACAAACAAGCAAAGGGAAAAAAAGAAGAGAGTGGTGAGAGGAAAATCAAGAAACAGACACTAACTATACAAAACAAACTGATGGTTATTACCAGATGGGAGGTGGGTAGGGGGATGAGTTAAATAGATGAGAGGGATTTAGGAGTGCACTTGTCCTGATGAGCACTGGGTGATGTATGGAATTATATACCTGAAACTAACATAACACTGTATGTTAACCATATTGGGATTAAAATTTAAAATTTTTTAGGTTAAAATAGAAAAGGAGGCCCATTTAATTACCCTGAGAAGCACACAATCACATATGTGACCCTACAGTGAAGCTTATTACAAGAATAGTCAAATACATTTTAGAAAGTCAAATAAAAAAATGTCCCTCCATTTGGAAAATAGCCCCATTATGTGCAAACTCAGTTCCATCAATAAAACAAATGACAAATACACTAGTGGACGTGTTTTTCCAAATTATAGTAAAGCAAAAGCTGGTTATGTTTCCACGTGTAAAAGGGGAGTGCTGTTGATTCTCAAGTTGTTAGAAGAGGAAAATACTACAAATTCTTGTGACTGACTCCTAAGAGTAACTAAACAGGCCTTTCAGTAACATCTGACCAGGTCTTTCAACATCATGAACTAAAATAAACAGTCTTCCCAACAGCACTTACGACTGATAACCTCACTCACAGTAAATTACCAATTTATCAGAATTTACCAAGTTCTTTACAAAGAACAATAGGTCAGCCTTTCCACTGATGTATAAATCAAGTTACCAAAACCATAAACTATGACAAACTGTTAAAATGCAGATGTTTATGGCCAAATCCTAAATCTGACCTATGTCTTCAAAGGGTTTGTTTATTTTTAACATCCTCAAAGTCAAATATCAGCAGTAAAATCTATCTTTTCTGGTTCTTTGCACTGCCATAAGGTCAATGTATTCTAAACAAATGGATTTGGTGCTTTTAGCAACTGTTACATAAGGCTCAAATATCCACAGTGGGGGGAAATGCCATCAAGAGAAAAAGGTATAAAAAGATTTTGTTAAGCTGTGATTTTCAAATCAAACATGCAAAAAATTAAACAAACAAAAAAAGAACTGCCTAATTTCAGGGAAGAAGATTTAAGCAACAGGTGGTATGAATGCAATAAAATATAAATATTTTAATGATGTTAGCAAAAAATACATATCAAATTGATAACAAAAGTATGGAAATACTTTATATACTACACACACACATATAATATAAACAAAGGTTGGAAAAGAATTTGGAATACTTTAAACACTTAAACTATTCAATGAGGTGTTTTTCTACAAAATTGTTTAATTATAATATAAAGAAAACTGGAAAAAAATGAGAAATTCTACATTAAAAACTGCATAGTACTCATAAGTTAGTTTTTCTTAATTCCAAATAAGCAGAAAATGAAGTGATGTCTAAAAACTGTACCAATTAAGTCCACTAATTCTGACATTCCTTTCGGAATACAAAATTGCAATTGTTCTTGGTGTAAATTAAAATGTATTTTAGGGGCGCTTGGGTAGCTCAGTTAGTTAATCATCTGACTTTGTTTGGCTCAGGTCATGATCTTGCAGTTTGTGGGTTCAAGCCCCGCGTTGGGCTCTCTGCTATCAACACAGAGCCTGCTTTAGATCCTCTGTCCCTGCCTCTCTCTGCCCCTCCCCCAACTCACATACACATGTGCACACATGCTTTCTCTCTCTCTCTCTCTCTCTCTCTCAAAAATAATCATTAAAAAATGTATTTTATATATTTACATTTGCTCCACAGGAGAGATTCCCAAATCTGGCTATGTATCCAATCAACTGGGGAACTTTCAAAAAATAAGTCTCACGGGCCCATCTCTTAGAGATTCTGATTTGGGAAGTCTGCAGCAAATATCAGGAATCAGTATGTATGATACAATACAAAGCTCAAGTTGGTGTATTAAAGGAATTCCTCCTCTGATTCAGCTAGCTCTTGGAATGGTCCCTTATTTCAGTGCTTTTCAAACACTACTATACATACCAATCACCTTGCAGATGCCACTAAGAAGCAGATTCTGATTCAGTAGGTCTGAGACCTAGGAACCTGCAGTCCGAACAAACTCCCAGATGATGTCCACGCTGCTGCTCCAGGGACCACGTTTTGAGTAGTAAGACCTTATGGACTCTCTTAGTCTTTCCACAGGTGAATGATAGAAGGCACTCCCCTAAGCAGTCCCTGTCACTAGAGTATTTTAAGTTTTACCTAAACATCCTTTAACATAGCTAGAGTATACAATTTGCAAAATACTTAACATATCTTTACTATGTATTCTACTAACAAGTGAATGGAAATTATTTCCTCCATTTACAGAGTATCACTCAAAGATCAATGTTACCAATGTCACAATGCAGAAATGAAATTAAAATGTACATATTTTCATTATATATACAAGTATGTTGATCACAACTGTGGTTATAATAGTGAAAAACTGGAGAAAATTCTAGAGGTCCAACAACAGATGACTGATTAAATAACTTATAAAGGGTGACTATTAAAAATAATGATGTATGGGGCACCTGGGTGGCTCAGTCAGTTGAGCGTCCGACTCTTGATTTAGGCTCAGGTCATGATCTCATGGTTCGTGGGTTCAAGTCCCGCATCAGGCTCCACGCTGACAGCACTGGAACACACTTGGGATTCTCTCTTTGTCCCTCTCTCTCTGCCCATTCCCCCTATGCATGCGCATTCTTTCTCTGACAAATAAAACTTTTTAAAAAATAATGATGTAAACTCACAATTGCTGGTAATGAAAAGATGTTCATCATAAGTAAAAAGAAAAGGTTTTGTAAAACCTTAAAGATCCTACTGTTTGGGGAAAAACTAGTCATATATTATACATTTTTGCAAAAAATAAAAAAAAAAGAGTCCAGAAATATCTATACTAAAATGTGTAAAGCATCCTCAAAATACTGGAATTTCAGGTGATTTTGATATTTATTTTCTCATATTACTTAATATTTCCACTGTGTCACAGACCATATAAAATTCTGAAAGGGGTACAAGGGGGTGAGAAGAAACCCAAGCAAACCCACACATGCACCCACCTTTGAAGAACTACTAGAATGGCTTGACTGCTAGGTAACTTACACCCTAGAGTCAAGGGACTTCCTACATTCAAAACACTTTGTAAGCTTGTTAAAATTGAAGTCGTGCATCCCATCCCAGACTTACTGAATCTGAATCTCTGACACCATGCTCTGGAATCTGCATATGAAGCAAACACTAATTCTGACAGACAGTAAAGTTAGGAAATGGTAACCTACAGCAAATTCAGAATGGGTGAGATCACAACACATATGTACACGTCCACATGCACAGAAACCACTGGAATTTAAAAAACAAAAACCTGTACTTAGCAACTTGCTTTATTCAATCTTAATTTTAAGCATCTCATGTGAACACTGACATTTCCCATGGGCTGACTGAGGTCACAAAGGTTTTCCTTATATTTGAACTACATCTCTCTGAAACTATTCTTATTATAACCCCTTCTAGCACTTCATTAGTTGAAAGTACCTCACAAACATTTATTATGGAACCAAATATCTAGGTAATTCGACTATTCTGTTGTTCTCATTTCTCCTTTCTAAACACATTCCAGTTGACTAACCTCAGTAGGTTCTGGTTATTATTCCTTCCAGAGATCCTCTTTGAGGTAAATTTAAAGGTATTGAGCAAGTTTATATTAATAGAAGCCCTCAAAGAATCAAGCATAACATTGTTCTGAAAAACACCATATGAACCCCTAAAAATTTGTTGAAATAAAAAGAGAAAAGGTAGGAATTGCATTAAATATATCCCTGACATATCATACTCCTAAATATTTAGTATAACAATCAACTAACTTATAAGGCATACATTTACTAAAAGTTTTCAAAATGAGACCTCAAGAGTTTGGGGGAAATTTCCCAAGGTTAATAAATTAAGAACATTTTCCCAAAGAAGGCATTGATAGGCTTTTCCCCCCTTTAAAACAGAAGGGAAAACAAGAGAAGGGAAAAGACCAAGAGGAAAAAAGGCTTCCAGCAGCTCCTAAGAGGATCTAGGGAAAGAGCATCATTTCAGGGAGGTGGGGAACAAGCCTTTCAATTTTTTTTTAAATCCATGATACATATTAATCCTGGATCATTCAGAAGGCCAGGCCTGCTAAAACTGGAATTTATTAAAACCAAAAAGATTATATACCCACCTGCAGCTCACACCAAGCAACCTCAACCCACGTTTCAGTATCCAATCCTTTATACACTGTTTTAAATGCTCCTCTTCCCAGCTCAATGTCAAATTTCAGGAACCTGCCACTAGGAGAAGTAGCTACAGCCTTCATTTCTGCTTCTTCTTCCATTTCCTTTTCATTTTTCTCCTTCAAACAATCTTTTGAGGACTCTGAAGTTGCCTTTGAACACTGTTCATATTTAACTTCTTGTCCACCTCCCAGCACATTTGTAGGAAGCTTTTCTACTCTTGGAATATTTGTTGCAGTCTTCATTCTCTCATCTTTGGAGGAAGATTCAGCAACTTTATCATCTTCCATCCTCTCAACACTCTTTCGGAAGAACCTCTTCCTTTCTGTAGTTTCCCCAGTAGCAGAGAAAGTACTGTTTTTTTCTTTTAGTCTAGCTTCCACTGTCAAAGTTGCTGCAACCTGAGGAGCTCTGTCTTCCAATGAAACTCCATCAGGTTTCTCAGAATCTTCTGTGCTAGCTGGCTCTCCTGAATCAGTAGCCATTGTAATTGAGGTTAGCACTAAAATTTTTTCCTGTTCCACTCTTTAGTCCAGTTACATCTCAGGTATCAGGATTATCAGAAAGGACTTCCGCTTATGTGGTCATTATGTTTCCATAGCAACCTGAAGGGGGGGGAAGGATATTTTAAAATCACCCCACAAAGGAAATCATTAAGGAGAAAACAAGTCACCTGATTGTTTAATCCCTTTTTTCTTAATAAGAAGTTTGTTCTTTTTCTGTCCAATCTTAGCAACCAGCACACTCCAGGGACTGTGTCTTATCTTGTTTACCACTGTAGTCCTCAATGCCTAGCAGACTACTTGGCATATAGCTCAATAAGTCTTCATACTGCATGAATGTTGGTTAGGAACTTAGTTCTCAGCACCATCTATCAATCAATCATATTTAAAACAAGTATCCAAACCTTTAGCTACAAGGTAACACACAATAAGTAAAATAAGCACATAATTTCTCAGTAAGTGGTTTTTATCTAAAATTCTGAAATTAATCCAATAGTAGTATTTTTTATTGTGGTAAAATATGGTTAATATCAAATTTACCATTTAGCCATTTTTAAGTGTACAACTCAGTGGCATTAAGTACATTCACAACACTGTACAACCATTACCAGTATCTATTTCTAGAACTTTTTCATCATTGCAAACTGAAATTCTATATCCATTAAAACTGCTCATCCTCCCAGCCTCTGGTAATCTCTATTCTCCTTTATGTCCCTATGAACTTGCTTATTCTAGGTATTTCATATAAGTGGAATTATACAATATTTGTCCTTTTGTGTCTGGCTTATTTTACTTTGTATAATGTTTAAGGTTCATTCATGTTGTAGCATGTATCAGAACTCCATTCCTTTTTTTTTAGTGTTTATTTATTTTTAGAGAGAGAGAGAGTGAGACAGAGTGCAAGCAGGGAAGGAGCAGAGGAAGAGGGAGAGACAGAATTGGAAGCAGGCTCCAGGCTCCAAGCTGTCAGCACAGAGCCCGATGTGGGGCTCAAACTCACTAACTGTGAGATCATGACCCGAGCCAAAGTTGGCCGCTTAGCCGACTGAGCCACCCAGGCACCCAATAATTTCATCCCTTTTTAAGACTCAACAATATTCCGTTGTTTTTATATACCACATTTTGCTTCTCCATTTATCTGGCCAATGGATTGGGTTGTTCTACCTTTTGACTGTTGTCAATCATGCTGTTAAGAACATCTAACAGTAGGGGCGCCTGGGTGGCGCAGTCGGTTAAGCGTCCGACTTCAGCCAGGTCACGATCTTGCGGTCGGTGAGTTCGAGCCCCGCGTCGGGCTCTGGGCTGATGGCTCAGAGCCTGGAGCCTGTTTCTGATTCTGTGTCTCCCTCTCTCTCTGCCCCTCCCCCGTTCATGCTCTGTCTCTCTGTGTCCCAAAAATAAATAAACGTTGAAAAAAAAAAAAAAACATCTAACAGTAGTCCTGAAAAATGTAAATACTTGTTTATGAGCTTACATTCAGATATAAACAGAAAGAAACTGCTGTCAAATATTAACATGCTATACCAAAAAAATGGCATGAAAGACTTAAAAATATGCATCCTCTGAACCACTTATGGGAACTTGCCTTAGCAAATAGTCAAGAATCTGGGCAAAGGTTTAACATTCATTATAACACTTAAAATTTGGAAAAACTCTCCTAAACACAAGCCTAACAGAGGTTTAGTTAAATATCAAAATGAGATATGACACAGCATTAAAAACACTGTAGCTTTTAGTGAGATGAAAAACCATTCCGGGCGCCTGGGTGGCTCAGTCAACTAAGCGTGAACTCTTAATTTTGGCTCAGGTCATAACGTCACTGTCGTGAGACTGAGAGCTGTGTCGGTCTCCATGCTGGGCATAGAGCCTGCTTAAGATTCCCCCTCTGGCTCTTCCTCTGCCTCTCTTCTGCTCGCACGTGTGCATGCTCTCTCTCAAAAAAAATAAAATAAAAAAGACATTCTCTATATGTTATATGGTTAAATGAAAAAATATATACAACAAGCTTCCATACACACATACATAACTCTGGTGGAATAATGAATTTTCTTTCTGCTTTCTTGTATTTTCTAAAACTTTCCATAAGGAACATGTGGAAATATGTGGAACACATAAGGAAAAAAAGTGTTTCAAATGAATGGTCAAACCGCCAATAAGAAAATTCTTCCTGGGGCACCTGGGTGGCTCAGTCGGTTAAGTAAGTGTCTGATCTCGGGTCATGATCTCACGGTTCGTGAGTTCGGCCCCCCGCGTGGGGCTATGTGCTGAGCGTGGAGCCTGCTTGGAATTCTGTGTCTCCCTCTCTCTCTCTGCCCATGCCCCACTTGTGCTCTATCTCCCTCTGACTCTCAAAAATGAATAAACATTAAAAAAATAAAAAATAATAATAAAAGAAAATTCTTCTCTTCTCACCACAAACACGTATCACAAAGTTAAGCCTATATACCTATTACATTACGTGCCTTAGAAGGCACAATTTGTCAGGTCAAACCAAAAATACACAGAAATATCAAATGTGGAAAAACTGAAGAAAAACAAACCTGAACTAAAACAAAATGAGGAGAAACACCCTAAATTGTTCTACACGTTTAACACAATTCTTATCAAAATCCCAGATGGTTTCTTTGCAGAAATTAACCAGCTTATCGTAAAATTCACATAGAACTTCAAGGGACCCAGAATAGCCAAAACCAAAATAATCTTGAAAAAAGGACAAAGTTGGAGGACACACCCTTACCAATTTTAAAACCTACTACAAAGCTATAGTATTAAGACAGTGTGGTACTGGCATAAGGATAGATGTATAGATAAATGGAGTAAAAATAAACAGCAGAAAAAAATATATTCATAGTCAATTGATTTTCAACAAGGGTGCCAAGAAAATTCAAAAGAGAAAGAACAGTCTTTTCAACAAATGATGCTGGGACTACTAGATATCTACATGCAAAAACCAGAAGTCAGACAATCTAAGTAAGGTTTCCTGGAAAAGGTACCCAAACTGAGTCTTGAAGAGAGAAAATTAGCTGATCCAAGCAGAGGTAAGATCACAAGCAAAGTCAAGAAACAGTATGGAGTAAGTGCATATGAGTGGTACCATGAATAGTTTACTCACATATTAGAAGTGGGCAGATGAGAACAGAAAGGCAGACAGTCACCAAGGATTTCTATGCCATACAATGTAAAACACGGAGACCAGTTAGAGAGCTACTGCAATAATCCAGGAAAGAGATGCTGAGGTTTGAATGAAAACAGTGACAAGAGGAACAGATTCAAGATACATTAAGGAAATGCTAAATACAAGATTTACCATCTAAATGAACATGATTGTGAGGCAAAAGAAGAGTCTATAAAAACTCCCAGAAATTTGCCTGTCAGGTGACAGTACTAGGACATAACTGTTAATACCAGAGCTAAGGAGTGATCTGTGAGGTTACACTTCCAAATCAATATACTTTGAAAATCATCTAATAAAACTAGCATTACCTGCAAGTGAGAAAAAGTAATTAACAATGACTCAGGTAGAGATTTTTTTTCCTTAACTTATTCTGACATAATTTTAGACTTGGAAAAAAACCTGCAATCATATACAAAGAATCCAGTATACCCTTCACTCACATTCCCCAAATGTTAACATTTTAGGTGGGATATTCTTAAGTAATAATAATATTATTCACTTCACTTAACTTAAAGGTCACTTATCCAGAAACCTCAAGAGCAGAGATCCGTAAGTAAGATAAAAGGACTTCCAAACAGACAAAAATAGGCAAAATTAGATAATTTAAGTTAGAAAAGGCCTTCCAAAATTTTTAACTCCATAACCTCTTTTTAAAAATTACGGGTACCTGGGTGGCTCAGTCAGTTAAGTGTCTGACTCTTCATTTTGGCTTCAGTCATGATCTTACAGTTGTGAGATCAAGCCCCACGTTAGACTCCATGCTAAACGTAGAGCCTGCTTAAGATTCTCTCTCTTTCTCTCTCTCTCTCTCTCTCCCCCCCTCCCTCGCTCCCTCCCTCCACCCCTCCCTTGCTCATGTGCTCTCTCTCTTGAAAACAAATAAATATTACTCAGAACCCTAATATAAAAATAGAGGGACAAGTAGTGCTGCTCTGGCATAATAATTCTAACATGTTTGGCCACCTGGTTTCTCAAACTATAAGGTTAAGAAGCAACAAATAAGAGGAATGGGGAAATGAGTGTTCCCCCTGTCTTCTAAATTCTAAAAACCAACCTAAGACAAAATTGTTCCTAGAGATAAACAGGGACATTTGTAAATATAAAAAGATTAATTCATCAGGATACTATAACAATTATGAACATATACACATCTAACAGCAGAGCTCCAAAATAAAATACACTCACAAAACTAGAAGGAAAGAATTCAATAATAGTAGATTTTAATACCCCATTCTCAGTGATGGAGAAAACAAGCAGATGGAAAACCAAAAAGAAGCTGGAAAACTTGGCCAATACTACCAACCAACTTGACCTAACTGCCATCTACAGAACACTCCCAGTAAGAGCAAAATATACATTCTTTTAAAGTACACATGGAAAAGTCTCCAGAGCAAATAATATACTATACAATAAATCTCAGTAAATTTAAAGGAACTGAAATCAAACAAAGTATGCTCTCCTACCACAAAAGAATTAAATTAGAAATGAACAGAGGGGCACCTGAATGGCTCAGTCGATTAAGTATCCAACCCTTTATTTCGGCTTGGGTCATGGTCTCACAGTTCATGACTTTGAAACCCACTTCGGGCTCTGTGCTGACAGTGAAGAGCCTGCTTGGGATTCTCTTTCCTTCTCTCTCTCTCTCTCTCTCTGTCCCTCCCCAGCTTGTGCTCGCTCTCTTTCTCTCTCAAAATAAATAAACAACAAAAAAAAGGAATGAACAACAGAATAAGGATAGCTCTATATAATTGATCCTTGAAACACATGGGTTTGAACTGTGCAGGTTCACTTATACATGAATATTTTACAGTACAGTACTGTGAATTTGCTTTCTGTTCTTTATGATTTTCTTAACATTTTTTCTGTAGCTTATTTTATTGTAAGAATACAGTATATGATACATATAACATACAGAATATGTGTTAAGCAACTGTTTGTTATTGGTAAAGCTTTGGTATACTGTTACTAGTAAGTTTCTAGAGAGTCAAAAGATATGCAGATTTTCAACTGCACAGGGATTGGTGCCCCTAACCCCCACATTGCTCAAGGGTCAACTGTAGGTCAATGTAATAGATTTGAGAGTCTAGAAGTAAACCTTAACATTTATGGTCAACTGATTTTCAAAAAAGTGACCAAGACCATTGAATGGGAACAAAGGTTACTTTCAACAAACCTTTCAACAAAAGGGGCAGGGGCAACTGGATATATCTACACACAAAAGAGTAAAGTTGGGCCCCTACCTCATACCATACAAAAAAATGAACTCAAAGTGGATCAGAGACTAAATGTAAGAGCTAAAACAGTAAGTTCTTAGGAAAAAAAATACTGGAGTGATTTTTATTGATTCTGGGTTAAGCAATGATTTCCCAAATACAACAACAAAAATACAAGTGATACTCTCAACAATAGCCAAATTGTGGAAAGAGCCTAAATGTCCATCAACTGATGAATGGATAAAAAAATTGTGGTTTATATACACAATGGAGTACTACGTGGCAATGAGAAAGAATGAAATATGGCCTTTTGTAGCAACGTGGATGGAACTGGAGAGTGTGATGCTAAGTGAAATAAGCCATACAGAGAAAGACAGATACCATATGGTTTCACTCTTATGTGGATCTTGAGAAACTTAACAGAAACCCATGGGGGAGGGGAAGGAAAAAAAAAAAGAGGTTAGAGTGGGAGAGAGCCAAAGCATAAGAGACTGTTAAAAACTGAGAACAAACTGAGGGTTGATGGGGGGTGGGAGGGAGGGGAGGGTGGGTGATGGGTATTGAGGAGGGCAGCTTTTGGGATGAGCACTGGGTGTTGTATGGAAACCAATTTGACAATAAATTTCATATATTGAAAAAAAAATACAAGTGATAAAAGAGAAAACTGAGAAGATGGATCTCATCAAAATTTAAAACTTTTATGCTTCAAAAGATGCCACCAAGAAGGTGAAAAGCAAAGAGACTAACAGAAAATATGTACAAATCTGATAAGGGACTGATAGAATATATAATAAATTCTTACAACTCAATAATGAAAAGATAAATAATCCAATGGGCTTGAGATCTGAATAGACATTTCTCTAAATAAGATATACAAATAGCCAATAAACACATGAAAAGATGTTCCACATCATGATTCATTAGAGAAATGCAACTCAAAACCACAATGAAATACTACTTTATACCTGTGAAGATGGCTACAATAAAAAAGAAGACAGGGCGCGTGGGTGGCTCAGTCAGTTAAGTGTCCAACTCTTGATTTCAACTCAGGTCATGATCTCACTATCATGAGATCAAGCCCCGAGTTAGGCTGCGTGCTCGGCATGGAGCCTGCTTACGATTCTCTCTCTCTCTCTCTCTCTCTCTCTCTCTCTCTCTCTCTGCCCCTCCCCTGCTTACACATGTGCTCTCTCTCTAAAAAAAAAAAAAAAGAGTAACAAGTGTTAGTAAGGATGTAGAGAAAATAGACTCATATATTGCTGGTGGGAATGTAAAATGATGCAGCTGCTTCAGAACACAGTCTAGCAGTTCCTCAAATTAAGTATAGAATAACTAGATGATACCATCTTCCCCAGAGAAATGAAAACATATGTCCACACAAAACTTCTACACAAGTGTCCATAGCAGCACTATTCACATTAGCCAAAGGTGGAAACAATACAAATGTCTGTCAACTGATGGATAAACAAAATGTGTTATATCCATGCAATGGAATATTATTTGGCAATGCAAAGTAATGAGCTATGGATACATGCTATAATAAGGATAAACCTTGAAAACATTATGCTAAATGAAAGAAGCCAGAGGAAAAGACCACACACTGTATGCTTTCATTTATACGAAGAGTCTAAAATACGCAAATCTATAGAGACAGGAAATAGATTAGTTTTCACTTGGCGCTGAGGTATATAGGAACAGGACTGACTGCAAACTGGCACAAGGGATCTTTAGGGCGTGATGTTAATGTTCTAAAATTAGATTGTAATCAAGGTTACATAATTCTATAAATTTACTAAAAATAATTTACATATATATTGGTGAATTTTATGGTATGTTAATTATATCTCCATAAAATATGATGTCTCCCTTAAGAATCTTAAAATATTTTGACTAAAATCAAAGCCATTGTAAGATCAAATATGCCTTTGTAAAATTATACTTTCTACCTTCCCTTCATCCCCCTCCATTCTGTCTATTCTCCTTATTTCATCCTGGTCTCCAGGGCTGAGAATCACTGTTCTGAAGTGAAAAGACCTGACATCGATAAATAATAAACAACAAATAAGAAACACAAACACGGGGTGCCTGGGTGGCTCAGTCAATTGAGTGTCTGACTCTTGGTTTCGGCTCAGGTCATGATCTCACAGTTCATAGGATCAAGCCCCAAGTCAGGCTCCAAGCTGTCAGCTTGAGATTCTCTCTTCTTCTCTTTCTACACCTCCCCTCTCTCAAAATAAATAAACATAAAAAAATTATTTATATAGGGGTGCCTGGGTGGCTCAGTCGGTTGGGTGGCTGACTACAGCTCAGGTCATGATCTCATGGTCTGTGAGTTTGAGACTTGCACTGGGCTCTGTGCTGACAACTCAGAGCCTGGAGCCTGCTTCCGATTCTGTGTCTCCCTCTCTCTCTGCCCCTTCCCTGCTTTCTCTCTGTCTCTCTCTCTCTCAAAAATAATAAACCTTAAAAAAATTTTTTAATTATTTATATAAACACAGTAAATAAGGAAAATAAATCTTTAAAACTAGGCCAAGAACTTCACTAAGCATAGAATATCTAAGGCCTTTTCATTATGGATCATTAATGGATCATTATGGATCCACTACCTTCTTGACCATAAAACAGTTTCAGAGCACAGGCTTTGGAGAGGAAGAAACCTGGAATCAAATCTTGGTTTTGCCTCTCATTCCTCAAAGGAGATATGGGGCCAATTACTTCAACTCATTCATTCTTGATTTCATTTGTGAAATCTCATAGGACTGATATGAAAATAAAATGAAAATATACACATAAACTACTTAGCACAGTGCCTGGCACAATATAATAATCAATAAATAGAAGCTTTTATTTTCTATATCTTAAAAACCTCTAGGGGCAGCACTATAATAAACCACTATTCAACAATACTCTAAAAAACATTAAATGATTTTCAGTAGACTCACTTAGTAAAGCTGATAATGATACATTCTTTTAAAGCTTTCCAGTAATAAGACTTGTTAGCATTGATTCAGTGACCAGGATAATATCTCTTCTACATTCAGCAATGCAGAAACACACCTCAGTGAAATACTCCACAAAAATCAGACCTCAAACCAAAAGTCTCTTGCTGAATTTAACAGCTATATATCATAGCCTTTACATGACCATTTTTTCCTTCATAAAATAGTAATAAACTAGGAATATGTATAAAGATAACTGCAAAAGCACCTCTATAGAGATTGAAACTATAGGGAAAATCTCACAAAGTTTACCTTACATCTACTCCTTTAACCTGCTTGATATATAATCCTGGAGCATTTGAGTTAAAAGTTTGAAATAATTTTCTACCACAGCTTACTGTAGTTCTATCCATGAGAAATTCAGCATAAAATCAGTACTTTGTCAATCAATGGCTCAAGAATCTCAAGTTTTGGAACCAGCAATTGAAAGAATACATATAAAGTCAACCTACTGAATGGGAGAAAATATTTGCAAATGCCATATCTGATAAGGGTTGGTATCCAAAATATATAAATAACTCTTACAATTCATCACACAAAAAACAATCCAATTAAAAATTGGCAGAGGACCTAAATAGACATTTTTCCAAAGAAGACAAAGAGATGGCCAGCAGACACATGAAAAGATGCTCAACATGGGGTGCCTGGCTGGCTCAGTCAGTAGAGCATGCAACTCTTGATCTCAGGGTCATGAATTTGAGCCCCACACTGGGTGTAGAGTTTATTTTTTTTAAAAAAAGAAACTCTTCCCCTCCCCCATGGACTTCTGTTAAGTTTCTCAGGATCCACATAAGAGTCAAAACAGAGGGGAAGAAAAAAAAAGAGGTTAGAGAGGGAGGGAGCCAAATCATAAGAGACTCTTAAAAACTGAGAACAAACTGAGGGTTGATGGGGGGTGGGAGGAAGGGGAGGGTGGGTGATGGGTATTGAGGAGGGCACTTTTTGGGATGAGCACTGAGTGTTGTATGGAAACCAATTTGACAATACATTTCATATTAAAAAAAATAATAAATAAATCCATTTAAAAAAAAGGAACTCAATATTACTAATGATCAGGGAAATGCAAATGAAAACCACAGTATCACCTCACACCTGTCAGAATGGCTAGTATCAAAAAGAGAAGAAATGAGAAGTGTCGATAAGGATGTGGAGCAAAGGCAACACTAGCACAGAATGTAAACTGGTGCAGCAAGTCTGGAAAACAGTATGGAGGTTCCTCACAAAACTAAAAGTAGAAGTATCACATGATCCAGTGCTTCTACTACTGGGTATTTACCTAAAGAAAATAAAAACACTAAATCACAAAGATACATGCTAACCTAGGTTTACTGCATTATTTATAAAAGCCCAGATGCAGAAGCAACTTAAATGTCCATCAATAGAACGGATAAAGATGTGGTATGTATACACACACAATGAAATATTAGCCATAAGAAAGAATGAGATCATGCCATTCATGATAACATGAATGGACCAAGAGGGTATTCTGCTAGGTGAAATAAGTCAGACAGAGAAAGACATATAGCATATGATTTCACTCATGTGTGGAATCTAAAAAACAAAACTAATGAGTAAATAAACAGCAAAGGTAAACAGACTCATAAATACAGAGAACAAACTTGTGGTGGCCACAAGGGGGGGTGGGTGTGAGGGGATAGGCAAAATAGGGGAAGCAATTAAGAGCTACAAACTTCCAGTTATAAAATAAGGAAGCCAAATAGATGAAAAGTACAGCATAGGGAATATAGTCAATTATATTGTAATAACTTTGTATGGTGACATACGGTAACTGTACTTATTGTGGTGAGCACTGAATAATGCATAGAATTGTCAAATTACTATGTAGTACACCTAAAACGAATACAATGTTGTATGCCATGTATACTTCAATAAAAATCTTTAAATAAATAGTCAAAATTATAAATTTCCCATTAACAGTCCTCTCTCTCTCATATATGTATATTCATGTGAATAAACATTTACCAAGTGCCAAGCACTGTCAAGGTCTGGGGATAAAAGAAAAAAAGTCAGTCCTTGTCCTCAAGGGACCTACAGTTTAGTCAAGTTTAAGATATACTACTGTGGACTTCTGGTTCACCAAGGTGAACTGAACACTTCTATCTCTTGTACTTTCCAAGACCCTGGGAAAGTGATAGTATAAAAGTACAAAAGTATAAGTCATAAGTCAAGAACACAAATGGAAAATGGCATAACAAATACAAGATTTCAACAATTTCTGACAGAGAACAGATAGGAAAGAACTGGCTGGCAAGTAACATAAATCAAAGGATGCTACAACCTAAAATACATAACAGAAAGGGTTCCAACCCAGGAGGGAGAAGGCTTGCAAGACCAAACCCCAGAGATAAGCGATCCCATAAAGCACCATAGTTAAGAAAGAAAGAAAGAAAGAAAGAAAGAAAGAAAGAAAGAAAGAAAGAAAGAAAGAAAGAAAGAAAAAAGGCTGAAAACAGGGATTAGCTGAAGGTCTGAATTATGACACAATTGATGAGCTCTCCTCCCCATTCCACCAAAGACAAAAATCCTTGCATGCAGAATATCAAATTCAACAAACCAGGATGAACAAGAGAACCCCAGAGCAAAGCCCTTTGCCCTCCTGCATCTGGGCTCTCCAAGTATAATAGCCAGCTGTCCACCCAGTCACCCCAAAATAAAGCCTACCAGTTGACAACCCTGACTCAGTACAACAGAACTCCCAGTCGGCCCTTCTACTAGCTCATTCTTAAATACGAACAGAATCAGGAGACAGCCATTTGGAGAAAACCTGTAACACAGAAAAGAAAGATCAAGAAAAACAAAAATGTTCTTTGAGGAGTTGAAATAATTCAAGAAACCATTTTTAATTTTTAAAAATACAGTCCTAAGATTCAAAAAATCAAAGATGTATATAATTAACAGATTCCCTCCCAACCCATTTAGCTCCCACCATTGCCCTAACAGGTAACCCATTCATTAGATTCTTATGTAGCCCTCCAGAGTTTCTTTAGGCAAATAATCAAGTATAAATAAGGAGCACCTGGGTGGCTCAGTTGGTCGAACAACCAACTCCTGCTTTTGGCTCAGGTCATGATCTCGTGGTCATGGGATCAAGACCCAAGTCAGGCTCTGCGCTGACAGCACAGAGCCTGCCTGGGATTCTCTCTCCCTCTCTCTCTGCCTGTTCCCTGCTCATGCTCATTCTCTCTCTCTCACACTCTCACAATAAATAAATGAACATTTAAAAAAAGTAGCATAGTATATACCAAACTTTTGTTTAGAGTCACAATAACTTGATATTTTTTCCCTGTCACCACTTAGAGGTTCCTCATTCTTATTTTTTAAAACCTATGTGGTATATAGTATTCAATTATTTGCTGTCATGTGTTATGACAGATAACGTTGCATATTTTGCATATATCTATCTATCTATCTATCTATATATATATATATATATATATATGTATGTCGGGGGTGTGTATATTTATGTATTCCCTGAAATGAGATTGTTGGATCAAACGAAATTTACATACTTAACTTTTATTGAAATATGCTAATATATCCAGAATAATAAATGTGTATCTTTACATAATGCTGCCAAACTACCTTCCATGGGCATTGTACCAATTTAAACTCCCACTCGCAATGTGTGAAAGTGTCCTTTACCCCATAGCCTTGACAACAAAAAGGTGTTATCAAATGTTTTGATTTTTTAACACTCCTATAGATTTAAAAAAGGAATCTCAGTGTGGTTTTAATTAGCATTTATCTTATAAGTGAGGTTAAGCATCTTTCACATAAACAATAATTAAAGTCATGAATAAGCCAAGAATTCTTATTATCACTGTTACCTTTAAGGGAATAAAATAAGACATATGAATATTGGAAAGCAGGAGACAAAACCAAAACTTGCAGGCTATATGATTATCCAGAAAATCCAAGCAAATCAATTAAAAAACTATAATAGGAACTAACAAGACAGCACAACAGAAAGACCAAAGATGAAATCAATAAGCAGAAATCAATAGCTTTGCTATATTATCAGCAATAATCATATAGAAAATGTAATTTAAAAAACAACTATTCTGGAGGTGGGCAGCACTAGGAAGGGGAGGGAAGGGCTGGGTGCCTTGAAGAAGGGCAGCTCACTGAGATTTTACACACGCACACACACACACACACACACACACACACACACACAATCCTGTACATAACAGCAACAAAGCTATAACATATTCATCTAGGAATAAGCTCAAGAAGAAATTTGCAATACTATATAAAGAAAACTAATACAATACAGCTATGGTCAGCTAAATAATGTAGTTTCAGCAGTGATAGCATAAAAAATGTTGTCAAAACAACTGGCTATCTATATGGGGACGGGGGGAGATGTTACAGCCCTACTTAAAAACCAGTCACAAAAATAAATTCCAGGTAGGTTAAAGAGCTAAATGTAAAAGCAAAACTATGTAACTATTAAAAGAAAAATATGGTTGAATATATTTCTAACTTGAAAAAAGGCTTTCAGGGGCGCCTGGGTGGCGCAGTCGGTTAAGCGTCCGACTTCAGCCAGGTCACGATCTTGCGGTCCGTGAGTTCGAGCCCCGCGTCGGGCTCTGGGCTGATGGCTCGGATCCTGGAGCCTGTTTCCGATTCTGTGTCTCCCTCTCTCTCTGCCCCTCCCCCGTTCATGCTCTGTCTCTTTCTGTCCCAAAAATAAATAAACGTTAAAAAAAAAAATTAAAAAAAAAAAAAAAAAAGAAAAAAGGCTTTCATTAAAAAAAAAAAACTAGATGCAAAGACCATTAATAAAAAAGCTAACACATTTGGCCATCTGACCATGAACAAGGTTAAAAGATAAGCAACAGATTGGGAGCAAACATTTGCAACACGTATAGCAAAGCATTACTATCCAGAATATATAAAGAACTAAAAAAAATCAGTAAGAAATACAAATGGCCAATACATGGATGGTAGGATGGTTCAAACTCTTTAGTAAGCAGGGACATGCAAATTCAAATAATTTAATATCATTTTTTTTGTCCATCAGATGAGCCCCCCAAAAATGTGTTAATATTACATTTGAGAAGTGTATGAGACATTTGGCACTTCATAAACTCTTGGCAGATAAACTGGAATAGCTTTTTCATTTGACTAATTCCAAGTATCTATTTATAAATCTTTAAGTAGGCTCCATGCCCAGCATGGAACTCGAACTCATGACCCTGAGATCAAGAGTCGCAACCTCTACCAACTGAGCGAGCCAGGCACCCCAACAAATTCCACGTATCTTTTTTTTTTTTTTTAATTTTTTTTTCAACTTTTATTTATTTTTGGGACAGAGAGAGACAGAGCATGAACGGGGGAGGGGCAGAGAGAGAGGGAGACACAGAATCGGAAACAGGCTCCAGGCTCCGAGCCATCAGCCCAGAGCCCGACGCGGGGCTCGAACTCACGGACCGCGAGATCGTGACCTGGCTGAAGTCGGACGCTTAACCGACTGCGCCACCCAGGCGCCCCAAATTCCACGTATCTTAATGCATACTTGTCATTAGCAATTCCACTTTTTAGCATCTACCTGAGAAATATTCTTGTACGCATACAAATATGTATGCACTAGGACTTTTACTGAAGCATTGTTTGGAATAGCAAAAAATACTGAAAAGAACTTAAATATACACCTATAAGAGAATGGTGAAACAGCAGTAGTACATGTATAATAATACACATCTGTTTAAATGAGAGATGGATACATACTGATATATAAAAATCTCCTACATATACATACTATTAGGTGAAAAAAACAAGTTATAGTACAACATATACATCTTTATATCATTTATGTGAAAAAAATCCACAAAACCTTTTGTTTCTAAATGTACTCATGTATGTTTAAATGCCTATAAAAAAGACCGGAAAGATATGCTCTTAACTTACCCTACAGGTTAAAGAAGCAAGTAGTATTAAACACTATGTATTCATTAAAAAGAATGAAGTGACGTGTAAATACTGACATGAAAAGAACCCTAAGTCATATTCTTTGGGAAAAGAGCAAATCATAATATATATTTTTTATTTGTATATGCACATATGAAAAAGGACTGTACAAGTTCACAGTCAACTCCTTTTTTCCAAAGATTTTGTTTTTATTATTTTTAAGTAATCTCTACGCCCAATGTGGGGCTTGAACTTACAACCCCAGGATCAAGAGTTGCAAGCTCCACCAACTGAGCCAGCCAGGTGCCCCCCCAGTCAACTTTTAACAATGGATACCCACTGGGGGGCAGGAAATTGCAAAAAAGTGGACCTTAAGGCTTTAGTGGACCTCTATGTTATTTTAATCCTTTAAGGCAGAATTGCCTATTGTCTATCAGAATTGTCTATACAAAAGAACCAGTTAAGGATATTATCATTTCTCAAAATAACTGAAGGAAGGAGAAAACAAATAAGGTATGTACTACATAAATCCAAATAAATTCATCAATCAATACTTATTGAATGCTTTGTGCCAAGCACTGTAAGCCCCTTCATGCATTTTCTCATGTAATCATCACCAGAATCTTGAGGCAGATAATATCTTTATTCCCATTTTACAAATGAAGAAACTAGGCTTTAAAAATTAACTTGACTAAAATCACACAGCTAGCGAAAATCAGGGCTAGAATTCAATCCAGGCATTGAATTCCTAAGTCCATTCTTTACTCATAACATGACGCCACATATGACTTAGAGCCACATGTGTAACACTATATCCCTGAATTACACAGATACATACAATGCGTAACCACATTATAGTCCTCAGGAGTTTATAACACTAAAACTATCTTCTTACTCACTTCCATCATCCAGTTTTGCTTTAGCAAGATCATTTCCTCAATTAAAGATGCCCATTTTGTGTGAAAAACTTTCTGGGTCCAAATTAGAAAAGGGGTTGAAATCATCTCCATCTTCTTTCATTATCAAAAATAAACAATTTATCTTTATTGGGGCGCCTGACTTTATATTTATCAATCACCTATCCTAATTAAAACTTTATTCTGTCTAACCCTTTATAACAATGGTGGCAAAACTACATACAGGGGCACCTGGGTGGCTCAGTCAGTTAAGCATCCCATTTCGGCTCAGGTCATGATCTCAGGGTTTGTGGTTCGAGCCCCACGTTGGGCTCTGTGCTGACAGCTTACAGCCTGGAACCTGCTTCGGATTCTGTGTCTCCCTTTCTCTCTGCCCCCACCACCAGCTCACACTCTATCTTTCTCTCTCAAAAATAAATAAACATTAAAAAAATAAATAAATAAAGTAAAAAACTACATGCAGCCCTCAAGCCAAACCCATCTCACTTCACTGCCATATTTTGTGCAGCAGGTGAGCTAAGAAAGATTTTTATATTTTTAAATGGTTGGGAAAAAATCAAAAGAATAGTATTTCATGACACAAAAATTATTTAAAATTCATATTTCAGTGTTCATAAATAGTTTTATTGGAACATAGTCACACTCATTCATTTACATATTGCCTATGGCTGCTACAACAGCAGAGCTGAGATGTTGCAACAGACTTCATGGCCTTCAAAGCTTAAAATATTTAGTCTGGGGGCACCTGGGTGGCGCAGTCGGTTAAGCGTCCGACTTCAGCCAGGTCACGATCTCGCGGTCCGTGAGTTCGAGCCCCGCGTCGGGCTCTGGGCTGATGGCTCAGAGCCTGGAGCCTGTTTCCGATTCTGTGTCTCCCTCTCTCTCTGCCCCTCCCCTGTTCATGCTCTGTCTCTCTCTGTCCCAAAAATAAATAAACGTTGAAAAAAAAATATTTAGTCTGGTCCTTTACAGAAAAAGTTATCAAACCTTGCTTTATAGTTTTCATAAGAAAGTTATCTACTTTACTGAATTACTCGTAACAACAAGTCTGAGAGCTATTTGGTATTACCCTGAATTCTGAAAATTAGGAAGGCTCAGAAAAGTTTTAGCATCTTTCCCAAGTCAGAAAGCTAGTAGGTGAAGGGGAGAATTCTGGAAACCCAGTTTTCTAACTCCAAATCCAATATACTGTTTACCACAATACCACTTTCTAAGAACCCAACCCCTCCTGATTAATCAATGAGTTTAGATCTTTGGCGCTAAAATTTACCAGGTGGTTAGAGACGTAAAAGCTTTAATTTGGTAGGAAATCATTTCTCAGTTGAGAAACTCTGACTCCAAAAATATTTTAATAGACTACAATGCATTTCATATGTATATGTATGTCATATAATTTACAAAGCATATTTTCTCATTTAATGAGCCAAAAAACCTCTGCAAAATAGGTAGGGCTTTTGTTTTGTTTAGTAACACATGAAGTAATCGATGCTTATACTTACACAAGATCATACTGAGGGCAAGACCAGAACCCAAGCTGACTCCTACTCCAGTGACATTTTCACTTGGGAACACTGTTTCTTCTCGTAAGGAACGTATTTGGGTTTTCTCTCCCCCCCCCCCCCCCCCCCCCCCCCCCCCCCCCCCCCCCGCTTAGAAACAAAAGCAGTAGCTCAGACATTTAAAATATTAAGAAACCTATAGTGTTTAAAAGGGATAAATAAACAATTCAACAAAATAACAATTAACAAAAGAGATACTCAGAATTGCTGGTCTCTTAACATTCAGATCTCTGTTCAAAGTCACCTCCTCAAAGAAGACTTCCAAACTAACCACCTGAGCTAAAGAGGCTCCTCTCTAACATCCCAGCACCCTTAAAAATTTTTTTTTCTTGAGGTACTTGGCTGGCTCAGTCAGTGGAATATGCAACTCTTGATCTCGGGGTTGGGGATTTGAGCCCCACATTGGGGTAGAGATTATTTAAAAATAAAACCTTTTTTAAAAAGTTCTTCTCAGCATTTATTTTCTGATAGATCTGTTGACCATCTGTTGTCTTCCACTGTAATGTAACTTCAAAGAGGACAGGGTCATTGCCTGATTTACTTCCTTTTCATCTATTCCCCCAACATATCAACCCTGCACACTGGAGGAACACAATAAATATTTGTTGAATGAATGGTAGAACTTTACAAACATGCTGGGTAAGTCATACTACAAAATTCTTTTGGGCTAACAGCTTCAGAGTGAGTTAAAAGTGCATCTGAAAGGTTCCTTAGCAAATGAACTGCGTATCTTCAAGGGTTTTGTCTCTTGCTAGAAACCTTCAAATGATAGCTCTGAATGGAAATGCGACAGTCGCCCATCAGGATAAAAATTATTCTCCGGGCAGCATTGGAAATAAAAGAACTGAACTAGTCTTGGAGTTGATCAAACCAATTCCCCATTCTTGTATTAAAACACATCCCCTAGTGTTTAAAACAATTCAAAATAACATCCCTATTTTAATTATACTTGACTTGAGGCTGAGATTTACCAACCAAACGTGCTATGCTAAATTTTAATTCTCATTTTTACAAGCAACTAAAATAAAATAATCTTGCGTTATTCCTAAATGAAAAGGACAAGTACAGGTGATGATAGCCTAAGCTACAAATAAAAAGTCTCCAAAAAGTACTGATTGATATGTGCTTTGGTCAAGAAGCTGGCCCACAATCAGAATCTATGTAACACATAGATATGACTGCTTTTAGGATAAATCCCATGCCAATTTCTGGTTAATTATAAACCAAATCTGCTTTTTTCCTACTTTTAAGATTTCACCCTATACAAACAATCTGAAAACAAAAATACTACTCTTTATAAAAAAGGAAAACACTTTAACATAAGAGTGTCTAGTTAGCCATATTGAAGTTTCCTGATCATGCAAGTCTCATTGCCTCATAAAGAGCTTTAGAATATTCCCACTCTTCAAATATAAGGCATGACCTTCAAAAATGCATTTAGTAACATTTCTCCTCCACAAATGCTCAAAAAGTAATCATATATCGCCAAAAAATAGCTTCATTTAAATACATGTACAGTACTGTATATTATGTATTTTTTATTGAAGTATAGTTGACACACAATGTTACATTAGTTTCAGGCATACAACATAGTGACTCAACAAGTCTATACATTATGCTATGCTCCCACAAGTGTAGCTACCATCTGTCACCATACAACAATATTACAATACCATTAATTATATTCCCTATGGTGTACCTTTTATCCCTATGAGTTATTCCTTCCATAACTGGAAGCCTGTACCTCCCACCCCCTTATCTATTTTATAATTTAAAAAAACTTCAAGATAATCCATATGCAAAAGAATAGAGCTGGACCCTTACCTTATATCATATACAAAAATTAACTCAAAATGGATCAAAGGCCTCAATATTAAAGCTAAAACAATAAAACTCTTCAAAGAAAAAATAGGGGTTAAAAATCTTCATCATCGTGGATTCGGCAATGGTTTCTTAAATATAACACTGAAATCATAAGAAACAAAAAAAAAACTGGATTTCGTCAAATTTCAAAACTTTTGTGCATCAAAAGACACTATCAACAAAGTAAAAAGACAACTGAGAATGGAAGAAAATATTTGCAAATCATATATCTGATCAGGGTCTAGTAACTAGAATATATATACATATATATATTTAATTTTTTAAATGTTTATTTCTGAGACAGACAGAGTGGGAGAGGGACAGAGAGAGAGAGGGAGACATAGAATCAGAAGCAGGCTCCAGGCTCTGAGCTGTCAGCACAAGGCCCGATGCAGAGCTCCAACTCACAAACCGTGAGGTCATGACCTGAGCTGAAGTCAGACGCTCAACCGACTGAGCCACCCAGGCACCCCTAGAATATATTTTTGAAAAACTCTTACAAGTCAACAATAAAAAAATTATAAAATGGGCAAATAGACATTTCTCCAAAGATGAAATTCAAATAGCCAATGAGCACATTAAAAGATGCTATCATTACATAGGGGCACTTGTACCCCAATGTTTATAGCAGCACTCTCAACAATAGCCAAATTATGGAAAGAGCCGAAATGTCCATCCACTGATGAATGGATAAAAAAATTGTGGTTTATACACACAATGGAGTACTACGTGGCAATGAGAAAGAATGAAATATGGCCCTTTATAGCAACATGGATGGAACTGGAGAGTGTGAAGCTAAGTGAAATAAGCCATACAGAGGAAGACAGATACCATATGGTTTCACTCTTATGTGGATCCTGAGAAACTTAACAGAAACCCATGGGGGAGGGGAAGGAAAAAAAAAGAGGTTAGAGTGGAAGAGAGCCAAAGCATAAGAGACTCTTAAAAACTGAGAACAAACTGAGGGTTGATGGGGGGTGGGTGGGAGGGGAGGGTGGGTGATGGGTATCGAGGAGGGCACCTTTTGGGATGAGCACTGGGTGTTGTATGGAAACCAATTTGACAATAAACTTCATATATTGAAAAAAAAAAGATGCTATCATTAGTCATTAGAGAAAGGCAAATTAAAACCACAATGAGATCCCATTTCACACCCACTTAGGATGGCCATAAAGCACACAAACAAAAAAATCCAGAAAGTAACAAATGTTGGTGAGGATGTGAAGAGATTAGAACCCTTATACATTACTGGTGGAAATGTAAAATAGTGCAGCCACTGTGGAAAAGTTTGGTGGTTCCTCAACAAGTTAAACAGAATTACTACATGACCCAATAATTCTACTTCTAGGTATATACCCCAAAGAATTGAAAACAGTTGTTCAAGTACTTATACACAAATATTCATACCAGCATTATTCACAAAAGCCAAAAGGTAGAAAGATACCAAATGTCTACGAACCGATGAATAGATTAACAAAATGTAGTATATTCATACAATGGAATATTATTCAACCATAAAAAGGAATGAAATATAGGGGCACCTGGCTGGCTCAGTTGGAAGAGCATGCAACTCTTGAACTTGGGGCTGTGAGTTCAAGACGCACGATGGGTGTAGAGGCTACTAAAAAAAAAATAAACTTAAAAAAAAAGGAATGAAAGACTGATACATGCCACAACATTAGTGAACCTCAAAAACATGCAAAGTGAAAGAAGCCAGACACAAAAGGTCATATATTGCATAACTTCATTTATATGAAATACCCAGAATAGCAAATCCATAGAGAGGGCAGATTCGTGGTTGCCAGGGGCTGGGAGGAAAGGGGAATGGGAAGTGACTGTTTAATGGGTACAGAGTTTCCTTTTGGGGTGATGAAAATGTTTTGGAACAAGATATGCAACATCATGAAGGTACTTGACATTGAATTGTACATTCTAAAATGGCACATTTTATGTTATGTGAATTTTATCACAATACAAAGTTACCAGGTTAAAACACAGAAAACAATGTTACTTCATTTCTGTTAATGAAAAAAATGATATATCCCTGAAGAAAGGAACATTAAAGGCTCACTACTGCAGTAAGTTAACCTCAACATTTTCTAAACTGAATATCTTATGATAAGCTCTACCTAAACAATTTAAAATGGCATCAAATTCTCCTTTTGAAGTTTTGGGTATTTCTGAATAAATGCTTTTATAGATGTCCTTTACAATCATCAAATATCTCCTAACAGTACCATAAATTTTATGATCTCAAACAAAAAAATGGAAAAGATCCACCTCTCTGAAAGTATTCTGGATTTTAGGCAAGAGACATAAACAAGTATATCTGCAAATAGAACTGGTCTACTTATACTAAGATGGGATACTGAGAAAGGAAGGGTTTTTTTCTTACACACAATCCCCACCCCACAGACATATACACAAAAATTTAGGCCTTCTATTAATTTTAAGTAAATTATCTGACTAGAAATCTTATAGTAATATAACAATTCTCATTTCTTTAGTTCTGACTACTCTGGTTCTACGCAACCACTGGTTTTATCATTTACTGGCTAAGTCAATGGACACCTTAATGAAAAATTCGTGTACTTTATGGAAGAAAGTTAAAGTCCAAATTACAGAAATTTAACTCCTATAAAATAATTATATCAACAAATGTAGACTTGTGATATGAAGATCAACGCTGGTCTAGAAGTCAGAACTCCAGGGTCCACCACTTACTTACCAGGACAGGTCTTATCTTTCTGTGCTTTCTCTCTTATGTATAAAAAGGCAAATAATGTTCATGCTTGCCTACCAACAGAAGTACAGTAATAAAAATATGTACAAGGTGTGATGGGACCACTAAAGAAGGGCACCGAATGCAGTTTGGTGGAGGATGCTGGGAAAAGAAAAGAAGCGGGGGGGGGGGGGGGGAGCATGAAAGGCTTTTAGAAATAGCTAATGACTGAAGTTAGTCTAAAAAGAATGAGTTCAAAATTCAAAGGGAAGGGGAGAGAGAGCATTCCAGGTTGGGGAGGGGGGTTGGGGCAAGGGCATCAGAAGCGAAGGCAGAGAGATGAACACCAAAAATCTGTTTATGTTATTTTCCTTCTTAAATAGTCAAGGGCTCCTAATTCTGCAGGGTAATCCTTCACCCTAGCCTCAATCTAAGATTCCAACCTTATCGCATTCCACTCCCCAGCCTCAATACTTGAAAGATCTTCCACTCCAGGAACATCTAGTTCAAAACTGGGAGGCTACCTTGCCTGCCAAAGTTGGTGTCACATTCCCAGGCTCTCATGGTGCTTTTATACTTCTATTCTGCTTACTACACTAAGTATTCATCTTAATCTAAGAGAATACGAACATAGTATTAACTTTTGTATTTAAACTCTGGGTAGCCAAAACAAGGATTACACTCCTTCCAACATCAAAGCAGAATAAAAGAAAAAAGTCATGGGAATGTTCTCAAATTTGCAACTTTTCCAAGATAATAAATATATGTCAGCAAAGTTTGTAAAAAGTAACCATGAAAAGTTAAAAATCCATAAACTATTAATCTTGACCCAGAATAGAATGAGACCATCACAAAGATTCCTACCAGAAGATAAGTAATGCATTCCGAGAACAAAATGTCCTTAGTAATCTGCTATAATTTAAACGCACACCAACAAGCAAGTGCCAATTTTCAAACAAAATAAATTCTGAATGACAAAAAAAATCACGTATATATATTTCAGCATTCAAAACCAGTTTTAGTGCATCTTAGCTATCCTTCAATGCAAGGTATCCCTCCTTTAGTCTGCTGACTTCAAACGATTTTTAAATTCATCAGTCTAAAGGTTAAAGATTGTCTAGAAGACACCTGCTGCTCTGTGTCATATACTGCGACCTCTTCAAAAGTTATCTTGGTAGTACAACTTACTATAAATGAAAAACAGGTAACAATGCCTCCCCAAATTGGATGCAATCACTACTATACAGAAGTGTATAGTAAGTGAGTAAGCCTTTTCACAACTTTAAGGCTATTTATTCATGTAATTGCTTCAGTCAAAGGTAACGCTTAAGAAGGAATAGCTATACCACTCGCATCTGTTTTGAGGGTTCAATTTCATTTTAACAGGGTCTATCAACTCCCAAGATAGGGAGATACACACGTGCTGGATTTCCACCCACAGCCCACTCCATAAATGTTTCACCACTCTTAACTAGTCAAACAAAACCTCTTTCCAGTACACTGAAGCCACCTCACCACTTTTACCCGAAAGCCATCATACCATCTCCTCCCCATTCGCAACCGTCAGTCACCCATTCCCAAATAACACCTCTCAATCTCTTGAACCTAACCCACTTACACAATCAGACAACAATATCCCTCTCCACGATCTCCCACCCCAATGCCCACTGAAACTCAACTTCCCACACCCGAAACGATCTTCTCTTTCAGCAGCCTCAATCTCACCTAAATGATCACTCAGTCCTTTGTCAACCATCTCCCAGGGCCCCCTCACGTATCCTCCTCACCTTCCCGATCCCCTAGTCTTCCACCAACTCCCAAAGTTGCCACCCCCCAACAAAAACAGAAAAAAAGACAAAAGCGCACCTTAACCCCAAACCTGCCCTTCTCCACTTTCCCCCTTAGAATTTTCCTCTCCGCCTGTTCGCTCACACGGACTACAGCTCCGAGAACCCCGAAGACCCAAGCCCAGCCTCGTCCCATACCTCTTGGCGACGGCATTAACCCTACCTCAGTCAAGCCGCCCCCCACTAGGGCGCTTACTCCTAACAGACTCCTGGCCGCCGCTGCCTCCCTCCATTCATCCCTAGCCCATTCATCTCTCAACCCAATCCCAGACACGCCCCCCGGCCTCCTCCCTCTCTCCTAGAGCCTTGGCCGGCCCGGGACCCTCACCAGATTAGAAGCTCTCACGGACAGAGACTCTGACTCTTTTCGCTGCTCCCTCGCCCTCTTTCAAGCCTCCGCTCGCCCCTCGACGAGCCACACCATAGAACACACACATATACACACACCGCCTCCTCCTCTATCGCCTCCTCCGATGCTTCTTACTCCCCTCCTCGATGTCTCAAGCTCCGCTCCGCGTTGTGTGCGCGTGCGCGCGCGACAGTCTCCCGCGAGCCCACCGGGCCAGCTACTGCCGGTAGGTAAAGAGCGGGCGGGGTTAGGGGAGCGGGGTACGAGCCCAAGCTCGCGCTCGCCCGGGAGCAGAGCAGGCGCACGCGTACTCCACCCAGGGAATTCTGGAGAGAAGAGAGGGGTAGAGGGGGGCGGGGAAGGGAAGGGAGGGAAGGAGAGGGGGGGAGGGGCGGAGAAAGACGACGGAGCAGCCCCAACTCCGAACAGCCCCCATCGCAGCGAGGTGCCCAGTGGCTAGCCAACTAGAGCGTGCGCACTCCTCCCCCGCCCTCTTCAACGCAGCGGGAGAGAGGGATGCGCGTCGAGCAGGAGAAAGGCTTCTCTCCTTTCCAAAAAGAAAATCTCAGTGAGGAGACACGCGTGACACCCCCTGTGTGTTCAAAAGATCTCTCTCCATGGCTTCTTTACCCACCTCCCCTCCAAAAAAGAAAAGTCCAAGCACACACTACCTCCCAGCCACCCACCATCCACTCTGTTATCCGCAAGCCTCTAAATGCAGCAGCTCTGCGGAGATGTGATACCCGCCGGCACCTTTTCACCCACCACCCCTAACTCCCTTTTTTCAACTCCCAGCTTTTCTCGCGAGACCCATACCTGCCGGCTTCGGGATTAGAAATCGAAGCACAGATTTACAAATACCGGTCTCCCGGTTACGTTGCGAGGGCAACGGCCACGGCATTTCCCCCCCCCCCATCCCCACCCCCACCCCTCAGGACCGCAGTGCGCGCGCGCGGGGGCTGGGCAACAACGAAAGTGGGGATGGGAAAGGGAAGCTATGAAACGGATTTTTGACGGCATGTAACCGCTAGGCCTGGGCACGTGCCTTGCGCCTCGCAGGCAGGTGCGGTGTACCCTGGGAATTGTAGTTTTTGTTTCCATCTCCAGTCCCATTCGCACCCTCCGCCTTACTTAGGCCTCGGGCCTGGAGGGAAATTACCGACGCCATTTTGCTGGGAACAATGGCCTTCGGCCTAGGCTGTAGCGGGTGGGGGAGGGAGCAATGTTTTAAGGGTTCGGTTACCCTCCCCTGGCCCCTCGGTGCCATAGCAACCCCTTCAGAAGCCAGCCCCGCCCCCTCTCTGTCCTGCTGGCTCCTAGACTGCACGCATGCGAAAAGGCCACCTCCCCTAAAGCTGGCTCTCACCGTCTCCTACCGTTCACTTCCTAGATCCTCTAGTTGGTGGTGAATGCTACCTCCTTCAAGCTTTCACTACACGTTAACTTTGGCGCAGCGGCTTTATTTAACAACTGTTTCCTGCATTGTATCAGGCACTGTACAGAATTGTTTCTGTCATTCTTGCATGAATAATCCTGGCTCCACAGAGGAGGAAACTGAGGCCCAAGAGGGGAAAGTGGATATGACTTGCCCAAATTCACACAACTATGTATGGAGTAGCCAGAACTTGAACCCAGGTGTTCTCCCTCCAAAGCCCATGCATTTTTCAATCCCCCAGGCTGCATCTGGTATCTGAGCCACTGAATGAAAGCTCCTAAAGGGCAGGATTTCTTTCAAATTCCCCTCAAGTCTTAGAAAGATGCCTTGAGGGTAGGAGGCTGTGTGGAAAATGCCAGTCTAATATTATCAACTTCCCAGCCTCAGGACCCTATCACTGAGTTATATCAATTTCCTCTCTCCACGTTTTTTTTTTTTTTCCTTTTCCTACTATAGGTCTCAGAACCTCAGCCTTTTCAGCTCTTTAGAAAACCATCAATAAATTTATCTATGAGGTTTCCAGAGTCCAAATGGAGTGGAATGGTGGGAGGCCATGCAGCCCTGTTCGTTGTCTCTACATCTTTGCTCTTGAAGGTCACTTACTAATGCCAGGATTGCCAGAACGTGTAAGGAAACCAGACTATGCCCTTAATAAATTCAAATTCCCATATTCACTTTTGACAATGGAAAGAGACTTTAAAGGAATGAAATTCAGTGCTAGGAGGTCCAACTATTCCACCTGTGGAGATCTTCCTGGCTAAATTTGGAAGAGCAAGGTGTAATTTCTTCAAATAGTGCCACCACCCTACCTTAAAGACCTCTGCATCCCAAATTAGCGATAGAATGGATGGAGTCTTGTAAACTCCTTTCTTCATGGTCCCTGAAGATAGTCTCTTTTCCCTGTTGGAATTGTTGAGTACTGTGGGGAAAACAGGAAACATAGCCAAGTAACCACCAAAGGGCTGTTTCAAAGGTTACCAAGCTATTACAAGTCTTTGTATCTCCTGACTTCCCCTGAGATGCTAACTAGAAAACTTGTGGCACCATTTTTTTTAATTGAACCACAATTTTTATTTCTCAATGTCACCCTACTCCCACCACCACTACACACATCCACTTTAGGAAAATCAACAGGTACCTTCCTCAGTTGTGATCTGCATCTATTCTTTTGTCTCTGAGCCCAATGATGTAATCAGTACAGAACAATACCTGGAAATGTTAGCCCTTCAACTTGCTCAGATATGAACCCTTCTGAGAAGTCCCTCTTTGACAGCAAAGATTTGCTAAATAACTATAAAATAGTGTGACTTTTACGAACCTGAGAAATTAGAAAATCAGTCTGTTCCCCATTCAAGCAAGGCTCTTCTCAATTTAGACCTTTTATTGACACGCATGCTCTTCTATTTGAAGCAACCTGTCCATAACTCAGAACAAATGCCACTATAGGCATAAAGAAGAATGGGAAATTATAGCTAGTCAACAATGTATGACAGGGAACATTCCTATTTAACCCACTGGTTTCCACTGACTCTCAAATAGCATTTGTGATGTTTCTACTCATCAAATAAAAAATTTAACTTAAAAATATTAACCACTTGTCATTAGCCTCCCGCCTCTATCCCTTCACTCAGTTTTTTAAAAATGTTTATTTATTTTGAGAGAGAGAGAAAGAGTGCAAGTGGGGGAGGGGGAGAGAGATAGGGACAGGGAGAATCCCAAGCAGGCTCCTCGCTGTCAGTGCAGAGCCCAGGGTGGAGCTCGAACTCATGAACTGTGGGATCATGACCTGAGCTGAAATTAAGAATCAGACACTTGGCTGACTGAGCCACAGAGGTGCCCCACCAGTTTCATTTTTTTACAGCATTTATGACTCCCCCCAAAATATTATATGTATATGATTTGATAATTTGCTTATTATATGTCTCTCTTTTACTGGAATGTAAATTCCATGAAATTATAAACTTAATGTGTTTTGTAATGCTATTAAATTCCTTATACATTCTAGGCAGGCAATAAATATTGAATTAGTTAAGTAATTAAAAAAATATTAACCACTTGTAATTTGGCTTTACATTATTCCAGGAAAAAATTCTTCCAGTGATGTAGTTCATCTTATGTAAAGGCTCTGGTGCCGTGAAATTACAAAAGGTTTCACTGGGACCATTTTTAGACCCTGGCATCCTGCAGGGGTGGGGGTGGGAGGTTAGTTACATGACCCTACTAGCTGTTGCTCTCCTCCCTATAACAAAGAAGTTAACTCCTTCAGTTAACAAAATGGAACTGAGATGAACCTCAAAGTTAACAGTTAGCTGACTGCTACAACTATAGGTAAAGTTGTGACTGTTTCTGAAACTCAGTTTCTGACCTGGAGCCCTCCTTTTACCGGGTTATTGGGAAAGCAATAGAAGTCATTCTTGATTTTCTTTTCTCTCATCCCAGGCATTGTCATAGTTGAGGGATTTTATGTAGTACTCAGGCATGGGGGTAGAGAGTGGGAGTGGGGTAAAGTCATATGCTTCCAGGTCCTTATATCCTGTCAATTACTGCTCAGCCCTCTGCCCACATGGGTCCTTTCAGGTGCTATAGTTTTCTCCAATGTCTCTGCCATACTTGGGGAATAGAACTCATTGCCAAGGTTGTCTGTTGGTCCATCTACCTAGACATTCTACAAAGCCCTTCCTCTCTTGAGTCTTCTAGCCAACCAAATGTTGCTCCTGGCAGTACATGCTGGTTGACCTCCCACAGAGCTCTCTTTGCTCACCTCCTACCCCACCCCCAAGCACCAAGGAGAGGGGAGTGAGGAAGAGAAGAATCTTTTTTTAGGCTTATGCAAATCTTTCTTCCTTCTAGTTTTCTAGCCCAGATACTTTGTCTTTGTCCCTGCACATTAATCCCCCTTCCCTAGGGCTTCCACTTTTGGAACACAGAAGCTAGAGAGACTGGCAGAGTATTTGTTTTCCTGCCTTGCCACCTCCCTCCCCTGAGATATGCCATAAAGCTGACTACTTTTTTGGTGGGGGAAGGATAGAGTAAATGGGGGAAAATACAGGAAAGAAAACATCCATTAATATCTCAAAAATATTGCAGCCACATTCTTTCTCACATTAAATCTTAGCAACTAGAGCAAAGAAAATTTACTTCTCATCCAGATGCCCCCTGATCAAGATAGTAATTCCCAGGACTTGGATACCTGGGTGATCTTTTCTTTGGTACTGGGGAATTTCTTACCTGAATCATCTAGGATCTGTTAATGTCCTCCCAGGAGGTTCTCCTTCCTTCCAGCAAAAGTTGAGTGTCCCCTGAGTAAGAATAAACATTACCTAGCCAAGAAATGAGCAGCTACCTTCAGTTTAGTAACTGACTTAGAAATACTCCACCTTTCAGATTAGATAGTACAATTTCTAGAGCCTTACTATGGAGTCTGATCTCCTCTTCCTGGACACAGTCTTTTTCTCCAGGTCATATAGCTGGTAGAGGGTAAGGTAAATGCCTTTGCCTTGACAACTTAGCCTAAAAAAGAGTAAGCCTGCATCACTTCTCCTAAAACTTGCTAAGTATCTGGAATCTTAATTCTTCTGCAAAGTCTCCATGTGGACAGGATACAGAGCCTGAGTTGGAGGTGATGGAACAACTCTTTCCCTCTCCAGAAGTAGATCAATTATTTTAGAAATGTACAGTCTAACATAGTATATGCTTCTGGGAATCAGAGAATTCAGTCTCCTGAGCTAACTAACAAGGCTGCATTTGCCTGCCTGCCTTTCTTTCCTTCCTCTCTCCTCTCCCTTCAACTTCCCTTCCACTGACCCCTCTGTATCTGTTCCAACATTCTGTAAGTCTTTCAAAACAGTCTTGTTACAAATCCTTCATGTATCAGGAATGAATCAGAGTCTATCACTAAGGTTACTACTACTACTACTACTACTACTACTACTACTACTACTAAATAACATTTACTATGTGCTTTATACAAATCCATTAAATCCTATGGGGTAAGCGCCATTATTAAAACCATTTTTTTTTAATTGTTAATCCAAATCACAAAGAGGTTAAATACCTTGCCAGGGTAACACACCAAGATTTGAACCCAGTTAGTTTAGTTCAGAGTCCATTGCTCTCAATCTTTTTGTTGTACCTTTGTTGTACCTTTCTATGATTCCATTTAACTTTAGTCTCCAAGCTCCCTTTTCTATGAGGCTGGTAAAATAACCTCAATTTTTTTTTTTTTTTTTTTTTTTTTGTGATAGAGCACACACATGAGTGGGGAAAAGGGGCAAAGGGAGAGAGAGAATCCCAAGCTCCACTCAGCATGGAGCCTGACACAGGGTTTGATTCCACAACTTTGTGATCATGACCAGAGCTGAAATCAAGAGTTGGATGCTCAACCCACTGAGCCACCCAGGCGCCCCACCTCAATTCTTTTTTTATTTTCATTTCATTTATTTATTTTTCATCATGATAAGTGTACTTTTAAAAATTTTTTTTTTTCCAATGTTTATTTATTTTTGGGACAGAGAGAGACAGAGCATGAACGGGGGAGGGGCAGAGAGAGAGGGAGACACAGAATCGGAAACAGGCTCCAGGCTCTGAGCCATCAGCCCAGAGCCTGATGCGGGGCTCGAACTCACGGACCGCGAGATCGTGACCTGGCTGAAGTCGGACGCTTAACCGACTGTGCCACCCAGGCGCCCCATGATAAGTGTACTTTTTAATCCCCATCTCCTACTTCCCCCACCCGTCCATCCACCTCCCCTCTGGTAACCATAAGTTTCTTCTCTATAGTTAAGAGTCTGTATCTTAGCTTGTCTCTCTCTTTTTTTTCTTTGCTCATTTCTTTTGTTTCTTAAATTCCACATACAAATGAGATCATATGGTATTTGTCTTTCTCTGACTGACTTACTTCGCTTAGCATTATACTGTCTAGCTCTATCCATGTTGTTGCAAATGGCAAACAAGATTTTATTCTTTTTCATGGCTGAGTAATATTCTATCACACACACACACACACACACACCACATCTTTATCCATTGATCAATTGATGGACACCACTTGGGCTGCTTCCATAGTTTGGCTATTGTAAATAATGCTGCAATAAACATAGGGATGCATGTATCCCTTTGAATTAGTATTTTTGATTTGTATTTTGTGTTTTTGTATTTGAATTAATATTTTGTATTTTGTATTTTACTGTATAACCAGTAGTGTGATTCCTGGATCATAGGATAGTTCAATTTTTAATATTTTGAGGGTCTTCCATACTGTTTTTTTCCACAGTGGCTGCACCAATTTGCATTTCCAGTACAAGAGGTTCCTTTTCCTCCATGTCCTTGCCAGCACTTGTTGTTTCTTGTGTTTTTGATTTTTGCCATTCTGACAGGTGTGAGGTAATATCTCGTTGCAGTTTTGATTTGCATTTCTCTGATGATGAGTGATGTTGATCATCTTTTCATGTGTCTGTTGGCCATTTGTCTGAAGACAAAGTATGTCTTCTTTGGAGAAATGTCTGTTCATATGTTCTGCCCATTTTAAATTAGGTTATTTGTTTTTTAGGTATTGAGTTGTATCAGTTCTTTATATATTTTGGGTACTAACCCTTTATCAGATATGTCATTTACAAATATCTTCTCCCATTCAGTACATTGGCTTTTAGTTTTGTTGATTGTTTCCTTCGCTATACAACTTTACCTCAATTCTTTTTTTTTTTTAATTTTAACATTTAATTTTAACGTTTATTTACTTTTGAGACAGAGAGAGACAGAGCATGAATGGGGGAGGGTCAGAGAGAGGGAGACACAGAATCCAAAACAGGTTCTGAGCTGTCAGCACAGAGCCCGACGCGGGGCTCGAACTCATGGACCGCGAGATCATGACCTGAGCCGAAGTCGGCTGCTTAACCGACTGAGCCACCCAGGTGCCCCAACCTCAATTCTTCTTAACATTCCTCCACCCTAGGCTCATGCCACAATTCTGGGCTATTACACGGTGCTAAGGCCTGGAAACAGAAGTCCATTAAGTCCTTGGCCATCAAGCAACACAGCTTAACAGTCAGAGGTCCATTGGCCCTACGCAGTGTTCCTTTATGGTCCAGCAGATCCTTGTTGCATTAGGATCCTGCCAGTGGCTTGGGAATTTTTGTTAAGGCTGCCTAGAACACCCCTCGTTTTCTCAGGTGTTTCTGTCTATCCAGAGATGGTGCCAGGATTCCGGACACAGGTCCCCTCTACCAAAGACCCATGGGTCTCCCTGATAGCATTACATTATCCCCAGCCCTAGGGTACAGGGAGTGCTAGAATCTCTCTCTAAGCTGGGTAAAATCCTTCTTCCTTCATATTTTCTGGCTAAGACACTTTGCATTTGCCCCTAATCCTCTTCCCCTAAGGACTTGGGCTCTTGAAACACAAAAACAAAAAGATTGGCAAGTGAAACATGCTTTTTATCCTGCTGCTTTCCCTTCTCTTGAGGCAATAAAACCTGGGTAGGGGGGTAAAGGGGTGGGAGAGGAAGATACAGAAATTAAAAGCAGTAACTACAGAAAACATCAAAATACCTATTTTAGGTATGTTATTTGCATATATCTTCTCCATTCACTAGGTTGAATTTTAGTTTTCTTGATTGTTTCCATCAATGTGCAGAAGCTTTTTATTTTCATAGGGTCCCAATAGTTCATTTTTGCTTTTGTTTCCCTTGCCTCAGGAGGCATATCTAGAAAGTAGTTGCTAGAACCAGTGTCAAAGACATTACTGCCTGTGTTCTCTTCTAGGATTTTTATGGTTTCAGGTCTCACATTTAAGTCTTTAATCCATTTTGAATTCATTTTTGTGTATGGTGTAAGAAATTAGTCCAGTTTCCTTCTTTTACATGTTGCTGTCCAGTTTTCCAAACACCATTTGTTGAAGAGGCTGTCTTTTTCCCATTGGATTTTTTCCTGCTTTTGTTGAAGATTAGCTGACCACATAGCTGTGGGTTTATTTCTGGGTTTTCTATTCTGTTCCATTGATCTATGCATCTATTTTTGTGCCAGTACCATACTGTTTTCATTACTACCGCTTTGTAATATAACTT
Source organism: Leopardus geoffroyi (assembly GCF_018350155.1). Taxonomy (NCBI): domain Eukaryota; kingdom Metazoa; phylum Chordata; class Mammalia; order Carnivora; family Felidae; genus Leopardus; species Leopardus geoffroyi. Next base: position 47,417,500 of record NC_059343.1, read on the forward strand.
GAAGTCTGGAATTGTGATGCCTCCAGTTTTGTTTTTCTTCTTCAAGATTACTATGGCTATTCAAGGTCGTTCATGGTTCCATACAAATTTTAGTATTATTCTAATTCTGTGAAAAATGCTTTTGATATTTTGATAGGGATTGCATTAAATGTGTAGATTACTTTGGGTAGTATAGACATTTTAACAATATTTGTTCTTCCAATCCATGCACATGGAAAGTTTTTCCATTTTTTAATGTCCTCTTCAATTCCTTTCATCATTGTTTTATAGTTTTCACAGTACAGGTCTTTCACCTCTTTAGTTAGGTTTATTCCTAGATATCTTATTATTTTGGGGGACAGTTGTAAATGGGTTAGTATCCAAAATATATAAAGAATTTATAAAACTCAACACCCAAAACCAAATAATCCAATAACAAATGCTCAGAGGTTGGGGCACCTGGGTGGCTCAGTCGGTTAAGCATCTGACTTTGGCTCAGGTCATGATCTCATGATTCGTGGGTTCAAGCCCTGCATCAGGCTCTGTGCTGACAGCTCAGAGCCTGAGCCTGCTTAGGATTCTGTGTCTCCCTCTCTCTCTGTTCCTCCCCCGCTCATGCTTTGTCTTTTTCTGTCTCTCAAAAGAAAAAATGGGCAGAAGACATGAACAGACATTTCTCCAAAGAAGACATCCAGATGGTCAACGGACACATGAAAAGATGTTCATCATCACGTGCCATCAGGAAAATACAAATCAAAACTACAATGAGATATCACCTCACACCTGTCAGAATGGCTAAAATCAACAACACAGGAAACAACAGATGTTGGTGAGTATGTGGATAAAGGGGAACCCTCTTATACTGTTGCTGGGAATGCAAACTGGTGCAGCCACTATGGAAAACAATGTGGAGGGTCCTCAAAAAGTTAAAAATAGAACTACCCTATGACCCAGCAATTGCACTACTAAGTATTTACCCAAAGTATACAAAAAAAAATACAGATTTGAAGGGGCACATGCACCCTGATGTTTATAGCAGCCCTATCACCAATAGGAGAGAGCCCAAGTGTCCATCGACTGATTAATGGATAAAGAAGATGTGGTGTATATATACAATGGAATATTACTCAGCCATCAAAAAGAATGAAATCTTGCCATTTGCAATGACGTGGATGGAGCTAGAGTGTATTATGCTAAGTGAAATAAGTCAGAGAAAGACAAGTACCTTATTATTTCACTCAAATGTGGAATTTAAGAAACAAAACAAATGAGCAAAGAGGAAAAAAGAGAGAGAGAGACAAATCAAGAAACAGATTCTTAATTATAGGGAACAAACTGATGGTTACCATAGGGGATGGGGGGTGGGGAGATAGGTTAAATAGGTGATGGGGATTAAAGAGTGCAATAGTCATGATAAGCACTGAGTGATGTAGTGTTGAATAGTGTTGAATCACTATGTTGTACACTTGAAACTAATATAACACTGTACATTAACTGGAATTAAAATAAAAACTTAAAAAATTTTAAAAATAAAAATAAGGTATCTGGTTCATTTCTGTGCAAAAGGGATAGTTTATGTAATAAACAGTGCTTTCAAAATTGGTCATCCAACTAGAAAAAACCAAAAGTCCCTACCTTATGCCATATACAAAAATAAATCCCAGATGAATGTAATTTTCTTGCTTCCATCCATCACTGATAAAAGTGGGACTCATTACTATCTTTTTTGAAAGTTATCTGAAGAATCTAATAAAAGTAAAAATGTACAGTATCAGTTCAGAATGGTTTGGGCTGCAAGTGACAGGAAATCTGACTGATAATGGGTTAAACAAATAGAGGTTTGTTTTTATCACATATCAAGAAATGTGGAGGGACACAGATGCTAACACTGGATCAACTACTCAACAAGGTCTCAAGAATCTAGGCATTTTTTCCTGTCCTTCTAATCTACCATGTTTGACATGTTGACTTTTTGTCCCTAGACTTGCTACTTCATACTTGTAAGATGGGCTGCTGAATCTAGATATCACAACTGCATTCAAAGGTAGAAAAGGAAAATGATGGTGGCCAGGGAAACAAGGGACATGCCACTCTCCTTTTTTTAAGGAAGGCAGTTTTTCCCAGACATCCCCCAGCAAGCTTACCCATACATTTCCTTTGCCATAACTGAATCACGTGTCACATATAGACCAGGGAGTAGAACCACCTTCCTTGAGATCAGGGTTCTCTGCCTAATACCTTAACAAAATTAGCATTCTGTTAGCAGGAAAGAAATGGGAAAATGCCAGCTAATTGTGTCTGCTCCATACACTTAACCCCTTGATCAAACTGTTCAGAGTCTATCCTACAGAAATAAAAGCACCAAGAAAACTGCATGCCTGTCAATAGAAGAATGGTTAAATAAATTGTGTTATATCCAAACTAAAGCTATTAAAAACCATGAGTTATACTTATTCCTGTTGACCTGGAGAAAATTGTGAAAGAATTCACACCATAGTTTTAATAACAATTAATTATTTTGGGAGTTTGTACATTTAGGGGTGGTTAGCATATGTTACTTCTATAGCAAAAGTTTTACCTAGCTGAATTGTAAATGGCATAATAAAGTCTTTTACCATAATTTCTTGAGAGAAAATTGTTTTTGATTTGTACAATTTTACACCATGCATGCCTTTTCAAGAAGGCATATGCCTCCTTGCATATGCCAAAGAGTCCTTATAATTACCTTGGTAAGCTATTTCTGTTAAGAATGCTGGTTAATGGTATAGTTAAGAAAGAGTATTGGACTGAGGGTCAGGAAACCTGAGCAAAATAATTATAATAATGCTGCTACTTGGGAAAAAGTGAAGCACACAAATATAGTCCCCAATTATGGACAGAGAATACAGAGGAAGAGATAAGGCATAAACAAGTGAAAATGAAAACAATAATTGCTACAGGATACTGAAGAACAAATTAACGTGCATATTTTTATAATAAGTGCTATATGCAGTCAAACATTCATTCATTCATTTATTCATTCATAGGGTTTTAGTGCATAAGCTAAGATGTCAGACCTTGCCTAGGTAGCTGTCTCTGCATTCCCCCTTTCTCAGAATTGTTGTCTGAAACTTATTTCTCATTTGGTTTCCTATTTTTGGTGACTGATCTCCTGCCTTATTATCATCTACATAATCTGCCCTGTGCATTGGGCCTGGGGCCTAGCCTTGCTCTCCCCCGTCCCCCTCCTTCCCAGAGACTGGTCCTGATACCTGTCCTGGGAATGGCTAAGTTTGTGCCTCTTGCTGCCTGATTTCCACTATGCTACTTACATGGATCTGAATTGCACCAGCCTCCTTGCCAATCTCTCAGCCTATGATCCAGTACCACCAATCTATCTCTCCCATCAGCCATCTTTCTAACCCACAGGTCCATCCATATAATTTACCTGCTTAAAACCCTTCAGTGGGTTTCCAGCCATGACAAAATAACAGGGACCAGACTTACCCTCTGTTTAAAACAACTAAAAAAAAAAACACAGACAAATATATGGGGAAAAAAATGTCTTCAGACATTGGACATCAAGCAGTACAGAGAAGTAAACCCTGAGAGATGGAAAACAAATGAGGTAAGTTCTACAACTGCCCCGCTTGACCCCTGAAGAGAGTTTTCAGGCCACAGTTCAGGGAGAGGGGATTCAAATGGAGGTTGGTGTTTTCCCTAAGTTGAGGCAGTAGACCTGAGGATTCAGGGAAGCCAGGATGGCTGGAATTCATACAGCAAAATGCCAGAGAGGGAAGAGCTGCATGGAGAGTAGAGAGCTACACAGAGGAAGAACTCTAGAGACCCATAGAAAGTTCCTCTAGAATCTTCAGCTGAATACTGGTTAGCACAAGTATGTGAAGAAATTATCCAAGGCTGTGGAAAGAATCACCTGCAAGGAGCAGGGAGAAAAATTCCTGGAGCTCATGTAGAGCTAGAATCATTCATATTTCCAATGGTCAGAATGGAGAAAACGTAAAACTTATGGAACATCAGGAAAAGTACTCAAGGGCATATTGCTTCAGTAGTAAGGCAAGATTAGCCCTATACTAAAGACTACTCCGGTTTCATAAACTGTGCTTGAAAGTAAGCCTCAAAAGGATAAAATCATTTCCAAGTAATTTATCTATGTCCTATAATAAAGGTCAAAATCATTTAAAGGAATAAAAAATAAAATCCAGAGCACAACATGGTAAAATTCACAGTGTCTGGGGTCCAATGAAAAAGTATCATGCCTGAAAAAAATCATGCATATACAATCACAGAAAAATGCAACAAATAAGGATAAAATCAATATAAAGAGACCCAGAAATAACACAAATGATAAAATTAATTAAAAATGACATTGAGGCATCTGGCTGGCTCAGTCAGTAGAGCATGTGACTCTTGATCTTGAGGTGAGTTCAAACCTCATGTTGGGTGTAGAGATTATTTAAAATAAAATCGTTATTAAAAAATGACATTAAGGCACCTATTATAAATATATTCTATATGTTGAAGAAGGTAAAGAGTGGGCACGTTAAGTAGAAAATGGAAGATATATTTTTAAGGACCCAAATTCAACTTCTAGAGATGAAAAGTACATTGTCTGAGATGAAAAATACAGTGGATGGGATTAATAACCTTTTTATTTTCCAACAAATATTTGCTGAGGTCCATAAAAAAGATCTTGAAAGTAGAATGCTTTCAAGTGTAAGGCTTACTTGTGAAGGAAGCTTCTGTTCTCAAAGATTATATTGTTTCCAACAAGAAGTCTGCTATCATCCTTATCATTGATATGTACATAAAGTATCTTTTTTTTCAATATATGAAGTTTATTGTCAAGTTGGTTTCCATACAACACCCAGTGCTCATCCCAAAAGGTGCCCTCCTCAATACCCATCACCCACCCTCCCCTCCCTCCCACCCCCCATCAACCCCCAGTTTGTTCTCAGCTTTTAACAGTCTCTTATGCTTTGGCTCTCTCCCACTCTAACCTCTTTTTTCCTTCCCCTCTCCCATGGGTTTCTGTTAAGTTTCTCAGGATCCAAATAAGAGTGAAACCATATGGTATCTGTCTTTCTCTGTATGGCTTATTTCACTTAGCATCACACTCTCCAGTTCCATCCACGTTGCTACAAAAGGCCATATTTCATTTTTTCTCATTGCCACGTAGTATTCCATTGTGTATATAAACCACAATTTCTTTATCCATTCATCAGTTGATGGACATTTCGGCTCTTTCCATAATTTGGCTATTGTTGAGAGTGCTGCTGTAAACATTGGGGTACAAGTGCCCCTATGCATGAGTACTCCTGTATCCTGTATCCCTTGGGTAAATTCCTAGCAGTGCTATTGCTGGGTCATAGGGTAGGTCTATTTTTAATTTTTTGAGGAACCTCCACACTGTTTTCCAGAGTGGCTGCACCAATTTGCATTCCCACCAACAGTGCAAGAGGGTTCCCGTTTCTCCACATCCTCTCCAGCATCTAGAGTCTCCTGATTTGTTCATTTTGGCCACTTTGACTGGCGTGAGGTGATATCTGAGTGTGGTTTTATTTGTATTTCCCTGATGAGGAGCGACGTTGAGCATCTTTTCATGCGCCTGTTGGCCATCTGGATGTCTTCTTTAGAGAAGTTTCTATTTATGTTTTCTGCCCATTTCTTCACTGGGTTATTTGTTTTTCGGGTGTGGAGTTTGGTGAGCTCTTTATAGATTTTGGATACTAGCCCTTTGTCCGATATGTCATTTGCAAATATCTTTTCCCATTCCGTTGGTTGCCTTTTAGTTTTGTTGGTTGTTTCCTTTGCTGTGAAGAAGCTTTTTATCTTCATAAGGTCCCAGTAGTTTATTTTTGCTTTTAATTCCCTTGCCTTTGGGGATGTGTCGAGTAAGAGATTGCTACGGCTGAGGTCAGAGAGGTCTTTTCCTGCTTTCTCCTCTAGAGTTTTGATGGTTTCCTGTCTCACATTCAGGTCCTTTATCCATTTTGAGTTTATTTTTGTGAATGGTGTGAGAAAGTGGTCTAGTTTCAATCTTCTGCATGCTGCTGTCCAGTTTTCCCAGCACCATTTGTTAAAGAGACTGTCTTTTTTCCATTGGATATTCTTTCCTGCTTTGTCAAAGATGAGTTGGCCATACGTTTGTGGGTCTAGGTCTGGGGTTTCTATTTTATTCCATTGGTCTATGTGTCTGTTTTTGTGCCAATACCATGCTGTCTTGATAATTACAGCTTTGTAGTAGAGGCTAAAGTCTGGGATTGTGATGCCTCCCACTTTGGTCTTCTTCTTCAAAATTACTTTGGCTATTCGGGGCCTTTTGGGGTTCCATATGAATTTTAGGATTGCTTGTTCTAGTTTCGAGAAGAATGCTGGTGCAATTTTGATTGGGATTGCATTGAATGTGTAGATTGCTTTGGGTAGTATTGACATTTTGACAATATTTATTCTTCCAATCCCTGAGCAGGGAATGTCTTTCCATTTCTTTAAATCTTCTTCAATTTCCTTCATAAGCTTTCTATAGCTTTCAGCATACAGATCTTGTACATCTTTGGTTAGATTTATTCCTAGGTATTTTATGCTTCTTGGTGCAATTGTGAATGGGATCAGTTTCTTTATTTGTCTTTCTGTTGCTTCATTATTAGTGTATAAGAATGCAACTGATTTCTGTACATTGATTTTGTATCCTGCAACTTTGCTGAATTCATGTATCAGTTCTAGCAGACTTCTGGTGGAGTCTATCGGATTTTCCATGTATAATATCATGTCATCTGCAAAAAGTGAAAGCTTGACTTCATCTTTGCCAATTTTGATGCCTTTGATTTCCTTTTGTTGTCTGATTGCTGATGCTAGAACTTCCAACACTATGTTAAACAATAGCGGTGAGAGGGGGCATCCCTGTCGTGTTCCTGATCTCAGGGAAAAAGCTCTCAGTTTTTCCCCATTGAGGATGATGTTAGCTGTGGGCTTTTCATAAATGGCTTTTATGATGTTTAAGTATGTTCCTTCTATCCCAACTTTCTCAAGGGTTTTTATTAAGAAAGGATGCTGAATTTTGTCAAAGGCCTTTTCTGCATCGATTGACAGGATCATATGCTTCTTATCTTTTCTTTTATTAATGTGATATATCCCACTGATTGATTTGTGAATGTTGAACCAGCCCTGCATCCCAGGAATGAATCCCACCTGATCATGGTGAATAATTCTTTTTATATGCTGTTGAATTCGATTTGCTAGTATCTTATTGAGAATTTTTGCATCCATATTCATCAGGGATATTGGCCTGTCGTTCTCTTTTTTTACTGGGTCTCTGTCTGGTTTAGGAATCAAAGTAATACTGGCTTCATAGAATGAGTCTGGAAGTTTTCCTTCCCTTTCTATTTTTTTGGAATAGCTTGATAAAGTATCTTTTTAAAAACAAGTTGCTTTAAGATTTTCTTTGACATTGGACATTGCAGAAGAAAGGATCAATGAACCTGAAAACATATTAGAAACTAAAGTCAAAAACACATAGAAAAAAGATTGAAGAAAATGAACAAAGCATTAGCAAGCTGTGAGACAACTTCAAGAGGGCTTAATATACATGTAATTGGAGTCCCAGAAAGGGGGGAGTGACAGAAAAAATATTTCAAGAGCCATTGGCTAATATTTTCCTAATTTGTTGAAAATTAGAAAACCACAGATCCAAGAAACTAAAAACAAAAACAAAAATAAAAAACCCATGCAGAAGAAACATGCAGAAAACTGCAGTAAGGCATGTCAATAATGAAATTTGTTAAAACCAATGATGAAGAGAAAATCTTAAAGCATCTTGCTTTAAGAAAAGATACTTTATGTACAGAACAGTGATAAGGTTCATAGCAGACTTCTTGGTGGAAACACTATAATCTCTTGGAACAGAAGCTCCTTTCACAAGTAAGCCTTACACTTGGAAGCATTCTATGTTAAAGAATTGTATTATCTCTTCTATGGACCTCAGCAAATATTTGTTGAAAAATAATGAATTCATTTATTTATTACATTCATTACTTTAATATTCTGTGCTCAACTTATGTAAGAACCCAGAACAAAATAGGCCAAGTCCCGGCACTTGAATTTACAATTCATTCAGCACCCCCCCAAAAATAGTTCTGTGGTTTTATAATCTTTTTCAACAAATTTTGAAAAAATTTGGCCATTAGTTCTTCAAACATTTTTGGCTTTAATGTTGGGAAGAAGGACTTGTTGATAATGACTTTCAAAGGATTAAGCAGTAATCAGGGAATTTTCATGTTGATTTTGAGGTATCTTCAACTCTTTTGACAATTTTGTTCAAAGGACGTTGAGCACCAGTCTTCTTTTTCCATTTGAAAGCACTGCACATGGTAAATTGTGCCATAATCCATAGGTCTGTGTAGCTGTGAATTTCTGTGATTCTAGAAGCCCATATATATCAGTAATCTATACTGATTATCACTCTAAAATCTAAAAAAATTCTCCATTTCCTTCATCATTACACTGTACCTTTTTGACTCAACTTCCAATGACGCATTTCCTGTCATCTGTACATATTCTTTTATCTTGTTCTTTTCCTTCACAACTGAACGCCCTTTGACCAGCTGCTCTAATGTGTTTGTCTCAAGTCATTGCTTTTGACGTGTTTAATGTTATTAGCCTTTGTCTATATTGTAGTATTAGACCTTTCACTTTTTGGCTTTCCATTTGTATTTTTATAAAATAATAAGATAAAATATAATAAAATATTTGATCACTGTGCAAAATCTGCTCTACCAAGATGTCTTCATTGTAAGAACTGGAGGGTTGGATGGCAGGAAATAGCTTGAAATGTTTGTTGTCTGATTGATCCTAGTTCAAATTCAGTCAAAGAAGATGGTTTGAGTATGTTAATATATATGACTGTGTAGATGTTACAAAAGTCAAATGTAAAAACTGAAAACCTGTGAAATCAAATAACGTTAATACAAAGCAGACAGTAATGTGTGCTATAAAAATATATCCAACTTAGAATTGCTGGGGAGTTATGGGGATCAGGTAGAGGAAACACTGATGTGGGCCTTAAAAGGTTACTAACATTTTGGGGCACCTGGGTGACTCAGTTCGTTGAGTGTACAACTCAGGTCATGATCTCATGCTTCTAGCAGTGCAGAGCCTGCTTCAATCCTGTCTCCCTCCTTTTCTCCGCCCCTCCCCCTCAAAATAAGTAAACATTTAAAAAAAGGGAAATTAGTAAGATTTAGACAGGCCAGGATGGTGGAAAAGGACATTCTAGCTGGAAGCAAAGGCTTGGATATTGGGAATTTGAAACTTTCTTGGGTTCATGGGAAGTGTTCAAGTTTTCCTTATTCCCACCTATCCCAAAATGGAGATCTTGCAATAAGGTTCAAGTACACATAATTGAATCATTATTCTAGGGGTGTAGCTTAATGTGATAAGAACTGAGAGATTAAAAGCTGTTGCTATGGTATCTCTACTTTGGCATATCTCTATCTTGACGTTCACTTTGTTTGGACATCTTTCTCTCTCTAGTTAACCTGTTGGATTGTGCCTTTTTTCCTGTGCAGGTGGTGGAATAGAAATGTTCATCCCTAGACCATTATCCTTTACTGAGCAGGCTAAGAGGAAACTTCAATAGAGTCTAAAAGATTGAAGGCCTGGCGGGAGTAGGCATGTTCTGCTCTAAGCCCTCTAAGCCAAGGTTTCTAAGCTTCAGTAGTATTGACATTCCTCTTTTGGGGGAGCTGTTCTGTACATTGTAGAATGTTTAGTAGCATCTTTGGCCATTACCAAGTATATGTCAGTAGTACGTCCCCCTGACACACTTGTGACCACCAAAAAAAATGTTTCCAGACATTGCCAAATGTCCTCTGGGCATGTTTGGGGGAGGGTACAAAGCTACCCCTGGTTGAGAATCACTACTCCAAGTCTTATGAAAAGGTTTTCTAGGGGCGCCTGGCTGGCTTAGTCAGTAGAGCATGTGACTGTTGATCTTGGGGTCGTGAGTTCAAACCCCACAGTGGGTGTAGAGATTGCTTTTTAAAAAAAGGTTTCTATGTCTTCTACTGCCCATAGTCTTGGTAGTAAGAATAAGAGGAACAGAACCAAGAGTATGAGCCCAGAGGGAAAGGGACCAAGGAGGTTAATTGGCCAGTGTGTAGTTTAGACCTTAAACTGGAAAGACTCATCCCTTTTAGATTCCTTATGACTCATACATGCTCTAGTTCCTCTTATTGGGGTAAGGCCTGGAAATCTTCCTGATCCTATATTGCTAGTTTCTTCTCATAGAGCGCAATTAACATATAACGTGGCTTAGTCACCTGTGGTTGATTGATATAGACACACGTGATGTGATGATGCCAATATCTCTGCTTACTGTCTGAGGAATGGAAGTAGATGCCTCTCAGTAACCTGTGGAGGTTTGGAGGTTGGGGAGAGATTATGGAAAGGGGCCTAATGATCACTCATTGGCCACTTTGTAGATCTTGGCATCTGGCACAGAGTAGGGAAGACCAGGGAAGCCCTAAGCTTCATCTCAGCAAGAGCTAAACCTCTCCTCTACTTGAGAATTTCTTCCCAAAGCCAAACAAAACAAAACAGCAGTGCAAGACAGGCCAGGACATGGCAACAGAATTAGGAATTTGGGCCCCCAGCAGACACCGGTGTGAAATTCCTCTGACTGAAAAAAATTAGAGAGATAAGATGCTTTGGATATATTTGGGGCTTTAATTTCTCTTTGGGAAGAAAGTATCATTTGCTTATTGAAAGGACTAGATATTATTAAATTATATGGGGCATTGTATAGGTTATTGTAGTTACTTGATACACATTGTGAAATCCAATATGTAAAGCTAGGTTGGATAGGAGATTCACTGTTTTCTTTTTTTTAATGTTCATTTATTTTTGAGAGGAGGGAGGGGCAGAGAGAGAGGGAGACTGAGGATCTGAAGCAGGCTCTGAGGTGAGAGTGGAGAGCCCAGTGCGGGGCTTGAACTCACAAACTGAGATCATGACCTGAGCCAAAATTAAGAGTCCCATACCCAACCAACTGAACGACCCAGGAGCACCAGGAGGTTCATTGTTTTCAGTTGCCTTATTCCCCATATTTACTTCTTACAGAGCCTTCCCATTGCTCCACTGAGTGGGCAATGTGCCTCATGGTATATGTATGATTTTGCAGCTTGTATGTTAAACCCAACATTGTTTTTCAGATTTATTCAAGTTGATTCATGTAGATCTAGTTCCATTGTATGTTATATTCCATTGTATGAATAAATCACAGTTGATCTATCCATTCCTTTACTGAGGGACAGGTGAGTTGGTTCCACTTTTTTGCTATTACATCCAGTGCTGCAGTGAACATCCTTGCACATGTCTACCTATATTCATATTTGAGATTTTTCTGTAAGTTAAATACCTAGAATTGGATTGCTGGGTAATATAGGATATTCATCTTTGATTTTTCTCCAATATTTTACTATGAAAATTTCTAAATATACAGAAAAGTTGAAAAATTGTACAGTGAATTTACATGTACCCACCACCTAAATTCTACAATTAATATTTTACTATATTTATCATACATTAACTATCAATATACCCATTCCTCTAATAATCTATCAATCCATCTTATTTTTTGGATGCATTTCAAAGTTACAGACATGATATCAGAACAATTCATTCCTAAATATTTCAGCACACACATCATTAAATACAGTTGAATATTTGGTTTTGTTTTGTTTCTTTTGACATAAAAATTGACTTTTAATAAAATGCACAAGTAATTAAATACAATTTTAAGTGATAATATAGCTAATTTTGACAAATGAACATACTTGCATTGTTGAAACCCCTAACAAGGCACACAACATTAGCATCAACCAGGAAAGTTCCTTCACACCTCTTCCCAAACAATTACTCCCACCACAGGTAACCACTGTTCTGCTTTTTTCCACCATAGATTTGCAGTTTTGCTTATTATAGAATTTTATATAATTTAAATGATGCACTATGAATTCTTTTGTCTAAAGTTTCCTTTACTCAGCCTTTTTACTACTGAGTGTATACTATTGTAAGAATGCATCATAGTTTGTTTATTCATTCTCTTATCAACAGATGCCTAAGCTGTTTCCAGTGTGGGGATGTTATGAACAAAGATGCTGTGGTAGGCAACTTCTAAATGGTCCCAAATGGATGCAGTAAAGTTGTTCTAAGAGAGAAGTTTATAGCAATATAGTCCTAACTCAAGACGCAAGAAAAATCCCAAATAAACAACCTAACTTTACATGTAAAGGAACTAGAAAAAGAAGAACAAACAAAACCCAAAACCAGGAGAAGGAAGGAAATAATAAAGATTAGAGCAGAAATAAAATATAGCCTAAAAAAGCAATAGCACAGATCAATGAAACTAGGAGCTGGCGCTTTGAAAAGATCAACAAAATTGATTTGCCTTTAGCCAGACTCATCAAAAGAGAGGGGAGGGGGGACTCAAATAAACAAAATAAGAAATGAAATAGTACAAATAACAATGAAAACTACAGAAATACAAAGGATCATAAGAGAATATTATAAAAATTATATGCCAACAAATTGGACAACCTAGAAGAAATAGATATATTCCTAAAAACATATAACCTCCCAAAACTGAATCAAGAAGAATTAGAAAATTTGAATAGACCTATTAGCAGCAATAAAACTGAATCAGTGATCAAAAAACTCCCAACAAACAAAATTGCAGGGCCAGATGGCTTCGCAGGGAAATTCTCTCAAAATTTATTTATTTATTTATTTATTTATTTATTTATTTATTTTTATTTTTATTTTTTATTAATATATGAAATTTATTGTCAAATTGGTTTCCATACAACACCCAGTGCTCATCCCAAACATTAATTTATTTTTAATGTTTATTTGTTTTTGAGAGAGAGAGAGAGAGTATGAGCAGGGAAGGTGCAGAGAGAAAGGGACAGAGGATCCGAAGTGTGCTCCAAGCTGACAGCAGAGAGCCCAATGCGGGGCTCAAATTCATGAACCATGAGATCAAGACCTGAGACAGGAGATCTTAACCTGAACAGAAGTCAGACTCTCAACCGACTAAGCCACTAAGGCACCCCTGAGTGTTTAAATCAAACATTTAAAAAAGTTAATACCTATTCTTCTTAAATTATTCCAAAAAATAGAAGAAGGAAAACTTCTAAATTTGTTCTACGAGTCCAGAAAAACCAGATAAAAACACCTCAAGAAAAAAGAACTACGGGCCAACATCCCTAATGAACACAGATAGAAAAATTCTCAACAAAATACTAGCAAACCAAATCCAACAATATATTTTAAAAATCATTCACCACAATAAAGTGGAATTTATTACTGGGATGCAGGAGTTGGTTCAATGTTTGCAAATCCATCAACATGACACATCACATCAATAAGACAAAAGGTAAAAACCATATGATCAATTTAATAGATGTAGATAAAGAATTTGACTAAGTACAGTATCCATTCATGATAAAAAAAAAACCCTCAACAAAGTAGGTTTGGAGGAAACATACCTCAATATAATAAAGGCCATATATGAAAAACCCACAGAGAACATCATACTTAATGGGGAAACACTGAGAGCTTTTCCTCTACAGTGAGGAACAAGACAGGGATGTCCACTCTCACCAAATTTTTCTTTTCTTTTCTTTTCTTTTCTTTTCTTTTCTTTTCTTTTCTTTTCTTTTCTTTCTTTTCTTTTCTTTTCTCTTCATTCATTTTCTTATTTATTTTATTTTATTTTCTATATATTTATTTATTTAATGTACATCCAAGTTAGTTAGCTTATAGTGCAACAATGATTTCAGGGGTAGATTCCTTAATGCCCCTTATCCATTTAGCCCATCCCCACTCCCACAACCCCTCCAGTAACCCTCTGTTTGTTTTCCATATTTAAGAGTCTCTTCTGTTTTGTCCCCTTCCCTGTTTTTATATTATTTTTGCTTCCCTTCCCTGTGTTCATCTGTTCTGTGTCTTAAAGTCTTCACATGAGTGAAGTCGTATGGTATTTGTCTTTCTCTGACTAATTTCGCTTAGCACAATACCCTCTAGTTCCACCCACATAGTTGTAAATGGCAAGATTTCATTCTTTTTGATTGCTGAGTAATACTCCACTGTATATATACCACAACTTCTTTATCCATTCATCCATCGATGAACATTTGGGCTCTTTCCATACTTTGGCTATTGTTGATAGTGCTGCTATAAACATGGGGGTGCATGTGCCGCTTTGAAACAGCATACCTGCATCCCTTGGATAAATACCTCATAGTGCAATTGCTGGGTCATAGGGTAGTTCTATTTTCAATTTCTTGAGGAGCCTCCATACTGTTCTCCAGAGTGGCTGCACAAGTTTGCATTCCCACCAGCAATGCAAAAGAGATCCTTTTTCTCCCCATCCTCTCCAACATCTGTTGTTGCCTGAGTTGTTAATGTTAGCCATTCTGACAGATTTGAGGTGTTATCTCATTGTGGTTTTGATTTGTATTTCCCTGATGAGGAGTGATGTTGAGCATTTTGTCATGTGTTGGTTGGCCATCTAGATGTCTTCTTTGGAGAAGTGTCTATTCATGTCTGTTGCCCATTTCTTCCCTGGATTATTTGTTTTTTGGGTGTTAGTTTGATAAGTTCTTTATAGATTTTGGATACTAACCCTTTATCTGATATGTTGTTTGCAAATATATTCTCCCATTCTTTCGGTTGCCTTTTAGTTTTGCCGATTATATCCTTTGCTGTGCAGAAGTTTTTTATTTTGATGAGGTCCCAGTAGTTCACTTTTGCTTTTGTTTCCCTAGCCTCCGGAGATGTGTTGAGTAAGAAGTTGCTGTGGCCAAGATCAAAGAGGTTTTGCCTGCTTTCTCCTTGAGGATTTTGGTGACTTCCTGTCTTACATTTAGGTCTTTCATCTGTTTTGAGTATATTTTTGTGTATGGTGTAAGAAAGTGGCCCAGGTTCATTCTTCTGCATGTCGCTGTCCAGTTTTCCTAGCACAACTTGCTGAAGAGACTGTCTTTATTCCATTGGATATTCTTTCCTGCTTTGTCAAAGATTAGTTGACTATTCGTGTGTGGGTCCATTTCTGGGTTCTCTATTCTGTTCCATTGATCTGAGTGCCTGTTCTTGTGCCAGTACCATACTGTCTTGATGGTTACAGCTTCGTAGTATAGCTTGAACTCTGGGATTGTGATGCCTCCTGCTTTGGTTTTCTTTATCAAGATTGCTTTTGCTATTCGGGATCTTTTCTGGTTCCACACAAATTTTAAGATTGTTTGTTCTAGCTCTGTGAAAATGCTGGTGTTACTTTGATAGGGATTGCATTGAATATGTAGATTTCTTTGGGTAGTATCGACATTTTAACAATATTTGTTCTTCCTATCCAGGAGCATGGAATTTTTTTCCATTTCTTTGTGTCTTCTTTAATTTTTTTCATAAGTGTTCTATAGTTTTCAGTGTATTCAGTGTACTCAGTATTTCAGTGTATTCAGTGTATTCAGTGTATTTCAGTATTTCAGTGTATTCAGATTTTCACCTCCTTGGTTAGATTTATTCCTAGGTATTTTATGGTTTTTGGTGCAATTGTAAATGGGATTGATTCCTTGATTTCTCTTTCTGTTGCTTCATTGTTGGTGTTAGGAATGCAACCAATTTCTGTACATTGATTTTATATCCTGCAACTTTGCTGAATTCATGGATCAGTTCTAGCAGTTTTTTGGTGGAATCTTGTGAGTTTTCCATATCAAGTATCATGTCACCTGTGAAGAGTGAAAGTTTGACATCCTCCTGGCTGATTTGGATGGCTTTCATGTATTTGTGTTGTCTGATTGCTGAGGCTAAGACTTCCAATACTATGTTGAATAACAGTGGTGACAGTGGACACCCCTGTCTTGTTTCTGACCTTAGGGGGAAAGCTCTCAGTTTTTCCCCATTGAGGATGATATTAGTGTTGGGTCTTTCATATATGGCTTTTATGATCTCAAGGTATGACCCTTCTATCCCTACTTTCTTGAGGGTTTTTATCAAGAGAGGATGCTGTATTTTGTCAAATGCTTTCTCTGCATCTATTGAGAGGATCATGTGGTTCTTCTCCTTTCTTTTATTGATGTGATGAATCATGTTAATTGTTTTTGCAGATATTGAACCAGATCTGCATCCTAGGTATAAATCCCACTTGGTCATGGTGAATAATTTTTTTAATGTATTGTTGGATCCAGTTGGATAATATCTTATTGAGGATTTTTGCATCCATGTTCATCAAGGAAATTGGTCTATAATTCTCCTTTTTAGTGCAGTCTTTGCCTGGTTTTGGAATCAAGGTAATGCTGGCTTCATAGAAAGAGTTTGGAAGTTTTCCTTCCATTTCTATTTTTTGGAAAAGCTTTCAAGAGAATAGGTGTTAACTCTTTCTTAAATGTTTGGTAGAATTCCCCTGGAAAACCATCTGGCCCTGGACTCTCGTTTTTTGGGAGATTTTTGAGTACTAATTTGATTTCTTTACTGGTTATGGGACCACTTTTCTTAACATAGTACTGGAAGTCCTAGCCTCAGATATCAGACAACAAAAAGAAATAAAAGTCATATAAATTGGCAAGGAAGAAGTCAAACTTTCACTCTTTGTGGACTACATGATAGTGAAAAGTATAGAAAGCTTATGAAAGAAATTGAAGAAGTCACAAAGAAATGGGAAAACATTCTATGCTCATGGATTGGAAGAACAAATATTGTCGAAATGTCGATACTACCCAAAGAAATCTACACATTCAATGCAATCCTTATCAAAATAATAACAGCATTTTTCACAGAACTAGAGCAAACAACCCTAAAATTTGTATGAAACCACAAAAGACCCCAAATAGCCAAAGCAATCTTGAGAAAAGCAAAGCTGGAGGTATCACAACTTCAGATTTCAAGATACACTATAAAGCTGTAGTAATCAAAAGAGTATGATACTGGCACAAAAATAGACACATAAATCAATCAAAGACAATAGAGCCCAGAAATAAACCCATGATTATATGGCCAATTAATCTTCAACAAAAGAGGCAAGAATATGAAGTGGGAAAAAGACAGTCTCTGCAACAAATCATACTGGGAAAACTGGAAAGCGACATGCTAAAGAATGAATCTGGACCACTTTCTTACACCATACGCAAAAATAAACTCAATGTCAGATCTGAAACCATATAAATCTTAGAACAGAGCACAGACAATAATTTCTCTGACATCTGCCATACAAAACTTTTTCTAGATATGTCTCCTAATGCAAAGGAAACAAAAGCAAAAATTTGTGCCAATAGTCAGTTAAGCATCTGACTCTTGATTTTGGCTCAAGTCATGATCTGGCAGTTCATGGGATCAAGCCCTGTGTCGGGCTCCACACTGACAGCATGGAACCTGCTTGGATTCTCTCTCCTCTCTCTCTGCCTCTCTCCCCACTTGTTCTCTCTCTCTCTCTCTCTCTCTCTCTCTCAAAAATAAATACATAAACATTAAAAAATAAACTGTTGGTACTACACCCAAATAAAAGCCTTCTGCACAGCAAAGGAAGCTGTCAACAAAACTAAAAGACAACCGACTGAATGGGAGAAGATATTTCCAAATGATATATCTGATAAAGAGTTAATATCCAAAATATGTAAAAAACTTATACAACTCAACCCCCCCCCCAAACTAAATAATCTAATTAAAAAATTGGCGGAACACTTGAACAGACATTTCTCCAGAGAAGACATGCAGATGGCCAACAGACACATGAAAAGATGATCAACATCACTTATTATCAGGGAAATCCAAATCAAAACCACAGTGAGATGTCACCTCACACCTGTCAGAATGGCTAACGCCAAAAACACAAGAAACAAACGTGGCCAAGAATGTGGAGAAAAATGAAACTTTGTATACTTTTGGTGGCAACACAAATTGGTGCAATCACTGTGGAAAACAGTTTGGAGTTTCTTCAGAAAAATTAAAAATAGAAATACCATATGATCCAGTAATTTCCCTACTGGGCATTTACCCAAAGAGTATGAAAAGAGTAATTGGAAAAGATACACACACACCTATGTTTATTGCAGCATCATTTACAATAGACAAAATTATGGAAGCAGTCCGTCTACAGATAAACAGGTAAACAAGAAGTGGTATATATACACAATGGAACAGTATTCAGCCATAAAAATGAATGAAATCTTGCTATTTTCAGCAACACGGATGGATCTAGAGGGTAAAACTAAGCAAAATAAGTCAGAGAAAGGCGAAACTATATAATTTCACTCAAATATGGAATTCAAGAAACAAAGGGGAAAAAAGAGACAAACCAAGAAAAAGACTCTTTGAAAAATTTTTAAAAATATTTATTTATTTTTGAGAGAGAGAGAGGGAGAGCACAAACAGGAGAGGGGCAGAGAGAGGGGTGGGGGGAACAGAGTATCCAAAGCAGGCTCTGCGTTGACAGCAGCGAGCCTGATGCAGGGTTCATACTCACAAACCTTGAGATCATGACCTGAGCCAAAGTGGAAAACTCAACTCACTGAGCCACTCAGGTGTCCCAGAAACACTCTTAACTGTAGAGAACAAGCTGATGGTTACCAGAGGGGAGGGGATAGGGATGGGTGAAATATGTGGAAGAGATTAAGAAGTACACTTATCATGATGAACACTGAGTAATATATAGAATTGTTGAATCACTATATTGTACACCTGAAACTAATATAACACTGCATATTAATTATACTGGGGTTAAAATTTCCAAAGTTTAATAATGAAAAATAATAAAACTAAAAAAATAAAATGGCCCCAAATGATCCCTGCCTCCTGCTTTGCCTGACCTTTTGTAATCTGTTCTCTTTAATTGAGCTTTCAGATGAGAGCACAGCCCCAGATGATGCATTGATTGCACCCCTGAGACCTTGAGGCAGAGGTATTCAACTAAGCCACGCCTGAAACTACAGAGACTATTAGATAATATTTGTTGTTTTAAGCCACCAAATTTTGAGGTAATTTGTCACGTAACAATAGATAATACAGTGGCTATGAACATTTTTGTAAAAGTCTTTTTGTGAACATGTTTTTGATTTCTCTTGGACATTGATGTTTAATTTTACTAGGTATTTCTGAATTAATGGTTGCACTGATTAATACTGCAACCATTAATGACTGAGTTCCTTTTTCTTCACATTTTTACCAATATTTGACATTACCAGACCTAATTAACTTCTCAAAATTTAATTAAGTTTTGTGAATGTGATGGTTGTGAAATATTAGCAGTATGATTGCATAGATGTGGGAATATGTCCCATTCCTTTCACTCTGCATGACTCTACTTTTCATTTTATGATTACATGTAAGATTTACCATGTTTTCATGTATGTATTGGTTCTTTTGTGGTTCATTCTGCATAAATTGTCTTCATATGATTTTCTTACTTTTTAATTGAGTTATTTATCTTTTTTATTTATAGAAGTTATTTACATATAATGGATATTAATCTTTTGCTGCTATATTTATGGCAATTTGTCTTCTCCCAATTTGTGGCTTAAATTTTCATATAATTATCTCTCTATTCATCCATGATCCATCCATCTTCTATTTTTTTTTTTCAACGTTTATTTATTTTTGGGACAGAGAGAGACAGAGCATGAACGGGGGAGGGGCAGAGAGAGAGGGAGACACAGAACCGGAAACAGGCTCCAGGCTCTGAGCCATCAGCCCAGAGCCCGACGCGGGGCTCGAACTCACGGACCGCGAGATCGTGACCTGGCTGAAGTCGGACGCTTAACCGACTGCGCCACCCAGGCGCCCCCATCCATCTTCTATATATATTTCTTGGTGTTTGAATACATCTTACAAAGAGACCTCACCAATTACTAACTCTGGTTATACCTGGGTGGTAGGATTTGGGGGTACCTGTTGATGGTTTCTTTGTTCTTTTTTCTGTTGCTGAATTTTTCTATAAAAGGCATACATGATTTTTTTGTAAAAGCAATAAAGTTTGGCATCACCTGTTAGTTGAAGGTGTGAATTGAGAATCTGGAGAAAAAAAAGAAAAGAATATGACTGCAATTTGCTTGGAGGATGGGTGAGTTTGGGCATCAAGTGAAGTTGGGCAAGTAGGTTCCAATGAATCGCTGTCCCTCACTTCCAGCTGAGGTAGGTATGGAGTAAGTTTCCCAATGCATGACCACCTACCATATTTAATGAAAAGCTACATATGTTCTCAGATTACTTCATTCAGTTCCAGTAAAAGGACCTATAGAAGAAATTTTGGTAAGTCTTCTCTGTTCCAGGTAAGGCTTCATAGGGATATAGCCAGGAAAAGTGGAAGGGCAGTGCTTAAAAAGGTTTAAAGTGACATTGGTTATTTTGGTGAACCACACTTCAGAGTCTGGTCCTCAGACTTGCAGGTGCAATGTGGCTGGATAAATTTTAGGTGAAAGTTTTTTAGGTAAATTTTTATTGAGCTTTGCATGTATATAGAAAAATGCACAAATCTTAGGGGTAGAGTTTAATGAATTCTCATAAAGAGAACACAGCTGTGTAACCAGCATGCAGATCTCAGAATAGTACCTGGCCAGCCCCCCAGAAGCCCTCTTCATATGCCCTCCCAGTCACTATTCCTCTCAAAGATAACCACTCTTCTGATTTGTAACACCAAGGATTAATTTTGCCTCATTTAAAAATTTATATAAATTGAATCATCCAACATGTACTCTTATGTCAATTTTTTATACTTAATATTGGGTTGGTGAGATTCTTCCCTATTTCATGTAGAAATAGTTTATTCATTTTCATTTCTGTATGTTATTCCCTTGTATGAATATACTACACTTTATCCATATTACTGTTGATGAGTATCTGGGTAGTTTCCATTTGGGGCTATCATAAGCAGTGCCTCCATAAAACATTCTTAGATATGTCTTTGATAAACATATATATTTATTTCTTTTGGGTGTATGTCTAAGTGGAATTGATACAATTGTTTAGCTTTAGTAGTTACTGCCAATTTTCCAAAGTGGTTGTACCATTTTATGTTTCCCATCAAGATATTCCAAGTCTTTGCTAACATTTGGTATTATCAGACATTCCCACTTTAGCCATACCGGTAGATATGGAGTGGAATTGCAACATGATTCTAATTTACATTTTCATGATTATTTAGGAAGTTGAACAATTTTTTTAAATGTTTATTTTTGAGGGGAAGAGGTGTAGGGAGAGAGGGGGATAGAGGATCCAAAGTAGGTCTGTGCTGACAGCAGAGAGCCCGAAATGGTGTTTGAACTCATGAACCATGAGATCATGACTTGAGCCGAAGTTGGATACTTATCCCACTGAGCCATCTAGGCACCCCAACAATTTTTCATATTTATTGGCCATTAGGATATCTTCTCTTGTGAAGTACTGGATTTAAGTAATTTTTCACGTGGATTGTCTGCACTTTTCTTACTGATTCATAGGACTTTGTTACATATTCTTAACAGAAATCCTTTGTTTGATATATGTATTTCAGATATCTTCTTCCTTTTTTCCCTTTCCTTTTCACTCTCTTAACAGTGTATTTTGGTTAAGAGTCCAATTTTAAGGAGTCCAATTTTTTCCCTCTATAGTTAGCGCTTTTTGAGTCCTATTTTTAAAACTTTTGCTTATCTCCAGATAATATTTTGAAGTGTTAGAGGTCTTTTTCTTCCTGTATTTCACCCATTCCTTTTCTACCTTTCTGGTGAATAGCAGGCTCTGTGCTTCTTTACCTTCTAGGAAGTGTATAGCTGAACTAAAAGCAGGTTAGCTTGCAAGATATTTGAGCTTTCTTTTTGAAAAGCCAAAACAAATAGGAAAATTGGGTTTGAGGGAGAATGGGACTTCCATCAGATTAAAAAGAAATGTCCCTTGGGCTGTGGGGCAGGAAGGTGGGAGAAGTCAGCTGGCACCTGGACCTTACTTTCCATGGCCTCCTGGTGAGGCCCCAGAAAGGAATGTCTGCTTTAATAAACTTGAGGGACAGGAATGCAAGGCCTGGTGTTACAAATATTATAATGATTTCTGTGTCCTAAGGCAAGCACAGAAGCCACAGAGAGACTGCCAATCTGAAGATGGCAAGTGGACAATGTCCCTCAGCAATAACCTTGTGAGGACAAATGATCCTCCTCAAAACCTACTCAAGATTTGCTATTGGATAAGACCCCAGATCCAGTTAGGAAAACCCCAAGAATGTAACTGAGACTCGCTCCCCTCTAGCACCAATAGAAATAGCTCTATCTACTTATGTGGCAGTTTCTGAAGTTTGAGATTGATTTGAGAAGGGAGAGCATTAAAACTATTTAAAGAGGTAGACAGAACATGGATGGAAGTTACTTGATGTGAACTGCAGGTGAAAGTATAATCTTCTTAATAAATTCCTGTTTTAGCCAGCATAACTTCCTAAATGATCTAGGATTAAAATAATAACATGGTTTGAAATGGAAGATTTTTTTTCTCTTTCCCTGAATTGTATTCCTTTTCTTGATCCTCTTAGGAGCCCACCAAACTTATCTTTCTGTATTTTTCCTTTCCATTTGAAAAATGAACTGTGTTGCTTTCTTTAGATATAAAAATATGCTCTTAATTTTCAATAATAAAAAATAAAAATACTACTAATTTGTTTTTTAAAATGTTTTAAATGAAGTAATATTTGATGCATTTAAAAGAATATTTGTAACTTATGTCTAAGTTATAAAGGTTAATAAAATAAACACCCATGAATCTACCACCCAACCTAAAAACTAGAAATAACCAATAACTTGCATTTATCTGAATGTTTTGCTCTATCCCACACCCTTCTCTCTGCATAACTAACCACTACTGTGAATTTTATATTTACCTTTTAAAAAGTTCTATTACCTATGTATATATTCATAATCAATATATTGCTTAATTTTTTCTTATTTTTAACTCTATAAACATATCATGCTCTCCATGGTCTTCTGCATCTTGCTCTTTTCACTCAATATTATGTTTCTAAGATTCATTCATTTTGTTATATATAGATGCAGTTCATTCATTTCCCAAAATATATAATATTCCATTATATACATGTATCACAATTTATTTTTTTCTCAATGGGTATTTGAATTGTTTCCATGTTTTCACTATTGCCAATGGTGTTGCTGTGAACATGTTTCATGGGCAATCATGAAAGACTTTTTCCAGGGATATACCTAAGATTTAAATATCTAGATTTTGGGGTACCTGAATGGCTCAGTCGGTTAAGCGTCTGACTTCAGCTCAGGTCATGATCTCATAGTTCGTGAGTTTGAGCCCTGCGTCAGGCTCTGTGCTGACAGCTCAGAGCCTGGAGCCTGCTTTAGATTCTGTGTCTCCCTCTGTCTGCCCCTCGGCCCCTTGGCCGCTTGCACTCTGTCTCTTGCATTGTCTCAAAACTAAACAAACATTTAAAAATTTTAAATATCTAGATTGTAGAATATGGGTATGCTCAGCTTTATTAGGTAATACCAAAATGTTACTGAAGTGGTTGTCCCAGTTTATGTTCCAACCAGTAGTCCCCTATTAGTTTACATTGGCAGACTTCTTTTTTTATTAATGTTTATTTATTTATTTATTTTGAGACAGAGACAGTGAGAGTGGGGAGGCAGAGAGAGAGAGGGAGGGAGGGAGAGAGAATCACAGCATAGAGGCAATGCCCAAACCCATGAACTGTGTGATTATGACCTGAGCTGAAACCGAGTCGAAATCTTAACAGATTGAGCCACCCAGGTGTCCCACATTGACAGACTTCTTAACTTTGGCAATCTAATGAGAATGATACCTTACTGAGGTCTTAATTTGCCTTGTTCTGATTATTAATGAGGTTGAGTGTCCTTTCATATGCTTAGTTGACATTCCTATTTCTCACTCTGTGAATTACCTATCTTTGTCTTTTGCCCACTTGTCTATTGAGTCATTTTTTTCTATTTTGATCTGTGAAAGTTATTGATTTATATTCTGGTTATCAGTCAAGCATGTGTATTTCAAATATTCTCTCCACAATTCTTTGTAGTACAAAGTTATAGCCTTGTAGTTTCTCACTTTAATAGCATGTTTTTTGATGAACCAAAATTTTTAATTTTAATGTGATATATCTTAGCTACTTATCAATATGTAATAAATTACCTCAAAACTTAGCAGCTTAAAACAACAAACCTGCATTTCATATTTTCTGTGGGTCAGGAATTTGAACATGGTTTAACCTCTAGCTCAAGGTGTATCCTGAAGTTGCAGTCAAGCTGTTGGTTGAGTTTTGGTCTCAGTTGAAGGCTTAAAGGGGAAGGAGTTAAGATGGCAGAGTAGTAAGGGGACCCTGGGCTTGTCTCGTCCCCCGAACACAGATCAACATCAAACCATTTTCAACATCTAGGAAATTGATCTGAGGATTAATAGAACAATCTGCATAATTTGAGGGAGAGAATGGCACAGCTTCTCTTAACAAGCAGTCCAAAATACAGTTAGGACCTAGGTTCCTTTATTCAATTTTTAGAAATTTTTAATTTTTATTTCATTCTATTATTATTGTTGTTTTTGCTTCCTGCAAAATGACAAGATAGAGAAATTCACCTCAAAATAAGGAATAGAAAAAATGATGGCCAGGATTTAATCAAGGCAGACATCAGTAAGATGTCTAAACTAGAATTTAAAACAATGTTTATAAGGATACTATCTGAGCTTGAAAAAAGCATAGAAGACACCAAATAATCCTTTTCTGCAGAACTAAAAGAAGTAAAATCTAGTCATGCCGAAATTTAAAATGCTATAACCAAGATGCAAACCCAAATGGAGATCATAAAAACGAAGATGGATTAGGAGAGGCAGAGGAGTGAATTGGTGATATAGAAGATAAAATTATGGAAAACAATGAAGCTGAAAAGAAAAGGGAAACAAAGGTCAGTGATCATGAAGACAGACTTAGGGAACTCAATAATTTATTAAAACATAACTTTCATATCACAGGAGTCCCAGAAGTTGAAGAAAGAAAAAAGGGCCAGAAGGTTTATGTGAGCAGATTATAAATGAAACCTTCCTTGGGGCGCCTGGGTGGCGCAGTCGGTTAAGCGTCCGACTTCAGCCAGGTCACGATCTCGCGGTCCGTGAGTTCGAGCCCCGCGTCAGGCTCTGGGCTGATGGCTCGGAGCCTGGAGCCTGTTTCCGATTCTGTGTCTCCCTCTCTCTCTGCCCCTCCCCCGTTCATGCTCTGTCTCTCTCTGTCCCAAAAATAAATAAACGTTGAAAAAAAAAAATAAAAAAAAAAAAAAATGAAACCTTCCTTAATCTGGGAAACATCAGAATCCAAACATCAGAGCACAAACATCAAAATCCAAAAAGCTCAGAAAACCCCCATTAAATTCAACAAGGAAAGAATTATGAAAGCAGAAAGGGAAAAACATCCTTAGTCTACAAGGGAAGACAGATCAGGTTCACAGATCTGTCCACAGAAACTTGGCAGGCCAGAAATGAGTTGCAAGATATATTCAACATGCTGAATTGGAAAAATATGCAGCCAAGAATACTCTATCCAGCATGGCTGTCATTCAAAATAGAAGGAGGGATAAAGAGTTTTCCAGATGAACAAAAACTAAAGGAGTTTGTGACCACTAAAACATACCTATGAGAAATTTTGAGGGGGGCCCTTTGAATGGAAAAAAAAAGACCAAAAGCAACAAAGACTAGAAATGACCACAGAGTATCACCAGAAACATCAACACAATGACACTAAATTCATATCTTTCAATAATCACTCTGAATGTAAATGAACTAAATGCTCCAATCAAAAGACACAGGTATCAGAATGGATAAAAAAAACCCAAGATCCATCTATATACTGCCTACAAGGGGTTCATTTTAGACCTAAAGACACATGCAGATTGAAAGTGAGGGGATGGAGAACTATCTATCATGCTAATGGATAGTCAGGGTAGCCATACTTATATCAGACAAACTAGATTTTAAAACAAAGACCATAACAAGAGATGAAGAAGGGCATTATATCATAATTAAGGGGTCTACCCACCAAGAAGATCTAACAATTGTAAATATTTATGCCCCAAATTTGAAAGAACCCAAATATATAAATCAATTAATCACAAACAAAAATAAACT
Source organism: Leopardus geoffroyi (assembly GCF_018350155.1). NCBI lineage: Eukaryota > Metazoa > Chordata > Mammalia > Carnivora > Felidae > Leopardus > Leopardus geoffroyi. The sequence continues at coordinate 47,443,624 of NC_059343.1, forward strand.
CATTGATAACAATACAATAAAAGTAGGGGACTTCATAGCCCACTTACAACAATGGACAGATCATGTAAGCAGAAAATCAACAAGGAAACAACAGCTTTGAATGATACACTGGATCGGATGGACTTAGCAGAAATATTCAGAACATTCATTCTAAAGCAGCAGAATACACATTCTTCTCGAGCACACATGGAACATTCTGCAGAATCGATCACATACTGGGTCACAAATCAGCCCTCAACAAGTACACAAAGATTGAGATCATGCGATGTATATTTTCAGATCACAATGCTATGAAACTTGAAGTCAACTGCAAGAAAACATTTGGAAAGCCCTCAAATACATAGAGGTTAAAGAACATCCTACTAATGAATGAATAGGTTAACCAGTCAGTTAAGGAAGAAATAAAAAATATATAGAAGCAAATGAAAATGAAAACATGACATTTGGGATGCAGCAAAGGCAGCCCTAAGAGAGAAGTATATTGCAATTGAAGCCTATCTCAGGAAGCAAAGGAGATCCCAAATATACAATCTACCCTTAGAGCTAAAGAAGCTAGAAAAGAAACAGCAAATAAAGCTTAAAACTAGCAGAAGAAGGGAAATAATAAAGATTAGAGCAGAAAGAAATGTTATAGCAATAAGAACAACAAAAAACCCAATAAAATATATCAACAAAATTAAGAACTGGTTCTTTGAAAGAATTAGCAAAATTGATAAACCCTTAGGCAGACTTCTCAAAAAGAAGAGAGAGGACCCATATAGATAAAATCATGAATGAAAGAGGACAGATCACAACCAACACCACAGAAACACAATTATAAGAGACTATGAAAAATTGTATAGCAACAAACTGGGCAATCTGGAAGAAATGTACAAATTCCTAGAAACTCACACATTACCAAAATTGAAACAGGAGGAAATAGAAACTTTGAACAGATCCATAACCAGCAAAGGAATTGAATCAGTTATCAAAAGTCTCCCAACAAACCAGAGTCCCGAGCCAGATGGCTTCCTAGGGGAATTCTACCAGACATTTAAAGAAGAGTTAATATGTATTCTTTTCAAACTGTTCCAAAAAATAGAAATAGAAGGAAAACTTTCATACTCATTCTAAAAAGCCAGCATTACCTTGATTCCAAAACCAGACAAAGATCCCACTAAAATGGAAAATTACAGGGCAATATCCCTAATAATATGGATGCAAAAATTCTCAATAAGATATTAGCAAATCACATTCAACATTACATTAAAAGAATTATTCACCATGATCAAGTGGGATTTATTCCTGGGCTGCAGGGCTGGTTCAATATTTGCAAGTCAGTCAACATGATACACCACATTAATAAAAGAAAGGATAAGAAACATATGATCCTCTCAATAGATGCAGAAAAAGCATTTGACAAAATACAGCATCCATTCTTGATAAAAAAACCCTCAACAAAATAGGGATAGATGGAACATACCTCAATATCATAAAGGCCATATACAAAAGACCCATAGCTAATATCATCCTCAGTGGGGAAGAACAGAAAACCTTTCCCCTATGGTCAGAAACAAGACAAGGATGTCCACTTCTCCATTACTATTTAACATAGTACTGTAAGTCTTAGCCCCAGCAATCAGACAACAAAAAGAAATAAAAGGCATCCAAATCAGTAAGAAAGAATTCAAACTTTTACTGTTTGCAGACAACATGATACTCTACTTGGAAAACCCAAAATATTCCACCAAAAATTGCTAGAACTAATACATGATTTCACCAAGTCATAGGGTATAAAATCAATGTGCAGAAATCTGTGGCATCTCTATACACCAATAATGAAACAACAGAAAAATAAATCTAGGAATTGATCCCATTTTCAATTTCACCAAAAACAATAAGATACCTAGGAATAAACCTAACTAAAGAGGCAAAAGATCTATACTCTGAAAACTATAAAACACTTATGAAAGGAATTGAAGAGGACGCAAATAAATGGAAAAGCATTCCATGCTCATGGACTGGAAGAACAAACATTGTTAAAATATTTATACTACCCAAAACAATCTACATATTTAATGCAATCCCTATCAAAATACCACCAACATTTTTTTCAGAACTAGAACAACCCTAAAATTTGCATGGAACCACATAAGACCCTGAATAGGCAAAGCAATCTTAAAAAAGAAAACAAAATGAGGCATCAAGATTCAGGATTTCAAGCTATATTACAAAGCTGTAGTCATCAAGACAGTATGGTATTGAAGTCTTCACTGATGGTGGACACACTCCCAAACTCATGTGGTTGTTAATGAACCTTGGTGTCTTAACCAAGGTTATAGGTGCCTCTCCATAGAACTTTCTCATGACATGGCAACTGGCTTCTCTCATGGTGAGCAATCCAAAAGGTAGAGTGAGTGAGAGAGGGACTACCCAAGATAGAAACCACAGTCGTTATGATCTAATCTCAGAAGTGAGCAATTTAGTATGCCTGGTCCACTCCCCAGAATAGGAATTACACAAGAGTGTGAAAACCAGGAGGAGGAGATCACTGGGACCATGTCAGAGGCTGCCTACCACACACTCAAAATGTATCAATTTTATTCTATATTGTTAATGTTTTTGTGTATTATATAAGAAATACTTCAATACCCCAAAGTAAAAATACATCCTCCAATATTTTTTTCTAAAGGTTTTGAAGTTGTCAATGCCCTCTAGCCAAAAACCACCTAAAATTTAACAAGCTGAATTTATTACTCATTGCAGCGAGGAAGACCACACACCATGAGGAATCCAGGGGTGTCTCAGTAAGATAGGGTTAGAAAAAAACCTTTTATTGGAATTGAACTTTGGTTGAGTGATTTCCAGGAGGGCCTAAGAAAGTGGGAGTTTGTTCTAAATAGGATGCCAACAGAATGTGGAAGGGGGCAATTCTATGATTAGGTATCTCAATAAATTTTATCTATAGGGAGGGGAAAATAGCCTAAGGCTAAAGTTATATTTGGTAAAGAAGTAGAAGTCACTCATTTTGGCCAAGAGGTGGCACAGTGTTTAGACAAAATTATGAAATGACCTTGTTTTGTCTCAATTTATTATGGTCTCAGAGTAACCTTGTCTGAGGTTGGTATTCTGTGTTTATGTCTAAATAGGAGAATAACATGACATAGCTGTGAGTGCCAAACCAGCTTCTGAATGTCTATGGCTGCTCTTTTTTTCTTTCTCAAAATTTTGCCTTTATTTTTAAGTGTCTAATAAGGCTGGGGTTGGATTTTGTATATGGTATAGTATTAGCCTCCAAGTTCAGTTTTTTCTTATGCATAACCAATTGTTTTACTATCATTTATTGCCAAATCTCTGGTCTTTAGCTCCCTGTTTGAGAGCTTTAGTAAATGTTTTTATAAATTGTTTTACTAACACTTGAGAGTATGATATCGCACTGATATATTCAGTGTGATGTGTATTTACTTTTTCTCTTTCTTTTTAAACAAACTTGGGGGGAGTTTATGTGTTCTTTTTCAGTGCAGGAAATGTTTTATTTGATTCTTTGAGGACCTCTATTGATATAAACTCCATGTGCCTTTGAGTTGATTTCAAAGAGGATCTCTGGAAGAAATAATCACCAAGACCTACTACTGAGGTTAGTTAACTGGAATGTGTTTAAAAAGGAGAAATGCAAGCAACAAGAGAATGATTGGATCACTTAGATATTTGGTTCCATAATAGATGTTAACATGGTACTTTTCACTAATGAAGGGCTAAATAGGGACAGAACATCACAGAAGGGGTTATAATAAAAATAGGTTTTTTTAAAGAATAGTTTTAGACAGTTATAGGTCAAATATAAGGAAAACCTTTGTGACCCCAATCGGCTCATTGGCAGTATTCAGCGTTCTCACAAGATGCTTAAAATTAGGATTGCGGGCCACCTGGTTGGCTTAGTTGGTAGAGCATGCAACTCTTGATTGGGTCATAAGCTCAAGCCCCACATTGGGCCTAAAGCTTACTAAAAAAATAGAATTGAATTGAAATCCTATTAAAATCCTTTAAAGCCAATAGCTCAATACAAGCTGGTTGTTGTTTTTAACAAATATAAAGGGACCTTAGAAATGAGGTAAAAACTGGGGCCCAGAGAAGTATAGTAACTTAGGTGCATTATTTGCTAAACCTGAATCTAAACCTTGAGTAGTATAATATTGTATTATTGTGGTCTACCATTTATGGATCACTTACTATGTGCTTAGTGCTTCACTTATAGTACTGTGGTTAATCCTCACAGGGGAGGATTCACAGGCCCTGTGAAAATTTAATAGTCTTATTATCATCATTGTTTTACTAATCAACAAAGAGATGCTCAGAGAGATGGAGTGCTTTCCCAAGGTCACACGGCTGGTAACTGGCAGGAGCTAGAATCAAATCTAGGTGGTTTCCCTCCAAAGCCTATACTCTTAATCACAGAGCATTGTGGCTACCTTAATGATAGAAAAATCAGCACTTTTGAGTCAAAATAACAGAGTTCAAATTCTGATTCTTCTACTCCATAGTTATGTCACTCTGGTCTAATTACTTACCCTCTCTGAGCCTCAATTTTCTCACCTGTGAAATGAGAATCATACTTAACCATGGTTGGTTGCTGTGAAATGCCTGGTTAGTCTGTGTAGGCACTTGAAATCATGTTCATTCTGATTGTTTTCTTTCTTCCCTCTGTATTACAGCTCGGTCCTCCTTTCATTGGACCCTGCTGCCTTCTCCTTGATATAACATTAAACTCAGCATCTAATGTGACCTCATTTTTGGCCCTTCAAATTCTAGTGGTTTCTGTGCGTATGAATGTGTGTGTATAAAATACCCTGATTTCACCATTTTGAATTTGATTAAGTTGCCATTCAGATAAGTTGGAACTTATTCTAGGTCCCTGAATTTCTAGAAATATTTTGTTTTAATTTGTTTCTTTTTAAGTAAATTATTCATGGTCCCTCATCTGTGGCAGAAATAGGACTGGATATAGCCTGTCTTCCAGGATCCCAATCCAGAGATCTCTCTGAAAGCTAAAATCAGGTCTACCATTTCTTTAGCACTTATTAGGAGCCAGCCTAATCTATGTCACACAGATTAATTTTTATATATCTCACAACAACCTATCTTCACTTTACAAATGAGGAAACTGAGGCACAGAGAAGGGAAGTTATTTGCCCAAGGTCACACTACCAGCAGATGGCTAAAACAGAACTAGAACCAGGAAGTCTAACCCTAAAGTCTGTCTTAATCTGTATGGCATTATACACTGTCTCCCAAGAAGAAACAAAGATCTTGATTAATGTTCACTGACCTCAGATGGTGCCAAGTGAGACTGTAGAGCTTTTGTTATATTCTTTTCTCTTCTCAACTCATTGTAAGTGGGTGGTGGTCCCTACTCCTTTAGTGAAATTGTCCTTGGCAAGGTTACAAGTGAACTCTAGGTTGCCAACTGCATTCAGTACTTCTTTATCCTCATTTTATTCAAAAAACTTCCAAATGTTATGAACTGAATGTTTGTGTTCCCTCAAAATTCATATGTTGAAATCCTAACCCCCAATATTATGACATTAGGATGTGATTTTTTCGGAAGATGATTAAGTCATGAGGGTGAAGCCCTCATGAATGAGATTGGTGCCCTCATAAAAGAGGCCCCAGAGAAATTTCTTGCCCCCTCCACCATGTAAGGATAAGTGGAGAAAATGGCCATGTGCAACCTGGAAGAGGGTTCTCACCAGAACCCAACGACGTTGGCACCCTGATCGTGGATTTCTATCCCCAAAACTGAGAAATAAATTTCTATTGTTTATAAACCATGCAGTCTATGGTATTCTATTTTAGCAGCCCAAACTGACTATGACACCAACATTCAACAGAGTTAGTAATTTCATTCTTAAAATACTTTTTTTTCTTAGGCTTAATAACACTGAAACCTCATAGTGTTCCTTTTATCTCGCTGGCTGCTCCTTCACATTGTCTTATGCTGGCTGACTTCAGTGTTTTTCCCTCAGACTCCAAACTTTGGAGTATTTAGCACTCAGTCTTCAGATATTTCCCCAATCTCATCCAGTTCCTGCACTTTAACCACCATACACTTATATACTAATTACTCCCAAATAAACAACTGTATCCTGAGCTCCATAATTGTATATTCAACTGCCTACTTGAACTTTCCACTAGGGTGTCTCATAGGCTTCTCTAATTTAGCATGCCCAAAATAAAATCTTGATCTTCTCACCACCACAAACCTGCTCCTCCTGCAGTCTTCCTCATCCTGGTTAATGATGACTTCATCTTTTCTTTTCTTTTTTTTTTTTTCAACGTTTATTTATTTATTTTTGGGACAGAGAGAGACAGAGCATGAACGGGGGAGGGGCAGAGAGAGAGGGAGACACAGAATCAGAAACAGGCTCCAGGCTCTGAGCCATCAGCGCAGAGCCTGACGCGGGGCTCGAACTCACGGACCGCGAGATCGTGACCTGGCTGAAGTCGGACGCTTAACCGACTGCGCCACCCAGGCGCCCCGATGACTTCATCTTTTCATGTGCTTAGACTAAAACCCTAGAAGTAATCCTTGATATCTCCTTTTTCCTCTCAGTCTACATGAAATCCATCATCAAGTCCTCTCAGCCCCATCTCTAAAACGTATCCTAAATCTGTCCACTCCTCACCATCCACAGTGAGAAATCTTAGGAATCATTGATAAGAAAAATAGGAAAAGAAGGAGCATTTGTATTTTCCCTAATCAGAGGACAGCACATTTTTTGTTTTGTTTTGTTGAGGACAGCACATTTTTTTTTGCACCCATGGCAAATGAGTCAGTGGTGGGGAGTGAAAAGCATCATAGTGACTACTGCCATTAATCAGAATTGAAGTCCACGGTGTGATAGGCTCACTATTTGCTTCTTTATTTACTTATTCAGAGGAAAATTTTAAAAACTCCTCAAGAGCATCACACACGTTGCTTCCTTTTTTAAAAAAAATGTTTAACGTTTACTTATTTTTGAGACAGGGAGAGACAGAGCATGAACGGAGGAGGGTCAGAGAGAGAGGGAGACACAGAATCTGAAACAGGCTCCAGGCTCTGAGCTGTCAGCACAGAGCCCGACGTGGGGCTCGAACTCACGGACCGCGAGATCATGACCTGAGCCGAAGTCAGACTCTTAACTGACTAAGCCACACAGGTGCCCTTTTTTTTTTTTTAATTTTAGAGAGAGAGAGTGAGAGGGAGCAAGCACAAGTGGAGGAGAGGGGCAGAGGGAGAGGGAGAGAGAAAGAAAGAGAGAGAGAGAAAAAAAAGAGAGAGAGAAGAGGAGGGGCAGAAAGATGGAGATGAAAATCAAGCAGTCTCTGTGCTGTCAGTGCTGAGCCCAGTGCAGGGCTCGATGTCATGAACTGTGAGATCATAACAGCCAAAATCAAGAATTAGATGCTTAATCAACTGAGCCACCCAGGTGCCCCAAAGCCTGGAGTTGTAAAAGTGGGCTTGGCAGGAATAGAGCCTAGAGGGCACTGAATTATTCCTGGAAAGAAGGCAGGCAAACATCCCAGGGGCAGACAGTAAGGAAACAGCAAACTGAAAAGCACCTGGGGCACATAGTGGGGAGACTATTTGCTCTTCTCAGAACCCATCCCTGGAAGGCAGTGTTCAAGGAGACACTTCTCCAGGAACAAAGAAGGTGCCTGTCACCATTTCCCTCCTACACACCTCAGCATAAACACAGAATCACCAGGGTTAAGCAGCTTAGTGCAGACACTGGCTACCTAACTTGCTTACAACAAACCCTATCCCTCTGCCCTCTGAGGAGACTGCCCTTCTCAATCACACTTGCCTCAGTCCCGGTGAGTTGGACACTTCCTCCAGAAGACCAGCACAAACTCCTGTCCCCACGTCTCCAAAAAGGAGAGTTTTACAGGTTCTCTGTTCTACTGGAGGTGGTGACAGGTCTTATTTCACAAGCAGACCAGAGCACACCTAGTTAAAACTCACAACATTCAGGACAGGGATCAAACAAAGCCCACAGCATGCAGGGACAGCCTCTGCAGATGACTGGCCTGAAGGACAGAGCAGACAAAACACAACAGCAGAGCGCATGCAGCACACACTGAAGACACTCACTGAAGTGCTAGGCCCTGGGCACTACATAATCTTTTCTTCATAATGCCATTACTTTCAGGAGCAGGAAACATAAATGGCTTTTCTAACACAGAGAAGATGGCACAGACTTAGACAAAATGCCAAGACAGAGGAATTTATTCCAAATAAAAGAACAAGATAAGGCCACAGTCAGAAATATAAGCAAAACAAATATAAACAACATTCGTAATGAATAATTTAAAGTGACTGTCATAAGGATACACACTGGGCTTGAGAAAAGAATATAAGACATCAGTGAGACCTGCACAGAGAGAATACAATGAAAAATTATATGCCAACAAACTGGACAACATGGAAGAAATGAACAAATTCCTAAGAACCCACACACTTCCAAAACTCAAACAGGAAGAAATAGAAAACTTAAACAGACCCTTAACCAGTGAAGAAATTGAATCTGTTATCAAAAACCTCCCAACAAATGAGAGTCCGGGACCAGATGGCTTCCCTGGGGAATTCTACCAGACATTTAAAGCAGAGATAATCCCTATCCTTCTCAAGCTGTTCCAATACATAGAAAGGGAAGGAAATTTTCCAGACTCATTCTATGAAGCCAGTATTACTTTGATTCCTAAAGCAGACAGAGACCCAGTAAAAAAAGAGAACGACAGGCCAATATCCCTGATGAATGTGGATACGAAAATTCTCAATAAGATACTAGGAAATCGAATCCAACAGCATACAAAAAGAATTACTCACCATGATCAAGTGGGATTCATTCCTGGGATGCAGGGCTGGTTCAACATTCACAAATAAATCAATGTGATACATCACATTAATAAAAGAAAAGATAAGAGCCATATGATCCTGTCAATCAATGCAGAAAAAGCATTTGACAAAATTCAGCATCCTTTCTTAATAAAAACCCTTGAGAAAGTCGGGATAGAAGGAACATACTTAAACATCAAAAAGTCATTTATGAAAAACCCACAGCTAATATCATCCTCAATGGGGAAAAATTGAGAGCTTTCCCCTTGAGATCAGGAACACGACAGGGACGTCCACTCTCACCGCTATTGTTTAACATAGTGTTGGAAGTTCTAGCATCAGCAATCAGACAACAAAAGGAAATCAAAGACATCTAAATTGGCAAAGATGAAGTCAAGCTTTCGCTTTTTGCAGATGACATGATATTATACGTGGAAACTCCGATAGACTCCACCAAAAGTCTGCTAGAACTGATCCATGAATTCAGCAAAGTTGCAGGATACAAAATCAATGTTCAGAAATCAGTTGCATTCTTATACACTTATAATGAAGCAACAGAAAGACAAATAAAGAAACTGATCCCATTCACAATTGCACCAAGAAGCATAAAATACCTAGGAATAAACCTAACCAAAGATGTAAAAGATCTGTATGCTGAAAACTATAGAAAGCTTATGAAGGAGATTGAAGAAGATACAAAGAAATGGAAAAACATTCCATGCTCATGGATTGGAAGAATAAATATTGTTAAAATGTCAATACTACCCAAAGCAATCTATACATTCAATGCAATCCCAATCAAAATTGTACCAGCATTGGGGCGCCTGGGTGGCTCAGTCGGTTAAGCGTCCGACTTCGGCTCAGGTCATGATCTCGCGGTCCGTGAGTTCGAGCCCCGCGTCGGGCTCTGTGCTGACAGCTCAGAGCCTGGAGCCTGTTTCAGATTCTGTGTCTCCCTCTCTCTGACCCTCCCCCGTTCATGCTCTGTCTCTCTCTGTCTCAAAAATAAATAAACGTTAAAAAAAAAAATTGTACCAGCATTGTTCTCGAAGCTAGAACAAGCAATCCTAAAATTTGTATGGAACCACAAAAGGCCCTGAATAGCCAAAGTAATTTTGAAGAAGACCAAAGCAGGAGGCATCACAATCCCAGACTTTAGCCTCTACTACAAAGCTGTCATCATCAAGACAGCATGGTATTGGCTCAAAAACAGACACATAGACCAATGGAATAGAATAGAAACCCCAGAACTAGACCCACAAAAGTATGGCCAACTCATCTTTGACAAAGCAGGAAAGAAGATCCAATGGAAAAAAGACAGTCTCTTTAACAAATGGTGCTGGGAGAACTTGACAGCAACATGCAGAAGGATGAAACTAGACCACTCTCTTACACCATTCACAAAAACAAACTCAAAATGGATAAAGGACCTGAATGTGAGACAGGAAACCATCAAAACCCTAGAGGAGAAAGCAGGAAAAAAACCTCTCTGACCTAGCCACAACAATTTCTTACTTGACACATCCCCAAAGGCAAGGGAATTAAAAGCAAAAATGAACTTTTGGGACCTCATGAAGATAAAAAGCTACTGCACTGCAAAGGAAACAATCGACAAAACTAAAAGGCAAGCAACGGAATGGGAAAAGATATTTGCAAATGACATATTTGACAAAGGGCTAGTATCCAAAATCTATAAAGAGCTCACCAAACTCCACACCCAAAAAACAAATAACCCAGTGAAGAAACGGGCAGAAAACATGAATAGACACTTCTCTAAAGAAGACATGCAGATGGCCAACAGGCACATGAAAAGATGCTCAACGTCGCTCCTCATCAGGGAAATACAAATCAAAACCACACTCAGATACCACCTCTGGCCAGTCAGAGTGGCTAAAATGAACAAATCAGGAGACTCTAGATGCTGGCGAGGATGTAGAGAAACGGGAAACCTCTTGCATTGTTTGTGGGAATGCAAACTGGTGCAGCCACTCTGCAAAACAGTGTGGAAGTTCCTCAAAAAATTAAATATAGACCAACCCTATGACCCAGCAATAGCACTGCTAGGAATTTACCCAAGGGATATAGGAGTGCTGATGCATAGGGGCACTTGTACCCCAATGTTTATAGCAGCACTCTCAACAATAGCCGAATTATGGAAAGAGCCTAAATGTCCATCAACTGATGAATGGATAAAGAAATTGTGGGTCCGGAGGGAAGATGGTGGCGTAGGAGGACGCTGGGCTCACCGCGCGTCCTGCTGATCACTTAGATTCCACTTACACCTGCCTAAATAACCCAGAAAACCGCCAGAGGATTAGCAGAACGGAGTCGCTGGAGCCAAGCGCAGACGAGAGGCCCACGGAAGAGGGTAGGAAGGGCGGCAAGGTGGTGCGCGCTCCACAGACTGGCGGGAGGGAGCCGGGGCAGAGGGGCAGTTCGCCGGCCAAGCAGAGCCCCCGAGTCTGGCGGGCAAAAGCGGAGGGGCCTGACGGACTGTGTTCCGACAGCAAGCGTGACTTAGCGTCTGGGAGGTCATAAGTTAACAGCTCTGCTCAAAAACGGGAAGGCTGGAGGACAAAGGGAGGGAGAGCTGCTGAGCCCCCGGAAGACAGAGCTCAGTTTGGTGGGGAACAAAGGCGCTCACCAGCGCCATCTCCCCCGCGCATCCCCCAGCCAAAATCCCAAAGAGAACCAGTTCCTGCCAGGGAACTTGCTCGCTCCGCGCAAACACCCAACTCTGTGCTTCTGCGGAGGAGCCAAACCTCCGGCAGCGGATCTGACTCCCTCCCGCTGCCACAGGGCCCCTCCTGAAGTGGATCACCTAAGGAGAAGCGAGCTAAGCCTGCCCCTCCTGCCCCTGTGCACCTTGCCTACACACCCCAGCTAATACGCCAGATCCCCAGCATCACAAGCCTGGCAGTGTGCAAGTAGCCCAGACGGGACATGCCACCCCACAGTGAATCCCGCCCCTAGGAGAGGGGAAGAGAAGGCACACACCAGTCTGACTGTGGCCCCAGTGGTGGGCCAGGGGCAGACATCATGTCTGACTGCGGCCCCGCCCACCAACTCCAGTTATACATCACAGCACAGGGGAAGTGCCCTGCAGGTCCTCACCATGCCAGGGACTATCCAAAATGACCAAGCGGAAGAATTCCCCTCAGAAGAATCTCCAGGAAATAACAACAGCTAATGAACTGATCAAAAAGGATTTAAATAATAATATAACAGAAAGTGAATTTAGAATAATAGTCATAAAATTAATCGCCGGGCTTGAAAACAGTATAGAGGACAGCAGAGAATCTCTTGCTACAGAGATCAAGGGACTAAGGAACAGTCACGAGGAGCTGAAAAATGCTTTAAATGAAATGCAAACAAAATGGAAACCACCACGGCTCGGATTGAAGAGGCAGAGGAGAGAATAGGTGAACTAGAAGATAAAGTTATGGAAAAAGAGGAAGCTGAGAAAAAGAGAGATAAAAAAATCCAGGAGTATGAGGGGAAAATTAGAGAACTAAGTGATACACTAAAAAGAAATAATATACGCATAATTGGTATCCCAGAGGAGGAAGAGAGAGGGAAAGGTGCTGAAGGGGTACTTGAAGAAATAATAGCTGAGAACTTCCCTGAACTGGGGAAGGAAAAAGGCATTGAAATCCAAGAGGCACAGAGAACTCCCTTCAGACGTAACTTGAATCGATCTTCTGCACGACATATCATAGTGAAACTGGCAAAATACAAGGATAAAGAGAAAATTCTGAAAGCAGCAAGGGATAAACGTGCCCTCACATATAAAAGGAGACCTATAAGACTCGTGACGAATCTCTCTTTTGAAACGTGGCAGGCCAGAAAGAATTGGCACGAGATTTTCAGTGTGCTACACAGAAAAAATATGCAGCCGAGAATCCTTTATCCAGCAAGTCTGTCATTTAGAATCGAAGGAGAGATAAAGGTCTTCTCAAACAAACAAAAACTGAAGGAATTTGTCACCACTAAACCAGCCCTACAAGAGATCCTAAGGGGGACCCTGTGAGACAAAGTACCAGAGACAACACTACAAGCATAAAACATACAGACATCACAATGACGCTAAACCCGTATCTTTCTATAATAACACTGAATGTAAATGGATTAAATGCGCCAACCAAAAGACATAGGGTATCAGAATGGATAAAAAAACAAGACCCATCTATTTGCTGTCTACAAGAGACTCATTTTAGACCTGAGGACACCTTTAGATTGAGAGTGAGGGGATGGAGAACTATTTATCATGCTGCTGGAAGCCAAAAGAAAGCTGGAGTAGCCATTCTTATATCAGACAAACTAGACTTTAAATTAAAGGCTGTAACAAGTGATGAAGAAGGACATTATATAATAGTCACAGGGTCTATTCATCAGGAAGAGCTAACAATTATAAATGTCTATGCGCCGAATACCGGAGCCCCCAAATATATAAAACAACTACTCATAAACATAAGTAACCTTATTGATAAGAATGTGGTAATTGTAGGGGACTTTAACACCCCACTTACAGAAATGGATAGATCATCTAGACACATGGTCAATAAAGAAACAAGGGCCCTGAATGAGACATTGGATCAGATGGACTTGACAGATCTATTTAGAACTCTGCATCCCAAAGCAACAGAATATACTTTCTTCTCGAGTGCACATGGAACATTCTCCAAGATAGATCACATACTGGGTCACAAAACAGCCCTTCATAAGTTTGCCAATTGAAATTATACCATGCATACTTTCAGACCACAATGATATGAAGCTTGAAATCAACCACAGAAAAAAGTCTGGAAAACCTCCAAAAGCATGGAAGTTAAAGAACACCCTACTAACGAATGAGTGGGTCAACCAGGCAATTAGGGAAGAAATTAAAAAATATATGGAAACAAACGAAAATGAAAATACAACAATCCAAACGCTTTGGGACGCAGCGAAGGCAGTCCTGAGAGGAAAATACATTGCAATCCAGGCCTATCTCAAGAAACAAGAAAAATCCCAAATACAAAATCTAACAGCACACCTAAAGGAAGTAGAAGCAGAACAGCAAAGACACCCCAAACCCAGCAGAAGAAGAGAAATAATAAAGATCAGAGCAGAAATAAACAATATAGAGTCTAAAAAAACTGTAGAGCAGATCAACGAAACCAAGAGTTGGTTTTTTGAAAAAATAAACAAAATTGACAAACCTCTAGCCAGGCTTCTCAAAAAGAAAAGGGAGATGACCCAAATAGATAAAATCATGAATGAAAATGGAATTATTACAACCAATCTCTCAGAGATACAAACAATTATCAGGGAATACTATGAAAAATTATATGCCAACAAATTGGACAACCTGGAAGAAATGGACAAATTCCTAAACACCCACATTCTTCCAAAACTCAATCAGGAGGAAATAGAAAGCTTGAACAGACCCATAACCAGCGAAGAAATTGAATTGGTTATCAAAAATCTCCCAACAAATAAGAGTCCAGGACAAGATGGCTTCCCAGGGGAGTTCTACCAGACGTTTAAAGCAGAGATAATACCTATCCTTCTCAAGCTATTCCAAGAAATAGAAAGGGAAGGAAAACTTCCAGACTCATTCTATGAAGCCAGTATTACTTTGATTCCTAAACCAGACAGAGACCCAGTAAAAAAAGAGAACTACAGGCTAATATCCCTGATGAATATGGATGCAAAAATTCTCAATAAGATACTAGCAAATCGAATTCAACGGCATATAAAAAGAATTATTCACCATGATCAAGTGGGATTCATTCCTGGGATGCAGGGCTGGTTCAACATTTGCAAATCAATCAACGTGATACATCACATTAACAAAAAAAAAGAGAAGAACCATATGATCCTGTCAATCGATGCAGAAAAGGCCTTTGACAAAATCCAGCACCCTTTCTTAATAAAAACCCTTGAGAAAGTTGGGATAGAAGGAACATACTTAAAGATCATAAAAGCCATTTATGAAAAGCCCACAGCTAACATCATCCTCAACGGGGAAAAACTGAGAGCTTTTTCCCTGAGATCAGGAACCCGACAGGGATGCCCCCTCTCACCGCTATTGTTTAACATAGTGCTGGAAGTTCTAGCATCAGCAATCAGACAACAAAAGGAAATCAAAGGCATCAAAATTGGCAAAGATGAAATCAAGCTTTCGCTTTTTGCAGATGACATGATATTATACATGGAAAATCCGATAGACTCCACCAAAAGTCTGCTAGAATTGATCCATGAATTCAGCAAAGTTGCAGGATACAAAATCAATGTACAGAAATCAGTTGCATTCTTATACACTAACAATGAAGCGTCAGAAAGACAAATAAAGAAACTGATCCCATTCACAATTGCACCAAGAAGCAAAAATACCTAGGAATAAATCTAACCAAAGATGTAAAGGATCTGTATGCTGAAAACTATAGAAAGCTTATGAAGGTAATTGAAGAAAATTTAAAGAAATGGAAAGACATTCCCTGCTCATGGATTGGAAGAATAAATATTGTCAAAATGTCAATACTACCCAAAGCTATCTACACATTCAATGCAATCCCAATCAAAATTGCACCAGCATTCTTCTCGAAACTAGAACAAGCAATCCTAAAATTCATATGGAACCACAAAAGGCCCCGAATAGCCAAAGGAATTTTGAAGAAGAAGACCAAAGCAGGAGGCATCACAATCCCAGACTTTAGCCTCTACTACAAAGCTGTCATCATCAAGACAGCATGGTATTGGCACAAAAACAGACACATAGACCAATGGAATAGAATAGAAACCCCAGAACTAGACCCACAAACGTATGGCCAACTCATCTTTGACAAAGCAGGAAAGAACATCCAATGGAAAAAAGACAGCCTCTTTAACAAATGGTGCTGGGAGAACTTGACAGCAACATGCAGAAGGTTGAATCTAGACCACTTTCTCACACCATTCACAAAAATAAACTCAAAATGGATAAAGGACCTGAATGTGAGACAGGAAACCATCAAAACCTTAGAGGAGAAAGCAGGAAAAGACCTCTCTGACCTCAGCCGTAGCAATCTCTTACTCGACACATCCCCAAAGGCAAGGGAATTAAAAGCAAAAGTGAATTACTGGGACCTTATGAAGATCAAAAGCTTCTGCACAGCAAAGGAAACAACCAACAAAACTAAAAGGCAACCAACGGAATGGGAAAAGATATTTGCAAATGACATATCGGACAAAGGGCTAGTATCCAAAATGTATAAAGAGCTCACCAAACTCCACACCCGAAAAACAAATAACCCAGTGAAGAAATGGGCAGAAAACATGAATAGACACTTCTCTAAAGAAGACATCCGGATGGCCAACAGGCACATGAAAAGATGTTCAACGTCGCTCCTCATCAGGGAAATACAAATCAAAACCACACCCAGATATCACCTCACGCCAGTCAGAGGGGCCAAAATGAACAAATAGGAGACTATAGATGCTGGAGAGGATGTGGAGAAACGGGAACCCTCTTGCACTGTTGGTGGGAATGCAAATTGGTGCAGCCGCTCTGGAAAGCAGTGTGGAGGTTCCTCAGAAAATTAAAAATAGACCTACCCTATGACCCAGCAATAGCACTGCTAGGAATTTATCCAAGGGATACAGGAGTACTGATGCATAGGGGCACTTGTACCCCAATGTTCATAGCAGCATTCTCAACAATAGCCAAATTATGGAAAGAGCCTAAATGTCCATCAACTGATGAATGGATAAAGAAATTGTGGTTTATATACACAATGGAATACTACGTGGCAATGAGAAAAAATGAAATATGGCCTTTTGTAGCAACGTGGATGGAACTGGAGAGTGTGATGCTAAGTGAAATAAGCCATACAGAGAAAGACAGATACCAAATGGTTTCACTCTTATGTGGATCCTGAGAAACTTAACAGGAACCCATGGGGGAGGGGGAGGAAAAAAGAAAAAAAAAAAAGGAAAAAAAAAAAAAAAAGAGGTTAGAGTGGGAGAGAGCCAAAGCATAAGAGACTGTTAAAAACTGAGAACAAACTGAGGGTTGATGGGGGGTGGGAGGGAAGAGAGGGTGGGTGATGGGTATTGAGGAGGGCACCTTTTGGGATGAGCACGGGGTGTTGTATGGAAACCAATTTGACAATAAATTTCATATAATAAAAAAAAAAAGAAAAGAAAAAGAATTGTGGTTTATATACACAATGGAGTACTACGTGGCAATGAGAAAGAATGAAATATGGCCTATGTACCAATGTGGATGGAACTGGACAGTGTTATGCTAAGTGAAATAAGTCATACAGAGAAAGGCAGATACCATATGTTTTCACTCTTGTGGAAAGGGGAAGGAAAAACAATATTAGAGAGGGAGGGAGCCAAAACATAAGAGACTCTTAAAGACTGAGAACAAACAGGGTTGATGGTGGATGGGGGGGCGATAGGTGATGGGTATTGAGGAGGGCGCCTGTGGGGATGAGCACTGGGTGTTGTATGGAAACCAATCTGACAATAAATTTCATATTAAAAAATAAAAATAAAAAAGTACATAGAAACAAATGAAAAAGAAAACGCAATAGTCCAAGATTTTTGGAATAAAGGAAAAGTGGTCCTAAGAGGGGAATTTATAGGAATTTAGGCCTATCACAACAAGCAAGAAAAATCGGGGCACCTGGGTGGCTCAGTTGGTTGGGTGACTGACTTCGGCTCAGATCATGATCTCGCAGTTTTTGAGTTTGAGCCCTGCGTTGGGCTCTGTGCTGACACCTCAGAGCCTGGAGCCTGCTTCGGATTCTACCTCTCTCTACCCCTCCCCTGCTCACGTTCTGTGTCTCTCTGTCTCTCAATAATAAATAAACGTTAAAAAAATTTAAGAAGCAAGAAAAATCTCAGTAAAGCCAACCTAACCTTACACCTAAAGGAGCTAGAAAAAGAACAACAAATGAAGCCAGCATAAGGAAGTGAATAATAAATATTAGAGCAGAAATTAATGATCCAGAAACTGAAAAAACAGTAGAACAGATCTATGAAATGAGAAGCTGGTTCATTAAAAATTTTAACAAAATTGATAACCCTCTACCCAGAATTATCAAAAAGAAAAGAGAAAGAATCCACATAAATAAAATCACAAATGAGAGAGGAGAAATAACAACCAACACCATAGAAATGCAAACAATTAGAAGAGAATATTATGAAAAACTATATACCAACAAATTGGACAACCTGGAAGAAATGGATACATTCCTAGAAACATATAAATTACCAAAACTGAAAGAGGGAGAAATAAAAAACCTGAACATACCTAACCAGCAAATAAATTGAATCAGTAGTCAAGAAATTCCCAACAAACAGAAGTCCAGGGCCTGATAGCTTCACAGATGAATTCAACCAAACATTTAAAGAAGAGTTAATACCTATTGTTCTCAAACGATTCCAAAAATATATAAAATGAAGGGAAAGTTCCAGATTCATTCCAAAAGGCTAGCATTACCCTGATACCAAAACCAGATAAAGACACCATTAAAAAGGAGAAGTATAGGCCAACATCCTTGATGAGGATGGATGCAAATATTCTCAACAAAATACTAGAAAACTGAATCCAACAATATATTTAAAAATTATTCACCACCATAGAGTGGGATTTATTCCTGGGTTGCAAGAGTGGCTCAATATTTGCAAATAAATCAACACAATATGTCACATTAATAAAAGAAAGGACACGTACCATATGATCATTTTGATAGATACAGAAAAATCATTTGACAAAGTACAACATCCATTCATGATAAAACCCCTTAACAAAGTAGGTTTAGAGGAAACATATTTCAATATAATAAAGGCTATATATTAAAAATCCCCAGGGAACATCTTACTCAATGCAGAAACACTGAGAGCTTTTCCTCTACAGTCAGGAAAAAGACAGGGATGTCCACTCTCACCACTTTTATTTAATATAGTACTAGAAGTTCTAGCCTCAGCAATCAGACAACACAAAGAAATAAAAACATCCAAATTGATAAGGAAGAAGTAAACCTTTAACTATTTGAAGATGACATGATACTATATGCAGAAAACACTAAAGACTCCACCAAAAAACTGCTAAAACTGATAAACGAATTCAGTAAATTCATAGGATACAATATCAAAGTACAGAAACCTGTTGCATTTCTATACACCAATAATGAAGCAGCAGGAAGAGAAATTCAGTAATCAATCCCACGTACAATTGCACCAAAAACAATAAGATCCTTAGGAATAAACCTAGCCAAACAGGCAAAATATCTGTACTCTGAAAACTATAAACCACTGATGAAAGAAATTTAAGAGGAAACAAAGAAATGGAAAGACGTTCAATGCTCATAAATTGGATAGATTGGAAGAACAAATATTGTTAAAATGTCTATACTACCCAAAGCACTCTATACATTTCATGCAATACCTATCAGAATACCAACAGCACAGGGGCGCCTGGGTGGCTCAGTCGGTTAAGCATCTGACTCTTGATTTTGGCTCAGGTCATGATCTCACACTTTGTGACCAAGGCCCATGTCAGGCTCTTTGCTGACAGCATAGATCTCTTGAGATTCTCTCCCCCTCTCTGTCTCTGCTCCTCCTCTACTTGTGCTCATGAGAGTGCACACTCTTTCTCTCAAGATAAATAAGCAAACATTGAAAAAGAATACTAACAGCACTTTTCACAGAATCAGAATATACAATCTTAAAGTTTGTGTGGAACCACAAAAGACCTCGAATAGCCAAAGCCATCTTAAAAAAGAAAAGCAAAGTTGGAAGCATCACAATTTCAAACTTCATATTATTATTAGAAAGCTGTAGTAATCGAAAGAATATGGCACTGGCACAAAAGTAGACACAGAGATCAATGGGACAGAATAGAAAACCCAGAAATGAACCCACAACTATATGGTCAATTAATCTTCAACAAAGTGGGGAAGAATATCCAATGGGAAAAATATAGCCTTCAACAAATGGTGCTGGGAAAACTGGACAGCAACATGCAAAAGAAGGAAACTGGACTACTCTTTTTTTTTTTAATTTTTAAAAAAATTTATTTTTTATTTGACGTTTATTTATTTTTGAGACATAGAGAGACAGAGCATGAACGGGGGAGGGTCAGAGAGAGAGGGAGACACAGAATCTGAAACAGGCTCCAGGCTCCGAGCTGTCAGCACAGAGCCCGATGCGGGACTCGAACTCACGGGCTGTGAGATCATGACCTGAGCCGAAGTCGGTCGCCCAACCGACTGAACCACCCAGGCGCCCCTGGACTACTCTTTTACACCATACGCAAAAATAAATTCAAAATGGATTCATGATTGGGGTGCTTGGGTGGTTTGGTCAGTTGAGCATCCGACTTCAGCTCAGGTCATGATCTCATGGCTTGTGAGTTTGAGCCCCACATCGGGTTCTGTGCTGACTGTGGGGCCTGCTTGGGATTCTCTCTCTCTCTCCCCCCCTCTGTGCCCCTCCCCCCAAAACAAACAAACAAACAAATAAATAAATAAATAAATAAACAAAAAAATGTATTAATGACCTAAATGGGAAACATGAAACCATAAACATCCTAGAAAAGAACACAAGCAGTAATTTCTTTGACATAGGCCCTAGCAACTTCTTTCTAGATACACCTCCTGAGACAAGGGAAACAAAAGCAAAAATAAACTATTGGGACTGCATGAGAGTAAAAAGCTTCTTCACCACAAAGGAAACAGTCAACAAAACTGAAAGGCAACCTATGGAATGGGAGAAGATATTTGCAAATGACATCTAATAAAGGAGTAATATCCAATATATATAAAGAGCTTATAAAACTCAACGTCCAAAAAACTAATAATCCAATTTAAAAAAGGGAGAGGACATGAATAGACAGTTTTCCAAAGAAGAAATACAATGGCCAACAGACACATGAAAAGATGCTCAACATCACTTATCATCAGGGCAATGCAAATCAAAATTACAATGAGATATCACTTCGCAGATATCACTGTCAGAATGGCTAAAATCAACAATACAAGATAGAATGTGGGGGGCTTGGGTGGTTCCCTCGGTTGAGCATCTGACTTCAGCTCAGGTCATGATCTTGTGGTTCATAAGTTGAGCCCCACATTGGGCTCACTGCTGTCAGTGCAGAGCCCGCTTCAGATCTTCTGTCCCCTTTATCTCTACCCCTCCCCCTACTCACACTCTCTCTCAAAAATTAAATAAACATTAAAAAGAAGAAACAGCAAGTGTTAGCAATGATGTGGAGAAAGGTGAACCCTCTTGCACTGTTGGTGGGAATGCAAACTGATGCGGCCCTCTGGAAAACAGTATAGGGGTACTTCATTGAAAATAGAACTGCCCTACAATCCAGTGATTACACTACTAGGTATTTACCCAAATAAAACAAAAATACTAATTCAAAGGGATACATGCACCCCAATGTTTATAGCAGCATTATCTTCAATAGCCACATTACTGAAATAGCCTAAGTGTCCATCGATTGATGAATGGATAAAGAAGATGTGGTATATATACAATGGAATATAACTCAGCCACAAAACAGAATGAAATCTTGCCACTTGCAATGACATGAATGGAGTCAGTGTGTATTATGATAAGTGAAATATATCAGTCATAGAAAGACAAATACCATATGATTTCACTCATATATGGAATTTAAGAAACAAAACAAATGAGCAAAGGGACAAAAAAGAGAGAGGCAAATGGAGAAATAGACCCTTAACTACAGAGCACAAACTGATGGTCACTAGAATGGAGGTGGGTGAGGGCATGGGTGAAATAAGTGATGGGGATTAAGGAGTGCACTTGTTGTGATGAGCACTGGGTATTGTATGGAATTGTTGAATCACTATACTGTACACCTGAAACTGATATTACGCTGTATGCTAACTGGAATTTAAATTAAAACTTAAAATAATTACTATTTTCAAATAATTATATCTTTCATTTGTTATGCAAAAAATAAGGCCAGTTCTTGGTGGTAGGTGGAGGAAAAGAAAAAGAAAATAAATCAAAATTGTGAAATTAAAACAAATAAAGGGTTGCCTGGGTGGCGTGGTTGAGTGGCCAACTTGATTTCAGCCCAAGTCATGATACCAGTGTCGTGGGCTCCGTGCTGGGCATAGAGCTTGCTTGAAATTCTCTCTCTCCCCTCCTGCCCCTCTCACCTGCTTGTGTGCCTTTCACTCTAAAATAAAATAAATAAATAAATTTAAAACAAGTATTAAAAATCTTCTAATTCTACTCAAAGTAATTTAAACCCATGATATATGAAAATAATTATAAGGGAATCTGGGTGGCTCAGTCAGTTAAGGATCCAACTCTTGATTTTGGCTCAGGTCACAATCTCCCAGTTTGTGAGATAAAGCCCTGCACTGGGCTCTGGGCTGACAGTGTGAAGCCTGCTTGGAGTTCTCTCTCTCTTTCTCTCTCTGCCCCTCCACTGCTTGTACTCTTTCTCCATCTTAAAATAAATAAATAAACATAAAAAATAATGATAATCATTACCCAGTGGAATTTATTCCAGCTATGCAAGTCTGGTTCAACATTAGAAAATCAATTAGTATATTCTATTGTATAAACAAGTAAAGAAAAAAGTCATATGATCATATCAATTGGCATAGAAAAAGCATTTGAGAATAATCCAATGCCCACTTATGAGAAAATCCTAACTAAATTAGGACTAAATCAGAATTCTCAACTTGATAAAAAGTACCTACAGGGGCATTTGGCTGGCTCAGTCAGCATTGCATGTGACTCTTGATCTTGGGGTCATGAGTTTGAACCCCACATTAGGGAATATATTATACTTAAAATTAAAAAAATATTTAAAAGAGCACCTACAAAAAACCCCTCTATTTTATAGATGACATAATTTCCTATTTAGAAAACCACAAAATATCTACAAAAACCCCTCCAAACTATAACTAATAGGTGAGTTCAGCAAGGTTGCAAGATATAAGATCAACACACGAAAATAGTCACATTTCTTTTTTTTTTTTTAACATTTTAATTTTTTTTTCAACGTTTATTTATTTTTGGGACAGAGAGAGACAGAGCATGAACGGGGGAGGGGCAGAGAGAGAGGGAGACACAGAATCGGAAACAGGCTCCAGGCTCTGAGCCATCAGCCCAGAGCCTGACGCGGGGCTCGAACTCACGGACCGCGAGATCGTGACCTGGCTGAAGTCGGACGCTTAACCGACTGCACCACCCAGGCGCCCCTAGTCACATTTCTACGTACTAAAGATAATCATGCAGAAATGAAGATTAAAAATACAATACCACTTACAGACATTCCAAAGATTTCAAGACCCATGACCTTTGTTTGGTTCACTGAATTATGTAAGAATCTCACACGGGGGCACCTAGATGGCTCAGTCAGTTAAGTATCCAAATTTTGGTTTTAGCTCAGGTCATGATCTAACAGCTCATAAGATGGAGCCCCGCATTGGGCTCTGGAATGAGAATGCAGAGCCTGCTTTGGATTCTTTCTCTCTCCCTCTCTCTCTCTGCCCCACTCCCTCCCCCGCCCCTCAAAATATGTAAACTTAAAAAAACCTCACACCATCTCTGGACCTAAGGAAAATGCACATCAACCATATTGTTAATGTATTTAATTGCATTGAGAATAGCAAATAAAATTAATCTTTGCAAATAATTGTTTCTCACTTTCATTTATCAAGCAAAAAAATAAGGGTCAGTTCTTGGGGAAAGGGGTCTATAAAAGAAGAAGGAAATTATATAGCTACAGTAACCAACACTGTGTGGTATTGACAGAGGGATATATATAGATCAATGGAACAAAGTAGAGAACCCAGAAATAGAGCCACACAAATATGCCCAACTGATTTTTGACAAAGGAAAAAAATAAATTCAATGGAGGAATGATTGTCTTTCAACAAATAGTGTTGGAGCAAATAGACATCCATATTCAAAAATATGAACCTTGACTTAAACATCACATCTTATTTGATAATGAGCTGAAGATAGATCACAGATTTAAGCATAAAACATTAAACTATAGCAGTTTTTGTAAAAATAGGAGAAAATCTTTGGCATCTACAGTTAACCAGAGTTCTTAGACTTGAGACCAAAAGCACAATCCACAAAAGAATAATTTGATAAATTAGAACCACCAGAATTAAGATTTTTTTGCTCTGCGAAACTATCTGTTAAGAATATGAAAAGACAGGGGTGCCTGGATGGCTCAGCCAGAAAAGTATGTGATTCTTGATCTCGGGGTAGTAAGTTCAAGCTTCACATTGGGTGTAGAGATTACTTAAACAAACAAACAAATTTAAAAATAATATGAAAAGAAAATACAGAGACTGGAAGAAAATACTTGTCATGTACATATTTAGCAAAGGACTGTTATGTAGAATACAATAAGGAACTCTCCAAACTGAAATGGGGAGGCATTTCACTTAAGAGCATATAGAGATGGCAAAGAAGCATGTGAAAAGATGCTCAACATCAGTAGGCATTAGGGGAATACAAATTAAAACCACAATGAGATTTCACTGCATATCCATTAGAATGTTTAAAATTAAAACAGTGATAATACCAAGTGCTGGTGAGGATCAGAGAAGCTGGACCACTCATACTCCTGGTGCAAATGTGAAATAGTATAACCACCCTGGAAAAGAGTTTGTAGTTTTTTCAAAGAAACTAAATATGCAGTTACCATATGACCCATTAATTGCACTTCTGGGCCTTTATCCCAGAGGAATGAAAACTTATGTTCACACATGTACCTGAATGTTCATATCAATCTTATTTGTAATAGTCAAAAAGTAGAATCAACCCAGGTGTCCTTCACCATGTCAGTGATTACGTTCACTGTGGGATATCCATATTGCTAAATATTATTCAGCAATGAAAAGGAATGAACTATTACTATAAACTCTAGTCATAGCAATCAGACAAGAAAAAGTAATAAGACACATCCATATTTGTAAAGAAGTCAAACTGTCACTATTTGCAGATGACATAATATTATACATAAAAAACCTTAAAAACTCCACCAAAAAACTACTAGAACTGATAAATGAATTCAGTAAAGTTTCAGGATACAAAATTGATACTCAGATATCGGTACTGTTTCTATACACTAATAATGAAGAATCAGAAAGAGAGATTAAGAAAATGATTCTATTTACAATTGCATCAAAAAGAATAAGATACCTAGGAATAAACTCAACCAAGGAGGTGAAAGACTCATATTCTGAAAACTATAAAACATTGATGAAAGAAACTGAAGATGACACAAACAAATGGAAAGATATCCCATGCTCATGGATTTGAAGAACAAATATTATTAATTTCCATACTACCCAAAGCAATCTGCAGTTTCAATGCAATCCCAATTATCAAAATACCAACAGCATTTTTCACAAATCTAGAACAAATAATACTAAAATTTGTAAAGAATCACAAAAGATCCCGAATTGCCAAAGCAATCTTGACAAAGAAAAGCAAAGGTGGAAGGTATAACAATTCCATATTTCAAGATATACTACTACAAAGCTGTACTAATCAAAACAGTATTGTACTGGCACAAAAGTAGACACATAGATCAATAGAACAGAATAGAGAACCCAGAAATGAACTCATGCCTATATGGTTAACTAAACTACAACAAAGGAGGCAAGAATATACAATGGGGAAAAGATAGTCTCTTCAATAAATGGTGGGGTGCGATGGGGGGCACCTGGGTGGCTCAGTTGGTTAAGCATCCAACTTCGGCTCAGGCCATGATCTTACAGTTCATAAGTTTGAGCCCTGCATTGGGCTTTGTGCTGACAGCTTAGAGCCTGGAGCCCCTTCGGATTCTGTGTCTCCCTCTCTCTCTGACCTTCCCCTGCTAGCTCTCTCTCTCTCTAAAAAATAAATAAACACTTAAAAAAACAATGGGTATTGATTTTTGCCTAATGATTCTTTGGCATCTCTGAAAATGATGATATGAAAACTGGATAGCTACATGCAAAAGAATGAAACTGGACTACTTTCTTACACTATACACAAATGTAAGCTCAAAATGGAGTAAGGACCTCAATGTGAGACCTGAAACCATAAAAATCTATAAGAGAACATAGGCAGTAATTTCCTTGACATCAGCTGTGGCATCATTTTTCTGGGTATGTCTCCTAAGGCAAGGAAAACAGAAGCGAAAATAAACTATGGACTACACCAAAATAAAAAGCTTTTGCACAGCAAAAGAAACTGTCAATTAAAGGAAAAGTCGACCTACCTAATGGGAGAAGATATTTGCAAATGATATATCTGATAAGGGATTAATATCCAAAATATATAAAGAATTTACACAGCTCAAAAAGGGAAACAATCTGGTTAAAAAATGGACAGAAGACTTGATTAAACTTTTTTTTTAAAAGAAGACATACAGATGGTCAAAAGACACATGAAAAGATGCTCATCATTAATCATCAGGGAAATGTAAATCAAACTCACAGTGAGATATCCTTTCACACCTGTCAGAATGGCTAAAAATCAAAGGATGTGGAGAAAAAGGAACTCTCATACAATGTTGGTGGGAATGCAAATTGGTACAGCCATCGTGGAAAACAGTATGGAATTTCCTCAAAAACTTAAAAATAGAAATACCAAATGATCCAATATTTCCACTCCTGGATATTTACTGAAAGAAAATGAAAACACTAATGCAAATTATATGTGCACTCCTATGTTTATAGCAGCATTATTTGCAATAGCCAAGATATGGAAGCAACCTAAGTGTCTATCAATAGAGGAATGGATAAAGAAGATGTGGTACTGTGTGTGTGTGTGTGTGTGTGTGTGTATCAGATAGATAGATAGATATGATGGAATATTATGCAGCCATAAAAAACATAAAAAATGATGAGATTGTGCCATTAGAGACATGGATGGACCTAGAGGGTATGACGCTAAGTGAAATAAGTCAGATTGAAAAAGACAAATACCATATGATTTCATTCATATGTGAAATCTGAAAAAGAAAACAAATGAATAAATAAATAAATAAACAAACAAACAAAAAGTAGAATCAGACCTATAAATACAGAGAACAAACTGATGGTTCCCAGAGGGGAAAGGGTGAATGATGGGCAAAATGGTTGAAGGGGTATGGGAGATACAGGCTTCCAATTATGGACTAAATAAGTCACGGGAATAAAAGGCATAGCATAGGGAATCTACTCAACAATATTGTAATAGCATTGTATGGTGACAGATGGTGGCTACATTTGAGCATAGTGTAACATATAAAGAAGTTGAATCACTCTGTTGTACACCTGAAACTAATGTAAGATTGTGAGTCAACTATATTCAAATAAGAAATTTCTTTTTTTTTAAAAAATTTTTTTTTCAACGTTTATTTATTTTTGGGACAGAGAGAGACAGAGTATGAACGGGGGAGGGGCAGAGAGAGAGGGAGACACAGAATCGGAAACAGGCTCCAGGCTCTGAGCCATCAGCCCAGAGCCTGACGCGGGGCTCGAACTCACGGACCGCGAGATCGTGACCTGGCTGAAGTCGGACGCTTAACCGACTGCGCCACCCAGGCGCCCCAAGAAATTTCTTAAAAAGAAAAAGGTTGAAGTGTTTATACATACAACAATTTGGATTAATCTGTAGGGAATTACAATGAGTAAAAAAAGTCAATCCACAAAGGCTACATACTGTATGATTTGATCAACATAACATTTTTGAAAGGATGACATTTTATAATTGGAGGACAGATTAGTTGTTGCCAAGGTGGGGTTGGGGAGGGGAAGAGTTGGGAGGTGGAGGTGGCTATAAAACAACATGAGATAATGGAACTGTTTTGTATCTTGACTGTGGTGGTAGACACAGGAACTTATACAAGTAATAAGATTGTATAGAATTTAATACACACACACACACACAACTATTAGCAAAACTGAGAAAATCTGAATGAAATCAGTGGATAATATTGATCTCAACATTATGGGTATGACGTTATACTATAGTTTTGCAAAATGTTACCATTGGGAGAAACTAGGTAAAGTGTAAGAGGGATCTCTCTGTATTATTTCTTACAACTTCATGTGAATCCACAATTATATAAAAACATTTTCCAGTTAAATAAAAGTTTAAAGGAAATTTATTAAGAATGCTGCTGCTATGTGTCAAGAATTATGGAGTGATTATAGCAATCAATTCTGTTTTTTTGTAAAACCAAGAAAAAAAAACATAAGCCTAGCTACATATGTAACACACAGTTTAGGGCTTCCACAGCTCACCTTGCCATTTGAGAATGCTATATGAAGAAAAAGAAACTTCTCTAAGCCCTTTTGGTTAAATTTGGGTTGCATCACCTCCTGTGTTTTTCAGGTAAATGAAGTCTGGACAACTGATCCTTTTTACATCAGCAACAAAATGACTGCAACTCAATGTTTTAATTGTTAAAGCTATCTGGAAAAAAGTCCTTTTTAAAAATAGTTAGGCAACACTACCAGTTAACTGCAGACTTTTGTATTCAGAAGTCAACAGGACATTGTTACTCTCAACTCTAGCCTATAAGTACTCATCAGCACTAGAAAGTTAGAGGGATTACATATCTAATATATACAAGACTGTTCTAAGACTAAGGAAGTGGCCTGGTTCTTCTTGAAAGCCCAAACTAACTGTAGACTTCAAAAAGTGATGTAGGTAGTAGATATTAAAAATTAAAAGGGTCTTCTTAATAGGTCAAAGTAATTTTGAAAAAGAAGAACAAATTTGGAAGACTCACACTTCTTGATTTCAAAACGTTAATAACTAAAACAATGTGGTAATGGCATAAGGATAGACATATACAGATCAATGAAATAGAATTTAGAGTCCATAAATAAACTCATAGGTGTAAATTCAACTGATTTTCAACAGTTACCAAGACCATTCAATAGGGTAAGAACAGTTTTTGTTTTTGTTTTTGTTTTTGTTTTAACAGATGGTGCTGGGAGAACTGGATATTTCTACGCAAAAAGAATGAAGTTGCACCATTACTTCACACCATATACAAAAATGAACTGAAAATGGATCAAAGACATATAAAAATGAATATAGGAAGTCAAACTATGAAACTCTGTGAAGAAAACATAGGTGTAAATCTTCATAATCTTGGATATGGCAATGGTTTCTTAAATATAATACCAAAGTTACAAGAAACTAAAGAAAAAATTGATAAATTAGATCTCATCAAAATTTAGAATTTCTGTGCATCAAAGGACATTATCAAAAAGGTGAAAATAAAACTCCCAGAATGAGAGACTATATTTGCATTTTATATATCTGAAAAGGGACTAGTATTCAGAATATGTAACAAATTCCTGTAGCTCAACAACAAAAAGACAAATAACTAAAAATGGGCAAAGGACTTAAATAGACATTTATCCAAAGATATACCAATGCAAATCAAAACCACAGTAAGATACTACTCTACTTCACACCTCCCAGGATGGCTATAATAATAATAATAATACACAAATTAATAAGCGTTGGTGAGGAAATGGAGAAATTAGAACTCCCATACATTTCTGGTGGCAACATAGAATGACGCAGCCACTGTGGACAGTTTGGAGGTTCCTCAACAAGTTAAATATAAAATTACCACATAAGTGGGGAGAGACCAAGATGGTGGAGCTGCATGGAAGTTCTCAGATTCTCCCATCCCTGAAATGCAGCTAGATCAGCACCAAACCATTTTGTACACCTAGAAAACTGATCTGAGGATTAACACAACACTCTTCATAACTTGAGCCATAGAACTAGGCAGGTACACAGTGCAGAGAGGCGAACTGGGGGAGAGAGAAGCCACGGAGGGTAGGGAGTTGTTTTTGCAGACAGTGGACAGAGGAAGGAGGAAGAGTGCAGGAAAATCAGTCCCCCCAAAAGTGGCTGGAGGGGGAAAGAGTGGAAACACCTACAGGTGACCGAACAAGAAATGGAGAAAGGAGAAAGGAGAGGGTTTCAATACAATTAGGACTCTATAAACAGGGGAGAGCAGAGTTGGAAATTCTGCAACTCAATACCTAGCAGTGCTCTGGGTGGGAAGAGCGAATCCCCAGGAGCAGGCAGTGAGGTCTGAGGGGTCTGAGGGCCACATGAGGTGAAGCGGTTCCCCTGCTAGGAGGGCATTTGGTAGAGGCCATATGTCCTCCCCACAAGCAAAGGTCCTAGTGGACCCTGGAAACCAGCCAGGTTTGCTGGTACTGGAACAAAGACACCAGGGTGTGGTGCAACCTAGCACTAGCTGTGTTGTGTTTTGCCATAATCTCTGAGCCTGTGCTGCTATGGGATCACAGGCACCTTTTCTGGGGCAAGCGGGCACCCTGCCACAATCTCTGAATCTCTGCAACACTGTGACCACAAGAACGTTCTGGGGGTGGGGGCAAGTTGACACCTGGCCATTGCTGGGTGAGACCCTCCCCCAGAGGGTTGGAGAGGGTCGAAGCCACAGGGATCTCAGAAGTGAGGGGTTTGGAAACACAGCCTCATATGAGATATAATTCAGGAGGGAGGTGCCGCCTGGCAGGTTGACAGCTCAGACAGGGACAGTGTAGAAGCAAAGAGTGGACAGAAGCTGGAAACAAAGGAGGAGTACTTGATTATTGTTTGGTGAAAGTGCAGAGTTCCATTGCCAGAAACTGGGAAGCTGCGTGAAGCCATTTTCACCTCTCCCACTTATGTGCATACATGTGCAAGCGTGCCACACCTATCCACCCCAGTAAGCTAAGCAGGGCCACCTGGTGGAGAATGGAGCTGTTACACCAAGCCCTGCCCAACTGCACCAACCAAGCTCAGTCCCTAGAGGACCACCACAAATCTCTACGACTGCTTAGTGTATGGAATGTAAAGTGCTTCATAGTTAGACTTATAGGGGAAACTAGATGTAATTTCATTTGGATTTCATTCTGCTCACTCACCCATCTATTCATTTTTTTCTTTTTTTCTTTTCTTTTCTTATTCTTGTATACAGAAAGAGAAATTTATTTTTATTTTTAGTATTTAAAAAAACTTTTAAAAATCTTTTACTATATTTTTTATTTTTTTGTAAATTTTTATTCTATTTTCCTTTCTTCATTTCATTTTATTCTATTTTACTATATACATTTTTCATAATTTTTAAACTTTTTCTTACTTTTTTCTTTTTTCCCCCTTTTTTCTTCGTTCTATCAAGTTTCCTTCAACAACCAGATAAAAAAATACCAAGGATATAGCTTTCTGTATTTGACTTTTTGTGTTATTTTTTAATGTTAATTTTTTAATTTTATTAATTCTTTTGCTTCCTCCTAAATGACAAAGCAAAGAAATTCACCCCAAAAGAAAGAACAGGAAGAAATGACAGCCAGGGACTTAATCAATACAGATATAAACAAGATGTCTGAAATAGAATTTAGAATCACAATAATAAAAATACTAGCTGGGGTTGAAAAAAAAACATAGAATCCCTTTCTACAGAGATAAAAGAAGTAAAATATAGTCAGGCTGATATTAAAAATGCTATAACTGAGATGCAATCTAGAATGGATGCCATGATGGCAAGGATGGATAAAGCAGAGCAGTGAATCAGTGATATAGAAGACAAAATTATGGAGAACAATGAATCAGGAAAAAAGTGGGAAACTAAGGCAAAAGACCATGATATAAGATTTAGATAACTCAGTGACTCATTAAAAAAGAATAACATCCAAATCATAGGAGTCCCAAAAGATGAAGAGAGAGAAAAAGGGGTAGAAGGTTTATGTGAGCAAATCATAGTGGTAAACTTTCCTAACCCAGGGAAAGACACGGACATCAAAATCCAAGAAGCACAGAGAACTTAGATTCAACAAAAACTGACCATCAACAAGGCACATCATAATCAAATTCACAAAATACACAGACAAGGAAAGAATTATGAAAGTAGCAAGGGAAAAAAACTCCTTTACCTACAAGGGGAGACAGATCAGGTTCATAGGAGACCTATCCACAGAAACTTGGCAGGCCAGAAAGGAGTGGCAGGATATATTCAATGTGCTGTATCAGAAAAATATGCAGCCAAGAATTCTTTGTCCAGCAAGACTGTCATTCAAAATAGAAGGAAAGGTAAATAGTTTCCCAGACAAACAAAAACTAAAGGAGTTTGTGACCACTAAGCCAGACCTGAAAAAAATGTTAAAGGAGACTCTGGAGGGAGAAAAGATGAAACAAAATAAAAAAAGACCAAAAGCAACAAAGACAAAAAGGACCAGAGAACACCACAAGAAACTTCAACTCTACAGGCAACACAGTGACAATAAATCCATATCTTTCAGTACTCACTCTAAATGTAAAAGGACTGGGGCACCTGGGTGGCTCAGTCAGTTGAGCACCCAACTTTGGCTCAGGTCATGATCTCACTGTTCTTGAGTTCAAGCCCCGTGTTGGGCTCTGTGCTGACAACTAAGAGCTTGGACCCTGTTTCAGACTCTGTCTCCCTCTCTGTCTCTGCCCCTTCACCACTCGTGCTCTGTCTCTCTCTCTCTCTCTCAAAAATAAATAAACATTAAAAAATTTTAAATGTCAGTGGACTAAATGCTCCAATCAAAAGATGTAGGGTAACAAAATGGATAAGAAAACAAGACCCATCTATACGCTGTTTACGAGAGACCCATTTTAGACCTAAAGACACTTTCATATTGAAAGTAACAGGATGGATAACCATCCATTATGCTAATGGTCATCAAAAGAAAGCTGGAGTAGCCATACTTATATCAGATTTAAATCTAAATTTAAAAAGAAAGACAGTAATAAGAGATGAAGAAGGGCATCATATCATAATTAAGGGGTCTATCCACCCAGCTCTAACGATTGTAAACATTTTTGCCCCCATGTGAAAACATCAAGATATATAAATCAATTAATCACAAACATAAAGAAACTCATTGATACTAATACCATAATAGTAGGGGACTTCAACACCCCACTTACAACAATGGGCGGATCACCTAAGCAGAAAATCAGCAAGGAAACGATGGTTTTGAATGACACACTGGACCAGAAGGACTTAACAGATATATTCAGAACATTTCATCCTAAAGCAGCAGAATGTACATTCTTCTCCAGTTCACATGGAACATTCTCTAGAGCAGATCACATACTGGGACACAAATCAGCCCTCAACAAGTACAAAATGATCAAGATCGTACCGTGCATATTTTCAGACCACAACACTATGAAACTTGAAATTAACCACAAGAAAAAATTTGAAAACACAACGAATACTTGGAGATTAAAGAACATCCTACTGGGGTGCCTGGGTGGCTCAGTCAGTTGAGCATCTGACTTTGGCTCAGGTCATGGTCTTGCAGTTCATGGGTTCGAGCCTCGTGTCGGGCTCTGTGCTGACAGTTCAGAGCCTGCAGCCTGCTTTGGATTCTGTGTCTCCCTCTCTCTCTGCCCCTCCCCCCTCTCTCTTCCTCTCTCAAAAAAAAAATTAAATAAAAAAAAGAACATCCTACTAAAGAATGAATGGGTTAACCAAGAAGTTAAAGACAATATTAAATGGTACATGGAAGCTAATGAAAATGATAATATGACAGCCCAAAATTTCTGGGACACAGGAAAGGCAGTCATGAGAGAGAAGTATATAGCAATCCAGGCCTTCCTAATGAAAGAAGAAAGGTCTCACATACACAACTTATCCTTACACCTTAAAGAGCTGGTAAAAGAATAGCAAATAAACCCAAAACCAGCAGAAAACAGGGAACAATAAAGATTACAGAATAAATCAACACTATAGAAATAAAACAAACAAACAAACAGTAGAACAGATCAATGAAACCAGGAGCTGGTTCTTTGAGAGAATTATCAAAATTGGTAAACCCCTAGCCAGTTTGATCAAAAAGAAAAAGGAAAGGACCCAAATAAAAAAATCAAGAAGAGATCACAACCAACACTGCAGAAATAAAAACAATAATAACAGAATATTATGAGCAATTATATACCAATAAATTGGGCAATCTGGAAGAAATGGACAAATTCCTAGAAACATATAAACTACCAAAACTGAACCAGGAAGAAATAGAAAATTTGAACATCCCCATAACCAGTAAGTAATCAAAATTAGTAATCAAAAATCTCCCAAGAAAACAAGAGTCCAGGGCCAGGATGGCTTTCCAGGGGAATTCTATCAAACATTTAAAGAAGAGTTAACACCTATTATTTTGAAGCTGTTCCAGAACACAGAAATAGAAGGAAAACTTCCAAACTCATTCTATGAGGCCTGTGTTACCTTGATTCCAAAACTGGACAAAGACCCCACTAAAAAGAAATACAGACCAATTTTCCTGAAGAACATGGATGCAAAAATCCTCAACAAGATACTAGCCAACTGGATCCAACAATACATTAAAAAAAGTATTCACCACAACCAAGTGGGATTTACACCTGGGATACAGGACTGGTTCAATATCTGCAAATCAATCCATGTGATACATCACATTAATAAAAGAAAGGACAAGAACCACATGATCCTCTCAAAAGAGGCAGAGAAAGCATTTGACAAAATACAACATCCTTTCTTGATAAAAAACCTCATACCTCAAGATCATACCTCAAGATCATAAAAGTCATATATGAAAGACCCACCGCTAATATCATCCTCAATGGGGAAAAACTGAGAACTTTCCCCCTAAAGTCAGGAAGAAGACGAGGATGTCCACTCTTGCCACTGTTACTCAGCATAGTATTGGAAAGTATGAAAGGAGCCCAAATGTCCATCAACTGATGAATTTATTAAGAAGATGTGGTATATATATATATATATATATATATATATATATATATATAATGAAGTATTACTCAATAATCAGAAAGAATGAAATCTTGCCATTTGCAACAATGTGGAGGGAACTAGAGTGCATTACGCTAAGTGAAATTAGTCAGAGGAAAACAAATATCATATGACTTCACTCATATATGGAATGCAAGATACAAAACAATGTACATAAGGGAAAGAAAGCAAAAATAATATAAAAACAAGGAGTGGGACAAAACGTAAGAGACTCTTAAATATAGAGAGCAACCTGAGAGTTGCTGGAGGGGTTATGGGTGGGGGGGGATGAGCTAAATGGGCAAGGGACATTAGGGAGGACACTCGTTGGGATGATCACTGGATATTATATGTAGGCGATGAATCACCCATATCACTCATCCCAATATCTCCCATATTTACATTATTGAGACTTGCTTATGTTTCCTATAAAACTCCTCAGCCTTTTACCTCTGGTGGTTCTGCAGTTTTGAAGGCATTAGACTCCTGTAGCCTCCTTTGCCTGGCAAAGTACTAAAACTCTTGTTCCTCTTTACCCCCAAACTCTGTCTTCGTGTTATATTTTGGCTCCAGAGAACAGAGGTTGGTTTTCGATAACAATTCCATTTCGATAACAATTCCATTTATATGGAAACTCCCATCCTATATGGGAGATATAGGATGAAGATGGGACAACCCTTCCCCACTTTAAAAAACACACAAAAAAACCTAAAAACACTCACATATGTGCCAGAAACTCTTCTAAGCCCTTTACTAAATTAAACTCAGGTATCCTTATAAAAATCTTATGCAGATGAAGCTATTATTATCTTCACGTGGTACCATGTCTGGATTGATGATGAGGTCACTAACTGTGGAGTATGACCACATTGGTTTTCTATTGCTGTGTAACAAATTACCATAAGTCTAGTGGCTTAAAACAACGCAAACGCTTATTATCTCCCAGTTTCTGTGAGTCAAGGGTCTCTGCATAGTTAAGCTGAGTTCTCTGCATCAGAGTCTCACCAGGCTGCACTACAGGTACTAGTTTCTTCAGAACCAGCAAGGGAGAGTCTCTCTGACTCCAGTCTTCTTAGACGGAGTCATGTATAACATAATGTTATCATGGGAGTGACAACCCCATTCCTTTTGCCATGTTCTATTGGTTAGAAGCAAGTTACAAGTTCTGCCTGTACAAATGCATGAACATCAGGAGGTGGGAATCTTTGGGCTCATCCTAGGATCTATCTGCCACATGATTGAGTAAATCAATTTAATTCTGGGACTCAGAAAGACAGCATTTAAAACAATTTTAAAAGACCTTCACAATTTTTTGAAAGAAAAGAAAAATTCCCCAAAAGATATTCATCTTCATCTTGGTGGCAGAAGGATTCTGTAGGCCTCTTGCTTCCTTGACCAGTTTTGACACTTTCTCTGGCATGGCTTTACATTTCCTGCCAAGATGGCCATAGTAGTCAGTACCATTAAGGACTTCACCACCTCCTTCCACTTCCTCATGGCAATTGTCCAGCGATTGCTTTAGACTGAGCCTCCTACTTCATTGCCTAAAAACATGACAGTTGTTGTTTTTTGGGCTATCCAGTTTCATACTTTCCACTGTGTGTAGTCTTGGCAGGAGGGGAATTCCCAACACCTGCTCCCTACTACTGGCTCCCATTACAAAAGCCAATGGGGCCAGATCCTTTTTTTGCCTCCCTCTGGTATAGACACCAGGTGGGCACTTGACCCAAATTTGGCTGTCTTTTAAGATTTGGAATTTTGAGTGAGTGATGCAATGATGGAGGAAACTTTGAACGTGAGAGCATTTGCTGCAATTCCAATGATGTCACAAATCTTTTTTTTAATGGTGTATGTATGTATGTATTAATCTCTACAACCAACATGGGGCTCAAACTCATGATCCCAAGATCAAGAGTCGCATATTCTTCCAACTGAGCCAGCCGGGCGCCCCTGTCACAAGCCTTTTTTTGTTCCCACTCCTCAAGATCAATAATCAAAGAAACATATGCTATGGGTACTAATTTGGATCCTATAGAACTGAGGATATGCTGTCTGTGATGAGGAGTCAGTGATGTGGATAGCTGGAGGAAAAGGATTCCAGGCAGAGAGAAAAGAAAGTACAAAGATTCTGATATGAGATGGGCTTAATGTGTTTAAAAAAATAGAAAGAAGTCCAGTGTGGTTGGGATAGAGTGAGGAGGGGGAGAGAGGTAAGAGTTAAGACTATAGGGACGCCAGGGTGGCTCAGATGGTTAAGTGGCCGACTTTGGCTCAGGTCATGACCTCCCAGTCTGTGAGTTCAAGCCCCTCATTGGGCTCTGTGCTGACAGTTCAGAGCCTGGAGCCTGCTTCAGATTCTATGTCTTCCTCTCTCTCTGCCCCTCCCCTGCTCACACTCTGTCTCTCTCTCAAAAATAAACAAACATTAAAAAATTTAAAAAAAATTAAAAAATTAAAAACTTAAAAAAAAGAGAGTTAAAACTATAAAGATATTGGGAGGTGAGATCATGTAGGGGCCTGTAGATCACTGCAAGGACTTAGGTTTTGACTCAGAGTGATGTAAAAGCCATGGGAGGATTCTGAACAGAGGAGGGATGTGATTAATTTGGGTTTTCACAGGACCCCTTTGGCTGCTGTGAGAATAGGTTGAAGGAAGCAAGGATGAAAGCAATAACAAGGTTGCTGTTTAGGTGCTATTTGCCTATCAATGTGTGACTTTGTAAAAGGTGTCACCTCCAGGTGGACATAGCCTTATGGTACTTGCCTTGGGAAAAAGGGCCTTTGTCTAAAGAGAAATGTGCCCCTTCTTCTTGCAGGTGCAGCCCCACAGCAGGGTGCATGATTTAGCACCAAAATATAGGCTGGATATCAGCTCCTACTGGGCCCCTCAACCAGATGCCCTTGTGCAGTGCACAAACTGTACAATTGCTTACAACCCTCATCAAAGAGACTGGTAGGAGTTTGTTGCAGCAATCCAGTGAGAGATGGTGAAGGCATGGTTCAGGGTGGAAGCTGGGTACATGGGGGAAAATACACAAGGATATGCTGAGGAAATCCTTAGCCCTGGGTCCCAGCCTTAGCCCTTGGAAGAATGAAGTATTATTGTTATTCTAAGAGCAGCTCTAAGGTCTACCAAACATATGTGCCCAGGCTCATTCCAGCCCTGAATAACTACCCCAAGGGAAGGTTAGGGGTGGTTACTGGGAGAGTTCTCTCCCCATGGAAAGAAGCTATAACCCCCAGGAAGCCTTGACCCCCAAGAAGAATAACAGCCAACAGGCTGCCCTCCCAAAGGAGTTCAGGAGCAGTTGTACATTTGTGCAAATTGTGAGAAATGAGGATATTAATCCCTACTTAATGTTATAAAGTTGTTGTAAGGATCACATGTGTATTCATAGCAGCAAGACTGGGTCTGGTACTTAGTAGGCACTCAGAAGACCCGGGCCCTAGTCCTAGTTCCTCCACAGACACACGGAGGTATCTTAGACCAATCCCTACCCCTTTTTGAGACTCAGTTTCTTTATATGTACAATGGATGTAATATTTCCTGTACAGAAAAAGTTGATGGAGCAGATAGAATGAAACTCTGGATGTGAGGAAAGCTCTTAGAAAGGTGGTGATGAGGTAACTGGTGACATCATGATATTGTAGCCTTTCTTTCTCTCCTCACTGTCCCACTTGTCCAGTCCTCATCCCTTCGCCAGAACTTCTGAAAAAGCCTTCAGCTAGTTACTTCACCTTTGGTCTCCTTGCTGCCTGATCTAGTTTTCCTGTATCTCAGCACTAGGTATGTCTGCCCTTGTTCCAAAACCTGCATTGGATCCCTAAAGTACACAAGATTTATACAGAGAGGTGACAGCTAGGTGCCCTGCAAGGACTCAGATGTGGCAGACATGAGATTACCCTAAGAAAATTTCGTGGAGTGATACTCATAAAAAAATGGTGATCATTCCCTCAGGGAGGTTAGAGGAGCTAGTTCCAGCCACTTTTCTTTATTCCTTCTTGGCTGCCTTTATTTCTGTCTCTCCTTCCCATTGTCTTTCTTTGACTTTTTCTCCTTCTTGAACCCCCCCCCCCTGCCCTGTTGCTCTTCCTCTTCTCTGTGATTCAAATTTCTGCTTTCCTGTTTCTTTGTCGCTCTCTTCTCCTTCCCTTCAATAGGTTGGTCTTTGGGTCAATCTAAGTCTCCACCCACCCCTCAGCAATTTCTCTTATGTGATGTCCCACCCCCTCTCTACCCTCCTTCCTCCTCCCAGGTTTAAGGATGGTCAAACTTCAAGGCTTTGGAGCTTCCACAGCTGTTCTAAGCCACCAGGGCCTCCCATCTCCCAGTCCTGATTATTCAGACTGACCCTCAGGAGGGTAGATGGGGAGGACTAGCAGGAAAAAGGGGCTGTTGTTACACTTGTAACTTATAACTTGTCTTTTTTTGCCATTCATTTTGGAGGGGAAATGTGAAACAAATGTGGAATTTAAACTCTCTTTTGTCTTGCCTCAGATGCACTTAATGATGGTCAGAGTTTGGTTTGACTTTCCAGGAAAAAATAATCCTGTAAGAAACCACATCATTGAAACCCTAGGTTTGCCTGGACCACAGCATCTGATAAAGCAATGAAAACAGAAAAGGCTTTTAGAACCAATTTAACCCACACACAAATGTAATTCTAAGGAAGAATCAATAGTCTAGTGGATCATTTTTCCTGCGACTCCTTGGAGAAGTTTAAAGAGACTTTCAATCAATGGTGTGGATAGCGAATAAAATGTCCTTTTTGAAATAAATTGAGTTGAATTAAAGATGAAGATTAAGTAAACAATAGCCAAGGTGGTGTTTGATCTTGGCAAACATTTTAAGGTGCCTCTCCAGTGACTGCTGTTTAGGGAACACCAATCTAATGAAATCAATATATAACGGGAGGCAGCCAACTCCCTATGCAAATTCATCATATGAACACATCTGAAGGAAAAGTGGTTCCACGGACAACCACACCTGGCCTTGAAAAGAAGAGATGCAGAAATTGGAAGAGTGTGTCCAATGGACAGTAGTCCTGTCTAGGGAAGACAGATGTTGGGATATTGCTTGTTGATTTGTGACTGCCCAGATGCACTTCTTCTCCTTCCTTTGCTGTCTTTGGGAAATTCTCTCTGACCAACTGTAGCAGGCCCTGTCAGTTACCCCCTTCTTCCAGTCTGTCAGGGTCCTGTTTTGGTTCCAGGGCCTACTTTTCCCCTGTGTGACTCAGGACTAAATCCTGATTGATTTAAGCCAGTGGTTCTGAAAGTGTGGTCTGGGAATCCTGGGGGATCCTCAAGATCTTTTCATACTGCAAGGCCAAACTCTTTCCATGATGTTCTTTTCCTTTTTCACTCTCATTACTTTACAAGTATATGATGGAGTTTTCTAGAGGTTATGTGACATATCATGGTATCATCACTCTGACAGTGAATAGAATGTGTCTTTGTGTATTCTTATATTTTCTAGAATTTTCTATGGTTTAACACAAATATATGTGCTTTTACAGATTAACTCCATTTATTCTCAGTACTTCTACTGTGTTGTTACTAGCTATCTTCAGTTGTACCTGCTATAATCTCTGCAACCTTACTATCATCCAATACACCATTACTTTTATTTTTAAAAATTTTTAGCATATGCTTTTTTTCTTATTTTAGTTTATTTATTGTTTTTAGTAATCTCTACACCCAGTGTGGGGCTCAAATTCATGACCCCAATATCAAGAGTCATATGTTCTTCTGACTGAGCCAGCCAGGCACCCCTCATTTCTTTTAAATCTCAAAGTCTTTCTTGCATCTATATGGAAACACACAAGAAGTTAGTACATTTTGTTGTTTTGGTTTGTAATCAATGTTTTCAGTTTCTCAGTCTTAATCTTTAATATTATAAAAATTGGCAACTACTGCTCATATAAACAAAAGTTTTAAAAATTTTATTTTAGAGAGAGAGGGGCAGAGGGAGAGAGAGGGGGCAGAGGAAGAGAGAGAGATTGAGAGAGAGAGAGAGAGAGAGAGAGAGAGAGAGAGAGAGAATCTCAAGCAGGCTCCTTGTTCAGTGGGGAGCCTGACATAGAGCTCGATCTCACAACTGTGAGATCATGACCTGAGCCAAAATCAAGAGTCAGAGGCTAAATTGACTGAACCACCCAGGTACCCCTGGTGCCCTCAAAAATTTTTTTGAGGTCCTCAATAATTTTTAAGGTGTAGAGATGCTCTGAAGCCAAGAACCTAGAGAACTGTTGGTTTAAGCCAATCATAAGGTTCCAATTCCTCTTTCCAGAAATTGGTTAAAGAAGAAGAATGTGGGGTGCCTTGCTGTCTCAGTCAGTGGAGCATGCAACTGTTGGTCTCAGGGTCATGGGTTCGAGCCCCATGTTGGGTGTAGAGACTACTTAAAAATAAAATCCTGGAGCACCTGGGTGGCTCAGTTGGTTAAGCGTCCAACTTTGGCTCAGGTCATAATCTCGAATTTGTGGTTCACAAATTCGAGCCCTGCGTCAGGCTCTGTGCTGACAGCTCAGAGCCCCTCCCCTGCTTGTGCTCTGTCTCTCTCTGTCTCTCAAAAATTAAAAAAATAAAAAAATAAAATCTTAAAACAGGGCAACTGGATGGCTCTGTCAGTTAAGCATCCAGCTCTTGATTTTGGCTCAGGTCATGATCTTGTGGTTTTTTGAGTTCAAGCTCTGCATTGGGCTCTGCATGCTGACCATGCAGAGCCTGTTTGGGATTCTGTGTGTGTGTCTCTCTCTGCCCCCTCCCTTGTTTGTGCTCTCTATGTATCTCTCAAAATAAATAAATAAACTTTATAAAAAAAAGTTTAAAATAAAATCATAAAAAAAGGAGAATGTGATACTGTTCTGACTCATAGGACATAAAGGGAGTTCCTCTGTGGGGTGGTATTATAGGAAAGGTTTCCTTGATCTGGAAAGGAAACACATGAAGAAGCAATCATTTCATGGTTTGTCTTTTAATACTGTCCTGTCTGGAAGTGATGCTGACACTCAGCAGCCAGCAAGGCAATGTAGCCTCTAAGAACAAAGTCAACATACTGAGTTTCACATAATGGTGAAGTGGAAAGGACTGGGTCCTTGAGGTACTGAATTAACCAACCCAGAAGACTCCCTCACTCACCTTAGGACTTCTTGTTTTGTGAAATAATACATTACCTCTTTTATCCCTAGTGTGTTGAGGGGAGTGGGCTTATAAACTAAGCATAGCCAACCAAATGCTATCTGAATCATGAGCAAAGAATACAAGGATGGAGGGAAGAGTATGAAGTTGTTCATTCCCCATAGCATTCTTGCAGCTCCCGCTCCACTTCTCAGCCTGGTCTTCCAGTAAAGCATAGATTCTGCAAGTACAGACATGGTTTCTATTGTTCACAACCAACAACCTCAACAGAGATGCAGGGTCAGAGACAGAAATATACCAATCACTAAGAGGTACTCCGTGTTTCATTTTGTTTAATCAGGCAAATATCACTCAAGACTCTTCATCTCTCTTAGCGCTAGTTCTCTACTCAATCAGGCAGCCACTCCATAAATTAATTAAATGGCATCTATTTTGTGGAGTTATTGAGTGTATTGTTTGCTTGTGTCACTCAGCTCTGAGTTGGATCAGCTCTGTGTGTTCCTTCAAAGTCAGATTTCTAGACCCACATAGCTTAGGTTCATAGGCCCTGGATTATAGAAGCTGAGGAGTTTGAACCAGCAATGAGTAGGTCATTCATTCAGTCAGCAAATGTTTACTGAATATGTAACTGTTCTTGGAGTGGGATACAGCAGTAAACAAAATAGACACACTCCTTGTTATTGTGGAGCTGCTATTCTAGTTGGGGACACAGACATTAAACAAACAATTGTATAAATATTTAACTGCAATCAACATAAGGAAGGGAAAGTACAGGGTGCCTTAAGAATGTGTAGTTTGGGGTAAAGCTGGTCTGTAGTGTCAGGAAACATTTGCCTTGAGAAAGGGACATTTGACCTTAGGCAAAAGAGTAGGGGAAGTGCTCCAGGCAGAGAGAACCACATCTTGTCAAAGTCCATAGGTGGTATATTATGGGAACAGAAAGAAACTCCTGCTTGCTTGGGGCACAAAGTGAGGGGGACAAAGAGGCCAAATGAGCAGCAGAAGCCAAAAGTGACTTTGTAGGCCAGCCTCCCCTTCCTCCTCCTCCTCCTTCTTCTTCTTCTTCTTCTTCTTCTTCTTCTTCTTCTTCTTCTTCT
This sequence comes from Leopardus geoffroyi, assembly GCF_018350155.1. Taxonomy (NCBI): domain Eukaryota; kingdom Metazoa; phylum Chordata; class Mammalia; order Carnivora; family Felidae; genus Leopardus; species Leopardus geoffroyi. The sequence continues at coordinate 47,486,519 of NC_059343.1, forward strand.
TCTTCTTCTTCTTCTTCTTTAGAGAGAGGGAGAGAGAGAGAGAGAGAACACAAGTGGGAAAGAGGGGCAGAGGGAGAGAGAGAATCCTAAGCAGGCTCTGCACCGTCAGCCTGGAGCCTAACACAGAGCTTCATCCCACGACGCTGCGATCATGACCTGAGCTGGAATCAAGAGTCTGATGCTTAACTGACTGAGCTGCCCAGGCACCCCTTAAAAAAATTTTTTTTTAATGTTTAGTATTTTTGAGAGAGAGAGAGAGACAGAGCACGGGCAGGGGAGGGGCAGAGAGAGAGGGAGACACAGAATCTGAAACAGGCTCCAGGCTCAGAGCTGTCACCACAGAGCCCAATGCGGGGCTTGAATTCAGGAATTTAGGTAAGATCATGACCTAGGCTAAAGTCGGACGCCCAGCTGAGCCCCCCAGGTGCCCCCCCATTTTAACCATTTTCAAGTGTATTAAAGTGTATTAAGTGGCATTAAATACATTCACATTGTTGTGCAACCAACACCATCATCCATCTCTACAATTCTTTTCCTCTTGCAAAACTGAAAGTCTGTACTCATTAAACAGTAACTTCTCATTTTCCTCCTCTCTCCAGTCCTGAGCAACCACAATTCTACTTTTTGTCTCTATGAATTTGCCTCTTCTCAGCACCTCATAGAAGAGGAATCATACAGCATATGTCTTTTTGCAACTGCCTCATTTCACTTAACATAATGTCCCCAAGGTTCATCCATGTTGTAGCATGTACCAGAATTTCCTTGGGTCAGCCCTTCTCAAACTGTAATTCTGCTGCTCTTTGGACCCACTTTGATTAGCAAGGTTGTAGCCCATACTAAAAATCTCAGGAAACAATCCTGAAATCTTAATCTTTGTGCTTTTCTTTTTTTACCTAACATTTCCTAACTTTTCTACCAGGAGACAAGAGCATCCATGTTTATATTGGTTTCCTAGGTCTATCATAACAAAATAAAATATACTGAATGGCTTAAAACAACAAATATTTATCCTTACAGCTCAGGAGGCCTGAAGTTCAAAATCAGTGTATTGGCAGTGTTAGCTCCTTCAGGAGGCTCTGAGGGAGAATCTGATCCATGTCTCTCTCCTAGTGTCTGGTGGTTGCTGGCATTGCTTGGTATTCCTTGGTTCATAGATCCATCACTCCAATCTCTGTCCCTATCTACAGTCTTCTTTCTGTATTTCTGTCTTCTGGGTCTCTGTGCCCAAAATTCCCTTTTCTAATAAGGCCACCAATCATTGGATTTAGGGCCCACCTTAATTCAGTATGACCACATCTTAACTTGATTACATCTACAAAGACAATATTCCAAATAAGGTCATATTCGTAGGTTCTGAGGGGACATAATTTTGTGGGGAGGATACCATTCAATGCAGTACATTATCATCTATAAGAGAATTTGGAATTAGAATTGTTAGAGAAGAAACATAGAGAAAAATAAGTAGATAATGCTCAGTTTTTTGTTTTGTTTTGCTCCTAAATTAAACTTTTGTGCAAAGTTAATGCACTTTGACTCTGTGCAAAAAAGAAATCCTTGATTAGAGCAGAACATATTATAATAAAGATTGGAAAGAAGAGAGGAAAATAGAGGCCATCTTGTGGTGGTGCTCTCTTCCAACCAGATACCAAGTACTACTTGAGAGTCACTTAATCTGGTATGGGGGAGAAAAGAGTAGTGGCAGTGACCTTAGAGGAGGTTAAGAGCCTTAAGAAGAAAGGATTGAATGGGGGAGGGACCATGAAAAGAAGCAGGCACAAGGTGAAAACAGTGCCAAGAACTGTTGGTGGCAGCTATGGGAAGCCCTAGAGAAAAGGATTGCTCCTGGTGTATGTAGCAACGGGAGTGACTATGGTACTTAGCAGGGTGTGCAAAGTATCAGAAGGGCCCAGAATAAGTAGGAAATCTGGCCAGGATAAATGAGTTCTTCCAAGAATCTTCAGAGATATCAGATGAGATGCTGGAATTTCCAAGTGTCTAGGATTTCAGCCATTTTGTGAGAACTAGACCATATCAGGGTATACTTTTTGAGTACATCTAGGCAGAAGGCATTTAGATGACTTTCGTATTTGACCAATATCAATGCCTTGTCTTGAAGCCCCACAACACTGAAAGCCCATCACATTAATTCATTCAACAAATGTTGTTGAGCACCTACCATATGCTAGGTTCTGGGGATGCGGGGATAAATAAGACAGGCAAAATCTCTGCCCTTCTCAGTGTTTTCTAACTGAGAAGAGAGACACTGAACTAATAATTCATAAAAACATATGTGGACTATATGAATAGCTTTACAACTCTTTTTTAATGTTAAATTTATTTATTTAAATTCAAGTTGGTTAATATACAGTGTAGTATTGGTTTCAGGAGTAGAACCCAGTGATTCATCAGTTACATATAACACCCAGTGCTCATCCCAACAAGTTCCCTCCTTAATGGCCATCACCCATTTAGCCCATCCCCCCACCCAACAGCTTTACAACTCTTGAGGTATAAGGAGAGTCATATCTTTTGTATTTCTCCAAAATAAATGAAAACAGGCTTGAGCCTTCGTGGGCCAGATTAGCAAAAAGTTTAATACCACCCTCTTTGGCTCTTTTCTTCCTCTATTTTAATCCAGGACGGTAAGTCAACAAAGGACTAGACCATAGTGCACAAAGGATGTTGGCCTGATGTCTATGCCTCAGGAGAGAAAAACCTCCACTGCCATGCATGTATTGTGCCTCATTGCCACAATGTATCACTACTGAACACCAGTCTGTTTCCATCTGGCACTGCTGGTCTACTCCAGAGCAAAGCTTTGCTGATTCCACCTTCCAGCACAGGTCAGCATAGTCCTTCAAATATTCCACAAATTGCAACTCTTAAGTGATTAGTGTTTCCAGGCATACATTTAACTCTTCTCAGAGACCTCACTGCCTCAGAGGCACTGGGTTCAGACTGAAACACGTATTTACCCATCACAGACTCTTCTTTCCATTTCCTAGGGATTTATCCCAGGAGTTGTGAGGCTTTCCTTTTCAAACCCCTGAAATTCTCTTTCTTGGGAAAAATAACCTCATTGCCTCCAAGAAGAAACAAGATCTAATGAACACACAAAGCTTTGTTAACCTTTCCTGGGGGAAAATACCTTCCAAACCTCACCCTCCCAAAGAAGACCAAGGGTGAAGTGGATATTTATTTGGTTCTTGGCTCCCCAGTATTTGTTACCCATTCTTCTGGTAATAGCACATTGATTTGGGAAACTTAAATTATTACTTCCCCCACTGGATATAGTCTGGCAGGAATGTCAACCATAGTATATGACCTCCTCTGGTCAAGAGATGGGCAGATGACCCAAACTAGACCAGCTGGATCTTGAATGGGGATGGCTTCTCTCAACTCTAATATGCATGTAAATCACTTAGGAATCTTGTTACAGTGCAAATTCTGAGTCAGTGGGGTCTGAAATCCTGCATTTCTAAAAAACTCCCAGATTATGCCAACAGATCACTCTGAGATCACTCTAAACAGAGCGGACAAACAGCTGGAGTACCTTCATCCAGATGCAGCAAACCTTAAAAGACTATCAGTATAGAGCTCTTCTTTCCAGAGGAAAGAAGGAGAGGGAGAAGGAGAGTGGGAAGGAGGGAAGCAGGGAGAGAGAGAGCAATTTCCTTTCAACAAGCGACTGGGTCAAAGTACCATTGTCTCTACCTAATAGCCAGCACCTAGTTTTCAGCCTTTATGTGCTGCTGATGTCATCGAAGACATTCTATTTTGTGAGCCCTTTTGTAAGACTACAAAGACTCTTAGGCATCTTCAAGGTGGTAGGAAGTTTCTTTGTCCAGCAACAACTGGAAAAAAACTTGGGAAACTATGTGCATAGATACTTGACTGTTCATCTAGTTTTGCTTCTTTGGTGCACATCATTAAGATTCTTTGCATTGATGTCAAAGTCTCCATTAATAAGTATTCTGGTTCATTATGTTGTTGGAAGGCCATGTTCCAAAGATTTGGCATTACAAAATGTAGTGCTTATTAAAGGAAGGGTATGTGACAGGAGGGAGATATGGTTAGGAGAGATCTGAGCTTGATGTCCCAACTCACTGTTCTCACAATTCAGATACACAACTACAAGATAAAGTACAAGTTTTTCAGTGTGTACCCAAGAGAGTGCTACCAGCTGATAAGGACAATTCAGTAAGTTCCTCCTTAAAAAAATAAATAAAAATAAAGACAGACTTCACTTCTCCATTAGGGTTAATCTTTGAATAAAACATTCAAATGAAGCCCTGGTTCCCCGAGATGGAATGAATACCTAAGGACATAGGCATTATTGTGGATGAGGCCCAGCAGCTGGGAATTCTAGGAACTGTTTAGCTCTGGTTTCTCCATGGCAAGGTAATAAGACACTCTTATGTGCTTTCCATCTGGGGCCATATTTGGTACAGAGCAGATTCCATAGTGGAGGAAGCAAAAATATGGGTGAGTTTTGCTTATCTGCACTGTTCTCACAATCCATGGATCCAGCTTGCCTGATATTTTGCCCAAATGACTTTGTTTCGAAGGCTCCAGGAATTTTCTGACAGTCAATGGTATTAAGTATTATGTTTACTCAAATTTTGGTTTACAGTAAGCTTATTATTCCATATCACATAGTGATTTATTAGAGTTGACCCATAAAGAGCAAAACTTGAATATGTAGGAATTCGTTCATTAGTATTCAGAATGCTCTTTGAGGGTCTCCCCTCAAAATCATTCTTGTAAGGTTGGCAGAAGGCCAGCTCAACTTCATCTCCCCACTTATAAATGTGGGTTTTGATTAGGATTCTTTGGCTGCAAGTAGCAGAAAGTAAGAGAAATTTAGAGGATTGAAAGGAAGGCTAGACAAACAGAAGCCCTTCAGCTAGCAAGGGAACTTGATAATAGCAGAAAATTATTAACAGGTTCTCCTAGGTACCACTCCTGGAAGAAATGAATGAACACCAATCATTTTTTCCATCTTTGCATTGCTGGATACAAAGCTCTGTCATCCCAATACAACAATAAGCAAGGGATATGAACAGACCATTCACAGAAAAGGAAATATGGTACAAGAATGAGTGTGAGAGTAGATTGTGAGAGACACTAGATGACCAGAGGTGGTCCCTGCCTACAGAGGGTCACATACGCTTTCAGTCTGTGTGCTCCCTAGGGCAAGGCTCAGATTCCACTCCCCTTTCAGGGCTCCCCATCTAATGCTTTGCATAGAGTAGTCCTTTTAATCATCACAACAGCCCTTAATATAAGTATAATTATGTCTTATTTGTCTAACGAGGAAACTGAGGCTCAGAGAAGGGAGGTGGCTGGCTTTAGGCTGTCTAGCCAGGAGGTGGAAGAAAAGGCTGCCTCATAGGGTCATTTCCCCTACACATGCTGCCTTGGATGCTGTATATGATTGTGTAGTTTATGCACTTATACAAGTACCCAATCTAGAGGATAAGTGGGGGCTGGGCTCAAATCTAACTTGTGATCCATTCAACAAGGCAGCTACCCCTTTGTGAATCCATGCCTATCCAGTGGAAGGGGCTCATTTTCCTAATTTTTCCAGCCAGGGGAATGTGTTTTTCACTACATTCAGAGAATGGCACTGTATGGGCTAGCAGCAGCCTTACCTGCTACATCTCCCTGAGGTGGGTTGTGGAGAGGATGGGCAGGGGTGGCTGGGAAGGATGAGACAACATAGGATAAGAGGCTGTTAGCTTCAGAGAGGCTGAGGGAAACAAAATGAAACCTTGCAGTAGGTACTCAGGAGAGATTATATACGGAAGATATATACGGAAAAGATTATATACGGAAAAGGAGAAGTTAGGGGCATATCCTCTCCCTAGGAATTTACTCAGGCCTATGTGAGCTTGTTGGTTGAATCTAGGGGCTTGATTTAGGGAGGATAGATCTATGAGGCTCTGTCTTAGGATCTCAGTTTGTGGGCTTCATTTTGGGGGTCTCAGTTTATGAGGCTCTCCTGGATGACTGGGTACTAGATATAGATGACCCATCCACCATACTGACCAATCACTTCTCTGACCTCCTCATTTCCAACATTCTTCTCCAGCCACCTCAGCCTCCCACTTTCATGGTCATAGCCTAGCCCCTATCCTCAACAAAAATGGAACCTTCTCCCCAAATTTCAAGTTCAAACATATCACCCTCTAATCATAATTTCTTGGTCCTCTAGCTGATTTAATTTCATACCTATCCCACATAAGCATTCTTCCCCATGATTTCTAGCTCCTGGTATTATGCCTTATATAATCTCCTTCCCTGGAGTATGAGCAGAACTCATGATTTACTTCTAACCAATAGATTATGGCAAAGGTGATGGGAGATATCTCTATCTATCTATCTATCTATCTAGGTTCATCTTGCTAGCTCCTGGCCTTGAAGAGGCAAGCTGCTATGTTGTGAACTGCCTATGGAGAAGGCCATATGGCAGGGAACTTGGGGAAGACCCTAGGATCTGAGGACCTCGCTTCTATAACCACAAAGAACTGAGTTCTGCCAACAACTACGTATGATTGGAAGAGAATATGAAATAATATGTGGCTTCATATGAGACCTGGCCAACATCTTGATTGCAGCCTGTGAGACCCTGAACACAGAGAACCCAGATAAGCTATGACTAGACTTCTCACACATGGAAACTGTGACATAATAATTGTGTTGTTTTAAGTTGCAAAGTTTGTGGTAATTTGTTATGTAGCAATAGGAAACTTATACACTCAGTTTAGAGTTAATTGTCCATCATTGTTATCACTCCCTTGCAAACAGCCTTACTCTTTTAGCCCTTATGGCCAACAGACCCTAAAGCAACTCCCAGTAATTCCCACTACCTGGTTTTCATGCCCTGTGTAATTTCCTCTCTTTGAGTGTAAGCAGAATCTGTGACTTGCTTCTAGCCAATAGAATACGACAAAAGTGATGGGATGTCACTCCCATAAGACTGCATCTGATCAGATTATAATCAGAGATACTCTTATTAGCTTTGAAGAAGTAAGCTGCCTTGTTGTGAAAGGGCCTATAAGGAGGATCATGTGGCAAGGAACTTGGCTTCTAGCAGCTGAGAACTATCCCTGCCTGAAAGCTAGCAAGAAAATGAGAACCTCAGTCTTATAGCTTCAACAAGATAAATTCTTCCAATAGCCTGAGATGGCCTGGAAGCAGATATTTTCCCTAGTCAAGCCTCTGATGAGACTGCATATCTAGTTGACATCTGTATTGCAGCCTGATGAAACCCTAAAGGAGAAGACCCAGCTAATTTGTTCCCAGATTTCTGATACATAGAAATTGTGAGATAATAAATGCATTTTGTTTTAAGCCTTTGACTTTGTGGTGATTTGTTCTGTAGCATAGAAAACTCATACAGCCCCTCCCTCCCATATTTATACTGACCTGGCCAAACACAACCCAGGTTAGTCACAATGCCCCACCTACTCTACATCTGTATCTGAGCAGCTGAATGTTATTAGAGAAAACCAAAAAACACACAAGTCACTTGATTTCAGTCTAAGTCATTGATTTCAGACCTCAAATGGACATTGATAGCATAGCAATCTTGCTATGCTCACTTCTCCATTCTCAGAGATTACTATTTCATACCTTCTCAGCTCCTCCCAAACCTCCCACGTCCCAGTCTCCTCACCTTCAGCTGTTAGCTTCACATCACCCTCCATTAAGAAGATAGCTACGGGGAGCCTGGGTGGCTCAGTCGGTTAAGTGCAAGGTCCTGTGCCTGAGTCTGGGTTTGGGGAAATGGTCTAGAGTCCTCACAATTAAAACCTCAGGAAATTATCCCATTTTGCTTTTTTATTTTAAAATTTAACTATTTGAGGTGCCTCTGGGTGACACAATTGGTGAAGCGTCCGGCTTGGCTCAGGTCATGATCTCACAGTTCATGAGTTCAAGCCCTTCATCAGGTTCTGTGCTGACAGCTCAGAGCCTGGAGCCTGCTTCGGATTCGATGTCTCCCTCTCTCTCTGCCCCTCCCCCACTCACACTCTGTCTCTCTCTCTCTCAAAAATAAATAAATGTTAAAAAAAAAAAGAAGGAGCAGGGGCGCCTGGGTGGCTCAGTCGTTTAAGAGTCCGACTTCGACTCAGGTCATGATCCTGCCGTCCGTAAGTTGGAACCCCGCGTGGGGCTCTGTGCTGACAGCTCAGAGCCTGGAACCTGCTTTGGTTTCTGTGTCTCCCTCTCTCTCGGCCCCTCCCCTGCTTGTGCTGTCTCTCTCTCTCTCTCTCTCTCAAAAGTAAATAAACGTTAAAAAATGTTTGTTTTTTTTTAATTTTTTTTAAATTTATTTTTGAAGGAGAGAGAGAGAGAGCGTGAGCGGAGGAGGAGCAGAGAGAGAGGGAGACACAGAATTCAAAGCAGGCTCCAGGCTGTATGCTGTCAGCACAGAGCCCAATGCGGGGCTCAAACTCACGAACCGTGAGATCATGACCCAAGCCAAAGTCGGACGCTCAACCGACTGAGCCACCCAGGCGCCCCTGTTTGTTGTTTTTTTTTTTTTTTAAAGAAGATAGGTGCACTCGGGGTGCCTGGATAGTCCAACTCTTGATATCAACCCAGGTCATGATCTCACAGTTTGAGTTCAAGCCCTCCATCGGGTTTCACTCTGTTCAGAACCTGCTTGGGATTCTCTCTCTCTGTCTGCTCCACCTATGCTTGAGTGTATGCACCCGCACTCTCTCTCTCTCTCTCTCTCTCTCAAGAATAAATTTAAATGCATTCAAATGGAAATTCCCTTATCTCACCACTAGATCTATAATCCTCTCTGTACCCAAAGTCTTTTTCTTCAGACTTGTCACTCGGAGGAACTATTCCTCTTCTTATAAAAGACCAATCCCTCCACATCTGCTTTACACTTCTCTCACCTACTCAAGGTCTTTACTTCCTCAGTTACTCCCATCTCTCCTGTATCACCAGTTTCTCCTCTTTGAGGCCATTCCCATCAGCACATGCATATGCTCTGCTATCTACCATCTTTAAGAGTCCCCCTTGAATTCCATGAGTGCCTCCTGCTACTGCCTATTTCTCTCTTTGACAGCAAAACTTCTCAAGACATGGGTTACACATTGCTGTCCCCACTTCATGTTCCATTCACTTTTCAACTAACTCCAGTCTAGTTTGGTAGCACTCCATGAAACCTGCTCTGGTCAAAGCCACCAAAGTCTTCATGTTATCAAATCCAACAGACGAGTACTTGTCTTTGCTCATCCTAATTGTCCTCTCAGTAGCATCTGACATGGTCAACCAGTTCTTCCTTCTTGAAACATGTTTATTTCTTCTCATCCTTCTTTGCTGGCTTCTAAATGTTGACATTCTAGGATTGTAGACCCATTGCCTCCTTGCTATCTCCACTTGAATATCTACTAGACACCTCGAATTAACATGTCTAAAACATAAATCTTGATATTTCCCCCAAGTCTGTTCCACCCACCACCTTCCCTTATCTCAGTACAACTACCAGTTACTAAATTAGAAAATGGAGGTGTGCCTAGGTTGCTCAGTTGGTTGAATGTCCCACTCTTAATCTCAGCTCATGACTTGACCTCAGGGTCATGAGTTCAAGCCCCGTATTGGGCCCCATGCTGGACACAAAGCCTACTTAAAAAAGAAATAAATAAATTAGAAAACTGTGAATCCTGCCTTTCCCTCACCTCCTCCATGCTCAATAGTACTTATGGAGTACTATTGGTTTTATCTCTAAAACTTGTCTTGAATTTGTCCACATCTGTCTCCACTATCACTAACCTACACCAAACCACCATTGTCTCTTGTCTGAACTATCGTAATAGCTTCCTTGTGGTCTCTCTGCTTCTACTTCTGCCTCTATAATTCATTCTCCACACAGTAGCCAGAGTAGTCTTCCAAAAAAAGTAAATCATATCATTTCATCCTCCTGCGTGGAAAATTTTCCATTGTGTTTCAAATAAAAGTTAAACTTCTTGCCATGGATTAACAAGGCCCTTGCTAGTATCACACACTTTACCTCCTGTACCTCTTTTCCTCTCATACTAAGTTCCATTATCCTTCCCTCTTTTTTTTGGCACTGTCTTCTTCTGGCCTTCTATCTCCTCCTTATAATTTAAATGTTACATCCTCAGGATGCCTGGGTGGCTCAGTTGTTAAGCATCTGACTTTGGCTCAGGTCGTAACCTCATGGTTTAAGAGTTGGAGTCCTACATCCGGTGAGCTTGAGCCCTGAATCAGGTCAGCCTGAGCCCTGCTTTGGGTGAGCCCCACTTCTCTCTTTCTACACCCCCCCCCGCCCCTCGCTCACTTGCACCCTCTCCCTCTCTCAAAACAAAAAGTTACATCCTCAGAAGTGTTTTTCCTGACCACTGTATTGAAAACTGTTTCTCCTTTCCCTGTTACCCTACTCAAATGTAAGCTCTGTGAGAGCAGAGCGCCTTTGTCTTGTTAGCTCGGGGCTTAGTGCAGTGCATGGCACATATTCAGCACTCAATGAATATTTGGTTAATGAATGAATGGATGAATGAGGCAGTTTCCCTGAGGACTTAAGTGCAATGTACTTCAATGTGAGGACTGAGATTAGCATGAAAGACAAAATATACTGCACAATTAGGTTATTGCAATAGAAAGACTGTACACTGATGGAAAATGTCTTAAAGGAGAGGAAGGGAGACTGAGATTATGGATATGGAGGCAAGTGGACAAGGGTGGATAGTTTAGGAGTCTTATGAGGTAATGAGGAAGAATAGGGACAGGCCTTTGAGTCATTGAGGAAAGGGGGAGCTGAGGTTTGTTTGTTTTGAGAGAAAGAGGGCACAAGTGAGTGAGGGGCAGAGAGAGAGAGAGAGAGAGAGAGAGAGAGAGAGAGAGAGAAGCAGGGCTCACCTGAAGCGGTGCTTGTGCTCACCTGATGTGGGGCTCAAACTCACCAACTGTGAGATCAAGAGCTGAGCTGAAGCCAGATGCTTAGCGACTGAGCCACCCAGGCACCCACTGGAGATGAGTCTTATCACAGAATATATGGGAGCAGGGAAGACCTTGGTAATTAGCCCTTTCTCAGAGCACAAAAGTGTGGGGGATTTTTTAACCATGGCTACTTTCCAGGAACACAAGACTCAGATAAGTTTCAACGTTGTCACTGGTTATCTCAGGTTTAGTACAGGAGCTTGATCTATTTCAGTCTGTGGAATCAAATGCAGCCTACCCTAGGCACTCACTCTGAAGGCCTATATTTGGGTTCAATCTGAACAACTTGAGTGGACCACCTAGGGCCATCATTGGAAGTAAGTGATTCTGGAGTCTTAGCCCGAGGGTCTCAATCTTGGGATCTCAGTTTGGCAGATCAGCTTCAGGGAGATTTATCTGGGAATTCTACTCTGGTGAACTCAGTTTGGAGGCTCCAATTAGGGAATTCTGTCTACAAGGCTCAGTGAAGGGGCTCACTCTGGATGTAACAGGCTATATTCAATCCAGTGTTTCATTCTGAGGTTGGTAAGGAGTTTCATTTGGCGGGGGGCTCAGAGTGTGGCCCCAGTATGGGGATCTGAAACTTTGTTCTGCAAACTATCTCTTGTACACAATCTGGGAAAATTCTTCAGGGAGCTCAGGCAGGATATTCGTTCTGGAGCCATCATTTTGGGGGTTTGGTCTAGAAACTGGACCACCTACCTTATGGTTGCCTGTCTAAGGGCTAAGGCACTTCTAGGTTAGTACTGGGGATCAGTCTCACTGTACTGGTCAGTCAGGAGCTCTGTTTGGATCACTCACTGTTGGATATGCATCAGGATTTGGGCTTAGAGTTCTGAGTCATTGTAGATCAGAATTTAGCCTAACCAAGAAGGCTCAGCTGACATCAGATGTGATTGCATATAACAGAAAACCAACAAATAATGATGGTTTAAACAAGACAGAAGACTTTATTTCTCTCATGTAAAAACAGTCCCAAGGAACTTCCCCTCTCTTTTATTTAAATCTTATTAGCCAAAGCTTATATCACATGGCCATCAGTTGCAAGGGATACTGGGAAATGCAGTCTTTTAGCTGGATTTATGTCCACCCAGCTAAAAATATGGGTTCCATTCCAAAGTAGAAAAAAGAAAATGTAAGTTGGAATGTGAAGCTAGCAGCCTTGCTGCACAGGTGTCTCAGCCTGAGCCCCTGATTCTGTGAATACCATTTTGAGTACTCATTCTGGGGGTATGAATTTAGGGTCTGAGAGATTCTGGGGAATCAGTTTCATGATGGAAGTTGGGGACCTTGGTATAGAGGCTTATTCTAAGGGATTCAGTTCAATTTCTGAGTCTGTGACCAGCCTGGTAGAGTCAGTCTACAGGTGCCCATTCTTGGTCTTCCATTTATAGAAGGTTCAGTCTGGGGTGCTCAGACTAGAGGATCATTCTAGTATTTCAATGTGAGTGTTCAGTCTGGGAGCCTGATTCCTGGTATTCTACCTATGGGCTCAGTGCAGCGTCTGTCTGAATCTCTGAATTGCTAGTCTGGTGCTTCATTCTGGGTCTTGGGTTTGTGAGCCTGGCTTTTGGAGGCTCAGTCTAAGGGAACTAGCTCAATTTGGGGGATTACCCTTTACTCATCACTTTTGGGATTCAGTGTGGGGTCCTCAGTCTGAATTGTCAGGGATACCCTGACTCTGGATCCCTGTCTGGAGATCCATTTTTGGCATATGTCTTAGGAGCTCAGACATTGGGAGCTTAGTCTGAGGGCTCAGTGTGGGAACTTCCTCAGTGGAGTCAATTAAATGGATAATCTAGGAGCTCATTCTGGGGCACTTAGGCTAGGGGCTCAGTCTTAGTAGCTAATTCTGCAAACATAAACATACGGTTTTGAGAGTGGAAGTTCAATCTGGTAGCCTCTGGAGTCCTCCTGGATTGCTGCCTCTTCCATACAAGTCTGAGGATTCAGACTTGGGTGTTATAGCAAATACTCGGCGTCCAGGAAGAGACAAGCCACATGCACTTGGTGAATCAGAAAAGACTGTTTATTGTGCACTGGTGCTAACCCAGTGTAGTCACCTCCAAAGGCTGAGCCCCAAACCTTGGCATCAGCCTCCTTTTATGGCTGGGATGGTAGGGGGTTGAGAGACAAAAGAAAAGGGGAGGAGGCCCTTATCAGTGGTGCTATCGGGGCAGTTGGTAGACACAGGAGGCAAACAAGATTACAGAAGCAAAAGTATGCAAGGGGAATATCCAGCCTTGGGCATCTGACTGGCCCCCTTTATCTTGTTTTTACTAGCGTATCTTTTCAGTGTATTAGTTTGAGGCTGAGACCTTGTTAGCTCATCTGCGAACACCACGGCTCCTGATCTCAATCTGTAGGCTCATTCTGAAAATGGAAGTTGAGGATCTCAGGTGTTGGCAGCTCAGTCTGGACCACATAGTCTCATGCCCAGGAGCCTGTGTTAGTCCTGAGAGGCAGACACCAAGATGGAATTAAGTGAGCAAGATTTTATCAGGGGAGACACCCATGAGAGAAAATGGGGTAGGTACCATGGAAGGTTGACAGAGCCATCAGAACACAATGTAGTCTGATCCAAATAAGGATAGAAGGAGGGAAGGTTGAGCAGAAGTGTTCTAGACTGCTGTGCAATGCAAGGAAGGTTTGGCAAGGCTGTCTGGGATTCCTGAACCAAAGTCATCAAAGTATCTCTGCCAGTGGGAAGCATGGTCTTTGCAGAAACATAGTAATAGACTTTAGAACACAGCAGCTGGGGTACTTGCTTGATTATCCTCCTGGAAGTCTAAAAAGCCTATAAGATGCATACTGGTGGTTCTCTCTGGGGATTCCCTCTAGGGCTCATTTTGGGCATGTTATTTGGGGGCTCAGACATTCAGGTTTTCATTCTGAAGGAACCTGTTTCAGAATATGGGCTCAGTTTGTACTTACAGTTGAGGAGATGTATTTGTGGCCTCAGCATGTGAGGGATCCTTCAAGGAACTCAGCTTTGGACTACTTCCAAGATATTGTCCCTATCCTCCTTTAAGGAGTTAAATTTGGAGTCTTGGTCCCATGACTCTGCCTAGAGGTTCATTATGGGGACATGACTTTTGAGGGTTTCAGCATTGACAGTTCACTCTTGAAACACTTCAGGATTCAATATGAAACCATGATTTTTGGTCTAATGTATGACCGAGCTTCTCACCAAGTAATTGCCTGGCTCAAGGTTCAGTCTGGGTAGCTGGGCCTGGCTTGCTCTGGAAGGATAACATTTTGGGAATTTAGTCTGGGATATTTTAGCCTGAGGAGTCATGCCTAGAGGATTTCAATGTGATGACCTCACCTGGGAATCTCTGCCCGGTGGGCTCTCTCTTGGAATTCCAGGCTGGATTCTAGTCTGAAAATTTCCATCTGGAAGTACCTGCTGCATTTAGACACTAGATGTTCAGTTTGGTGGATCAATCTGTGTTTTAATCTTGGAGTTCAGTTTGAGGTCTCATGTTGGGGATTGAATTTAGGCTTAGATTTTGGGAGTTCAGTCTTCAACATGTCAATCTGGTCCTCTTCATCTGAAAGCTTAAACTAGTCTGAAATGTTCGCTCTAGAATAGGGTCTAGACTAGGAGTAGGCCAAGTGTCATGCATAGAATTTGAATGTGTATTTATTTATTTATTTATTTATTTTTTATTGGGCAATTTTTTTTCAATATATGAAGTTTATTGTCAAATTAGTTTCCATACAACCCCCAGTGCTCATCCCAAAAGGTGCCCTCCTCAATACCCATCACCCATCCTCCTCTCCCTCCCACCCCCCATCTATTTTTTATTTTTTTTTAACGTTTTTATTTATTTTTGAGACAGAGAGAGACAGAGCATGAACGGGGGAGGGTCAGAGAGAGAGGGAGACACAGAATCAGAAGCAGGCTCCAGGCTCTGGGCCATCAGCCCAGAGCCCGACGCGGGGCTCGAACTCACGGACCGCGAGATCGTGACCTGGCTGAAGTCGGACGCTCAACCGACTGCGCCACCCAGGCGCCCCTCCCACCCCCCATCAACCCTCAGTTTGTTCTCAGTTTTTAAGAGTCTCTTATGCTTTGGCTCTCTCCCACTCTAACCTCTTTTTTTTTTTTCCTTCCCCTCCCCCATGGGTTTCTGTTAAGTTTCTCAGGATCCACATAAGAGTGAAACCATATGGTATCTGTCTACCTCTGTATGGCTTATTTCACTTAGCATCACACTCTCCAGTTCCATCCATGTTGCTACAAAGGGCCATATTTCATTCTTTCTCATTGCCACGTAGTATTCCATTGTGTATATAAACCACAATTTCTTTATCCATTCATCAGTTGATGGACATTTAGGCTCTTTCCACAATTTGGCAATTGTTGAGAGTGCTGCTATAAACATTGGGGTACAAGTGCCCCTATGCATCAGTACTCCTGTATCCCTTGGGTAAATTCCTAGCAGTGCTATTGCTGGGTCATAGGGTAGGTCTATTTTTAATTTTCTGAGGGACCTCCACACTGTTTTCCAGAGTGGCTGCACCAATTTGCATTCCCACAACAGTGCAAGAGGGTTCCCATTTCTCCACATCCTCTCCAGCGTCTATAGTCTCTTGATTTGTTCATTTTGGCCATTGAGTGTGTATTTAGATGTGAAAAAATACATCTTATTTTCAATAACTTCCAATGAAATTAGGCATTTATTTCAATAATAAATGTAAGGTAGTATCTTATGGTTTTGTATTTGTATTTCTTGTGTAAATCTTGTGGTTTTGATTTGTATTTCTCTGATGATGAGTGATGTTGAGCATCTTTTCATGAGTCTGTCAGAATGGCTAAAATTAACAGCTCAGGAAACAGCAGATGTTGTCAAGAATGCAGAGAAAGGGGAACCCTTTTGCACTGTTGGTGGAATGTATACTGGTGCAGCCACTCTGGAAAACAGTATGGAGTTTCCTCAAAAAATTAGAACTAGAACTATCCTATGACCCTGGAATTGCACTACTAGGTATTTATCCAAAAGATGCAAAAATGCCGATTCAAAAGGGCACATTCACCCCAATGTTTACAGCAGCACTATTGAAAATAGTCAAATTATTGGGAAAGAGCCCAAATGTCCATCAACTGATGAATGGACAAAGAAAATGCAATATATATACATATATATGTGTATATATATATATATATATATATATATATACACACACATACACAATGGAATATTACTCAGCGATCAAAAGGAATGAAATCTTGCCATTTGCAGCAGTGTGGATGGAACTAGAGTGTGTTATGCTATGCGAAATAAGTCAGAGAAAGACAAATATCATATGATTTCACTCATATGTGGAATTTAAGAAACACAACAGATGACATAGGGGAAAGGAAGGAAAAATAAGAAAAACAGAGAGAGAGGCAAACCATAAGAGAATCTTAAATACAGAGAACAAATGGAGGGTTGCTGGGGGGATGTTGGGATTAAGGAGGACACTTGTTAGGATGAGCACTGAGTGTTATATGTAAGCGATGAATCACTGGGTTCTACTTCTGAACCAATACTACACTGGATGTTAACTATTTGAATTTAAATTAAAAAAATAATAAATGTAGGCACCCAAGCACAGTGGTATTAGCAGTACCTGCGACTTTGTCACCAATAGACAGATATTTTTCATAGCAGATCTCTTAAAATATTGTTTACAATCATCATTAATTTGAAATCACAGTAGTCATTCAATCTGCTAACCTGCTAGTATGGGATAGTATTTAATGTATTAATAAAGAAATATGTATATTACAATTAGTTTTTGTAATGTTTTGATAACTATATTTTAATATAATTGGTTTCCTTTATAATCCTAGATTTTATTTTATGCATTTAAAAACATTAATCTGGGAAAGGATATATTGACTTCACCAGATTGTCAGATGGGCTCCAGGCACAGAAAAAGTGATCTGTCACTTATTATACTCAATTTTGGACTTCAGTCTCAAGGCTAAATCTCAGGGTTCATTTAGAGGTCTTGGTTTGTTGGACTCCAGACTGGGGTTCCAAATGTGGGGATTTCTAGAAGACCTACTGTGATATTGTCATTTTTTATAAGAAATATATATTTGGTCCTTGACCCTGTTCCTGGCACAGAACTCCTAAAATCTTTGTAATTTCCTAAGTGATTAGAATGGTAAAAGGTATCTTTTGCTATGTTAGTGAGGTGACTTTTGGAAAGCCCCTAGGTAACAAAGGATGGGGGCTGGTTGTCGGTAGAGCCAAAACTGCGATTGGAAGGTTCTGACTTTCAATCCACCCCTTGACCTCCTGGGAGGGGAGAGGGGCTGGAGGTTGTGTTCAATCACCAAAGGTATTGCAGACACTGCTGCTTCCCTAGAGATACCTACACCACCCATCCATTGTCTTTTTTTTTTTTTTAATATATGAAATTTATTGTCAAATTGGTTTCCATACAACACCCAGTGCTCACCCCAAAAGGTGCCCTCCTCAATACCCATCACCCACCTTCCCCTCCCTCCCACCCCCCATCAACCCTCTGTTCTCAGTTTTTAAGAGTCTCTTATGCTTTGGCTGTCTCCCACTCTAACCTCTTTTTTTTTTCCTTCCCCTCCCCCATGGGTTTCTGTTAAGTTTCTCAAGATCCACATAAGAGTGAAACCATTTGGTATCTGTCTTTCTCTGTATGGCTTATTTCACTTAGCATCACACTCTCCAGTTCCATCCACGTTGCTACAAAAGGCCATATTTCATTTTTTCTCATTGCCACGTAGTATTCCATTGTGTATATAAACCACAATTTCTTTATCCATTCATCAGTTGATGGACATTTAGGCTCTTTCCATAATCTGGCTATTGTTGAGAGTGCTGCTATAAACATTGGGGTACAAGTGCCCCTATGCATCAGTACTCCTGTATCCCTTGGGTAAATTCCTAGCAGTGCTATTGCTGGGTCATAGGGTAGGTCTATTTTTAATTTTCTGAGGAGCCTCCACACTGCTTTCCAGAGCGGCTGCACCAATTTGCATTCCCACCAACAGTGCAAGAGGGTTCCCGTTTCTCCACATCCTCTCCAGCATCTAGAGTCTCCTGATTTGTTCATTTTGGCCACTCTGACTGGCGTGAGGTGATATCTGAGTGTGGTTTTGATTTGTATTTCCCTGATGAGGAGCGACGTTGAACATCTTTTCATGGGCCTGTTGGCCATCCGGATGTCTTCTTTAGAGAACTGTCTATTCATGTTTTCTGCCCATTTCTTCACTGGGTTATTTGTTTTTCGGGTGTGGAGTTTGGTGAGCTCTTTATAGATTTTGGATACTAGACCTTTGTCCGATATGTCATTTGCAAATATCTTTTCCCATTCTGTTGGTTGCCTTTTAGTTTTGTTGGTTGTTTCCTTTGCTGTGCAGAAGCATTTTATCTTCATAAGGTCCCAGTAATTCACTTTTGCTTTTAATTCCCTTGCCTTTGGGGATGTGTCGAGTAAGAGATTGCTACGGCTGAGGTCAGAGAGGTCTTTTGCTGCTTTGTCCTCTAGGGTTTTGATGGTTTCCTGTCTTACATTCAGGTCCTTTATCCATTTTGAGTTTATTTTTGTGAATGGTGTGAGAAAGTGGTCTAGTTTCAACGTTCTGCATGTTGCTGTCAAGTTCTCCCAGCACCATTTGTTAAAGAGACTCTTTTTTCCATTGGATGTTCTTTCCTGCTTTGTCAAAGATGAGTTGGCCATACATTTGTGGGTCTAGTTCTGGGGTTTCTATTCTATTCCATTGGTCTATGTGTCTGTTTTTGTGCCAATACCATGCTGTCTTGATGATGACAGCTTTGTAGTAGAGGCTAAAGTCTGGGATTGTGATGCTTCCTGCTTTGGTCTTCTTCTTCAAAATTGCTTTGGCTATTCGGGGCCTTTTGGGGTTCCATATGAATTTTAGGATTGCTTGTTCTAGTTTCGAGAAGAATGCTGGTGCAATTTTGATTGGGATTGCATTGAATGTGTAGATAGCTTTGGGTAGTATTGACATTTTGACAATATTTATTCTTCCAATCCATGAGCAGGGAATGTCTTTCCATTTCTTTAAATCTTCTTCAATTACCTTCATAAGCTTTCTATAGTTTTCAGCACACAGATCTTGTACATCTTTGGTTAGACTTATTCCTAGGTATTTTATGCTTCTTGGTGCAATTGTGAATGGGATCAGTTTCTTTATTTGTCTTTCTGTTGCTTCATTGTTAGTGTATAAGAATGCAACTGATTTCTGTACATTGATTTTGTATCCTGCAACTTTGCTGAATTGATGTATCAGTTCTAGCAGACTTTTGGTGGAGTCTATCGGAGTTTCCATGTATAATATAATGTCATCTGCAAAAAGCAAAAGCTTGACTTCATCTTTGCCAATTTTGATGCCTTTGATTTCCTTTTGTTGTCTGATTGCTGATGCTAGCACTTCCAGCACTATGTTAAACAACAGCGGTGAGAGTGGGCATCCCTGTCGTGTTCCTGATCTCAGGGAAAAAGCTCTCAGTTTTTCCCCGTTGAGGATGATGTTAGCTGTGGGCTTTTCATAAATGGCTTTTATGATCTTTAAGCATGTTCCTTCTGTCCCGACTTTCTCAAGGGTTTTTATTAAGAAAGGGTGCTGGATTTTGTCAAAGGCCTTTTCTGCATCAATTGACAGGATCATATGGTTCTTCTCTTTTTTTTTGTTAATGTGATGTATCACGTTGATTGATTTGCGAATGTTGAACCAGCCCTGCATCCCAGGAATGAATCCCACTTGATCATGGTGAATAATTCTTTTTATATGCTGTTGAATTCGATTTGCTAGTATCTTATTGAGAATTTTTGTATCCATATTCATCAGGGATATTGGCCTGTAGTTCTCTTTTTTTACTGGGTCTCTGTCTGGTTTAGGAATCAAAGTAATACTGGCTTCATAGAATGAGTCTGGAAGTTTTCCTTCCCTTTCTATTTCTTGGAATAGCTTGAGAAGGATAGGTATTATCTCTGCTTTCAACGTCTGGTAGAACTCCCCTGGGAAGCCATCTGGTCCTGGACTCTTATTTGTTGGGAGATTTTTGATAACCGATTCAATTTCTTCGCTGGTTATGGGTCTGTTCAAGCTTTCTATTTCCTCCTGATTGAGTTTTGGAAGAATGTGGGTGTTTAGGAATTTGTCCATTTCTTCCAGGTTGTCCAATTTGTTGGCATATAATTTTTCACAGTACTCCCTGATAATTGTTTGTATCTCTGAGGGATTGGTTGTAATCATTCCATTTTCATTCATGATTTTATCTATTTGGGTCATCTCCCTTTTCTTTTTGAGAAGCCTGGCTAGAGGTTTGTCAATTTTGTTTATTTTTTCAAAAAACCAACTCTTGGTTTCGGTGATCTGCTCTACAGTTTTTTTAGATTCTATATTGTTTATTTCTGCTCTGATCTTTATGATTTCTCTTCTTCGGCTGGGTTTAGGCTGCCTTTGCTGTTCTGCTTCTATTTCCTTTAGGTGTGCTGTTAGATTTTGTATTTGGGATTTTTCTTGTTTCTTGAGATAGGCCTGGATTGCAATGTATTTTCCTCTCAGGACTGCCTTCGCTGCGTCCCAAAGCCTTTGGATTGTTGCATTTTCATTTTCGTTTGTTTCCATATATTTTTTAATTTCTTCTCTAATTGCCTGGTTGACCCACTCATTCGTTAGTAGGGTGTTCTTTAACCTCCATGCTTTTGGAGGTTTTCCAGACTTTTTCCTGTGGTTGATTTCAAGCTTCATAGCATTGTGGTCTGAAAGTATGCATGGTATAATTTCAATTCTTGTAAACTTATAAAGGGCTGTTTTGTGACCCAGTATATGATCTATCTTGGAGAATGTTCCATGTGCACTCGAGAAGTATATTCTGTTGCTTTGGGATGCAGAGTTCTAAATATATGTGTCAAGTCCATCTGATCCAATGTCTCATTCAGGGCCCTTGTTTCTTTATTGACCGTGTGTCTAGATGACCTATCCATTTCTGTAAGTGGGGTGTTAAAGTCCCCTGCAATTACCACATTCTTATCAATAAGGTTGCTTATGTTTATGAGTAATTGTTTTATATATTTGGGGGCTCCCGTATCCGGCGCATAGACATTTATCATTGTTAGCTCTTCCTGATGGATACACCCTGTAATTATTATATAATGCCCTTCTTCATCTCTTGTTACAGCCTTTAATTTAAAGTCTAGTTTGTCTGATATAAGTATGGCTACTCCAGCTTTCTTTTGGCTTCCAGTAGCATGATAAATAATTCTCCATCCCCTCACTCTCAATCTAAAGGTGTCCTCAGGTCTAAAATGAGTCTCTTGTAGACAGCAAATAGATGGGTCTTGTTTTTTTATCCATTCTGATACCTTATGTCTTATGCTTGGCGCATTTAATCCATTTACATTCAGTGTTATTATAGAAAGATATGGGTTTAGAGTCATTGTGATGTCTGTATGTTTTATGCTTGTAGCAATGTCTCTGGTACTTTGTCTCACAGGATCCCCCTTAGGATCTCTTGTAGGGCTGGTTTAGTGGTGACAAATTCCTTCAGTTTTTGTTTGTTTGGGAAGACCTTTATCTCTCCTTCGATTCTAAATGACAGACTTGCTGGATAAAGGATTCTCGGCTGCATACTTTTTCTGTTTAGTACACTGAAGATATCGTGCCAATTCTTTCTGGCCTGCCACGTTTCAAAAGAGAGATCAGTCACGAATCTTATAGGTCTCCCTTTATATGTGAGGGCACGTTTATCCCTTGCTGCTTTCAGAATTTTCTCTTTATCCTTGTATTTTGCCAGTTTCACTATGATATGCCGTGCCGAAGATCGATTCAAGTTACGTCTGAAGGGAGCTCTCTGTGCCTCTTGGATTTCAATGCCTTTTTCCTTCCCCAGTTCAGGGAAGTTCTCAGCTATAATTTCTTCAAGTACCCCTTCAGCACCTTTCCCTCTCTCTTCCTCCTCTGGGATACCAATTATGGGTATATTATTTCTTTTTAGTGTATCAGTTAGTTCTCTAATTTTCCCCTCATACTCCTGGATTTTTTTATCTCTCTTTTTCTCAGCTTCCTCTTTTTCCATAACTTTATCTTCTAGTTCACCTATTCTCTCCTCTGCCTCTTCAGTCCGAGCTGTCGTCGTTTCCATTTTGTTTTGCATTTCGTTTAAAGCGCTTTTCAGCTCCTCGTGACTGTTCCTTAGTCCCTTGATCTCTGTAGCAAGAGATTCTCTGCTGTCCTCTATACTGTTTTCAAGCCCAGCGATTAATTTTATGACTATTATTCTAAATTCACTTTCTGTTATATTATTATTTAAATCCTTTTTGATCAGTTCATTAGCTGTTGTTATTTCCTGGAGATTCTTCTGAGGGGAATTCTTCCGTTTGGTCATTTTGGATAGTCCCTGGCGTGGTGAGGACCTGCAGGGTACTTCCCCTGTGCTGTGGTGTATAACTGGAGTTGGTGGGCGGGGCCGCTGTCCGTCTGATGTTTGCCCCCAGCCCACCGCTGGGGCCACAGTCAGACTGGTGTGTGCCTTCTCTTCCCCTCTCCTACGGGCGGGATTCACTGTGGGGTGGCGTGGCCTGTCTGGGCTACTTGCACACTGCCAGGCTTGTGGTGCTGGGGATCTGGCGTATTAGCTGGAGTGGGTAGGCAAGGTGCACGGGCGCAGGAGGGGAAGGCTTAGCTCGCTTCTCCTTAGGTGATCCACTTCAGGAGGGGCCCTGTGGCAGTGGGAGGGAGTCAGATCCGCTGCCGGAGGTTTGGCTCCGCAGAAGCACAGAGTTGGGTGTTTGCGCGGAGCAAGTTCCCTGGCAGGAACTGGTTCCCTTTGGGATTTTGGCTGGGGGATGGGCGGGGGAGATGGAGATGGCGCTGGCGAGCGCCTTTGTTCCCCACCAAACTGAGCTTGTCGTCCGGGGGGCTCAGCAGCTCTCCCTCCCTTTGTCCTCCAGCCTTCCCGCTTTCTGAGCAGAGCTGTTAACTTATGACCTCCCAGACGCTAAGTCGCGCTTGCTGTCAGAACACAGTCCGTCAGCCCCCTCCGCTTTTGCCAGCCAGACTTGGGGGCTCTGCTTGGCGGGCGAGCCGCCTCTCCACCCCGGCTCCCTCCCGCCAGTCGGTGGAGCGCGCACCGCCTCGCCGCCCTTCCTACCCTCTTCTGTGGGCCTCTCGTCTGGGCTTGGCTCTGGAGACTCCGTTCTGCTAATCCTCTGGCGGTTTTCTGGGTTATTTAGGCAGGTGTAGGTGGAATCTAAGTGATCATCAGGACGCGCGGTGAGCCCAGCGTCCTCCTACGCTGCCATCTTCCCTCCGACCCCCCCACCCATCCATTGTCAACCCCACCATGTTCTTTGACATTGTCATGGGTGGTGTGCCCATGGGCCCTGTCTCCTTCAGGGTAAGGGACCTGGAAACCAAGACGTGACATAAAGCTGTTTTAACAGATGGGAGCTGTTTGTAGACAAAGTTCCAAAGACAGCAGAACACTTTCATGCTCTGAGCACTGGGGAGAAAATATTTGGTTATAAAGCTTCCTGCTTTTACAGGATTATTCCAGGATTTATGTGCCAGGGTAGCAACTTCACACACCATAATGACACTGGTGGCAAGTCTATCTATGGGGAGAAATTTGATGATGAGAATTTCATCCTGAATCATACAGGTCCTGGCACCTTGTCCATGGCAAATTTGGACCCAACATGAACGGTTCCTAGTTTTCATCTGCATGGCCAAGACTGACTGGCTGGATGGCAAGCATGTGGTCTTCGGCAAGGTGAAAGAGGGCATGAATATTCTAGAGCCATGGAGCACTTGGGGTCCAGGAATGGCAAGACCAGCAAGAAGATCAGCATTGCTGACTGTGGACAAATCTAATAAATTTGACCTGCGTTTTATCTTAACTACCAAACCATTCCTTTTATAGCTCAGGAGAGCACACTTTCACGCCCATCTGCTCGAAATATCCTATAACCTTTGTGCTCTTACTGTAGCTCTATGGGTTCCATATTCGCCTTACTCCCCTCCAAGTCTAGCTGGATTGCAGAGTTAAGTTTATGATTATGAAATAAAAACTAAACAACAAAAAATCACCAATTTCCAATGAGCTAATCAATCATGCTTATGTAATGAAGCCTCCATTAAAAACCCTGTTGGAGAGCTCTGGGTTGATGATCACATGGAGATTCACAGAGAGCATAGAAGCTCCTTGCTCCTTCCCACACACCTTGCACTATGCAACTCTTCCATCTGGCTGTTTCTGAATTATATCCTTTTATAACAAACTGATAATCTAAACTTAAAAAATTATTTTATTTTATTATTTTATTTTATTATTATTATTTTTAAAAATATTTATTTATTTTTGGGAGAGCAGAGAGCGGGGGAGGGACAGAGAGATCGGGAGACACAGAATCCAAAGCAGGCTCCAGGGTCTGAGCTGTCAGCACAAAACCCAATGTGGGGCTGGAACTCACAAACAGTGAGATCATGACCTGAGCTGAAGTTGGATGATCAACTGACTGAGCCACCCAGGCGCCCCTATTTTATTATTTTTGAGAGAGAGAAAGAGAGAGAGAGAGCATGCGTGAGTCAACAAGAGGCAGAGAAAGAGAGAAAATTCCACGAGGGGCAGAGAGAGGAGAGAGAGGGAGAGAGAATCTTGAAGTGGGGCTCGCGTTCACTTGAAGTGGGGCTTGAGCTCACCTGATGTGGGGCTCAAACTCACGAACTGTGGGACCATGACCTAAGCTGAAATTGGACCTTTAACCGACTGAGCCACCCAGGTGCCCAAATCTAAACTTTTTCTAAAGGTTATTTATTTATTTACTTTTAAGTAATCTTTACACCCAGTGTGGAGCTCCAACTCATGACCCCAAGATCAAGAGTCGCATGCTCTTTGGACTGAGACAGCCAGGTGTCCCTAAACTGATAATCTAGTAAGTAAAATGTTCCTCTGAGTTCTGTGAGCTGCTCTAGCAAAGTAATTGAACCTGAGGAGGGGGTTGTACCCTCCTGTATAAAGCCATTTGGTCAGAAGTACTGGTGACAATCTGGACTTGTGATTGGCATAGGACATGGTGGGGGCAGTTTTGTAAGACTGAACCCTTAACCTGTGGGATCAGAGGGTATTTCCAGGTAGGTAGTATAAGAAGTGAGTTGAATTGGAAGACACACAGCTGATGTCAGAGAATTGCTTGGTGGTGTGGGAAAAAACCCCACAACACACAGGAAGTGATGACCAGAATCTTAACTACTCTCTCCATGTACAGTTGAGGCCTTAGACCCTGGAAACTCGTGCAGAGGTGCTTAATCTCTGTATCTTCATTTGGGCTTCTTTGAACTCAGTTTAAGTTGTTGAGTCTGTTGGAATGAGTTTCTGTAGCTCCATAGGAGCTTTCACCTCCTGAAGTTGTCAGTTTGGGAATGCTCGTGGTTATCATTACACACCATGTTGTTTCCTGCCTCTGTGTCTTTGTATATACATTCTTTCCTCAGCATGAAAGTCTCCTTCTTCTTCTCCTCTCTCCCTCCTCCTCCTCCTCTTTCTTCTTCTTCTTCTTTTTATTCTTCTTCTTCTTCTTCCTCCTCCTCCTCCTTTGGTAACACATTCCACAATCTCATGCACACAAATACCGCACCACCTGACAAAATTCCATTTAAACTCTTAAGAATTAGCTCAAGCATCATCTCTGACAGCTGGATCCCTGACGCTGGGTCAGGGGCCCCCTCTGCTGGACTCTCATGAGCCTCTGTGCTCCCTTCTCTAACATTGCAGAGATGGATTTATCATAGAACTAACAAAACTTAAGCCTCAGCATCCCATACTTCGACAGGTCACTTCTGAGTCTCTGGTTATTAAGCATTGTCAATTTGAGGAGATTTGAAGATTTATCACTACACAAGAACAGTTAAAATATCCTGAAATTTTACAGCTCACATGTAAAAGAAACTAGATAGAGGTTTCTATCTGACAACAATCTGAAAATTTACATTACTAATAAGCTGTGGAGTTGAAACTTTTCCAAACTACCAATAACAATTTTTTTTTCATCAACTGAATGACATTGAATTCAACTGAATTTTTTGTTTTTTCTCTAGAAAATGTTATTATAAAATAAATCATATTTATTTAGAAGAGGATATCAAGGAGCCTGTAGTGAAAGACTATTAGTGTAGAGGTGAATCAGACAATTATTAAACTTTTTTTTATCTTTTTGGATTTGAGGGTGTTTATGGTATTTGTCAGTTTTAAAGTTTTTTTTTTTTGTGATTTGGGGGCACCTGGATGATTCAATCAGTTGAGCATCCAGCTCTTGATTTTGGCTCAGGTCATGATCCCAGGGTTGTGGGAGTGTGGAGCCTGCTTGGGATTCTCTCTCTCTCTTTCTTTCTCTCTCTCTTTCTCTCTCTCTCTCTCCTCCTTCATCTCTCTAAAAAATAGTGTAATTTGCAAAATTTGTGGTTTCTTTTATAATACAAAGCAATGCTTTCATACCTAATTTGTACTATTTCTCTTAAAAAGTTTGTGAAATTCTATCTGCTACAGGCCCTTCAAAACCTAGATTAACCCAGAGTACTGATCATTATCTGGGGTCCTAGGTCAATCTTGCACGACAGACTGTAAACTCCTTAGGCATCTGATCAAACCCCATGACTCAGTAGCAGTCAGCACAGGGCCAGGCACAGAAGTGTCATTGCTGTTTGTTTACATGGTCTAGTCCAAAGTTTGCAACCCTTACTGTGAGAGGGAATCATCTATACTACTTTCTTTTTTTAAGTTTATTTATTTTGATAGAGACAGAGATAGTGTGAGTGGAGGAGGGGCAGAGAGAGAGAGAGGGAGAGAGAGTAGAATCCCAAGAAGGCTCCACGCTGTCAGCGCAGAGCCTGATGTGGGGCTCGAACTCACGAAACTGTGAGAGCATGACATGAGCTGAAACCAAGAATTGGATGCTCAACTGACTGAGCCACCCAGGTGCCCCTATACTACTTCTCTAAAAACAGCTTTATTGAGATATTATTTATATATCATAAGTTTCACCCATTTAAAGTGTAAAATTCAATGGCTTTTTAGTATATTTACAGCATTGTGCAACTGTATTAGTTTGCAAGGGCTGCCATAATGAAATACCAGAGACTGATGGCTTTAACAACAAAAATTTATTTTCTCAAAATTCAGTTCAAGATGTCAGCAGATTTGGTTTCTTCTGAGGCCTTTGTCTTTGGCTTGCAGATATCTACCTTCTGTGTTCACATAGTCATCTCCCTGTGCATCTTTGTCTCCCTCTATGCCCTAATTTCCTCTTCTTTTTAAAAAAAATTTTAGATGTTTATTTATTTTTGAGAGACAGAGAGAGACAGAGTGCAAGTGGAGGAGGAGCAGAGAGAGAGGGAGACACAGAATCCAAAGCAGGCTCCAGGCTCCAAGCTGTCAGCTGTCAGCTGTCAGCTGTCTCTCTTTAGTCAATCTACCTAAACATTTGTCAATTTTGTTGATCTTTTCAAATGACTGACTTTTGTTTCACTGATTTTCTCTATTGTTTTTCTATTTTCAATTCCATGTGTCTTCTGTCCAGTCTTTGTTATTTCCTTCCTTCTGCTTGCTTTGGGATTACTTCTTTTTCCAGTTTCCTAAGATGAAAAGTTAGGTTATTAACTTGAATTTTTTTAAGTTTTATTTATTTATTTTGAGAGAGAGAGAGCATGAGCAGGGGATGGGCAGCCAGAGGGGGAGAGAGAGAGAATCTCAAGCAGTCTCCGTGCCAGCAGCACAGAGCCCGATGTGCGGCTGGATCCCACTAACTGTAGATCATTATCTCAGCTGAAATCAGGAGTTGGACACTTAACCAACTGAGCCACCCAGGTGCCCCATTGAGATCTTTTTTTTAAAGTTTACTTATTAATTTTGAGAGAGAGAGAGAGAGAGAGAGAGAGAAAGTGAGCACAGGGGAGGGGGAGAGAGAGGGAGGGAGAGAGAGAATCCCAAGCAGTCTCCATACTTTCAGTGCAGAGCCTGATGTGGGGCTCTTGAACTCATGAACCATGAGATCATGACCTGAATCAAAATCAAGAGCTGCTTGCTTAACTGACTGAGTCACCCAGGCCCCTAGATCCTTCTTTTATAATATTGGTGTCTATAGCTATAAAATTCCCTTTAAGCATTGCTTTAGCTGCATTTAATAAATTTTGGTGTGCTGTGTTCTTGTTTTCATTCATTTCAAGATGTTTTCTAATTTCCCTCATAATTTTTTTCTTTGACCCATTTGTTATTTAGAAGTGAGTTAATCTCCACCTATTTGTGAATTTCACAAATTTCTTCGTTACTTATTTCTAATTTGACTCCATTGTGGTGGGAGGACAAACTTTGCATGATTTCAATCCTTTTAAGTCTATTGAGGCCTGCTTTATGACTTAGCATATGGTGTGTCCTCGAGAATGTTCCATGTGCACTTCTGAAAAATGCATATTCTGCTGTTGAGTGTTTTTTTGTTTTGTTTTGTTTTACACAGATTTCAAGGCTATGCTCTCTGAGGTTGATTCCTCTGTACCAAGGCCTGCAATCCGTATCTTTAAAAAGTTCCCCACGTCTTTCAAGAACCCATGGCCCTTCTCGTCCTCCACTCCTGGCTTCCTATGATTTATTACATATGAGTAACTGCAGTGGTGTCATCCATTGTTCTGAAAGCCTTTTCTATTGCTCTGGTCTTGCTGCCAAGTCAGCGAAAGGCAAATCTGCGTTCTCCGACTCGGCTTTCAGCTCCTTCGGCCTGGGCCCTACTGCGCAGCGATTGGGCCTTCTGGGTATCACGTGGTCTGAAGCCTGATGATGGCCGGAGCAGGGGAAGATTCTCGAGCACTTTTCGGGGTTGGCGTCCGCGCGGCGCTGGAGGCCTGGCCGGCTTTGCAGGTATGTGGGGCCGTGGCTGGGATAAAGTTTAGGGTCTGGGGCAGAACAAGAGTTGGCTGGACAGTGCGCCTGAGGCTCCACTGGGCCGCATAAGCGGCCAGCCCTACGCCACCCCAGGCCGGCTTCCAGGTTGACATAGTGGGCTTGGGCCTGTGTTCGCAGATCGCCGTGGAGAATGGCTTCGGGGGCGTGCACAGCCAGGAGAAGGCCGAGTGGCTGGGGGGTGCAGTGGAGGAGTACTTCTTCCGCAACGGTGAGTGAATGTGAGCCGCTGCGACCTGTTTGTGGGGGGCGTGGGGAGGAGGAGGCGGGTCCTGGAGAGGCCGCATCACTTCCTCTTGAACAGTTGTGGGATGGTACCAAAGGTCGAGGTGGATTGAATACAGGCTTTGGAGACAGAATCTTGAGTTGAGATGCCTTACGGACTGTGCCGTTGACCCGTGGTATCACTCTGGACAAGTTGTTTTACTTGAGACTCAGTTTCCTAATTCCTAAAATGGGTATAAAAGTATCCACCCCAGCGCTATCCAATAAAAATACAGTGTGAATCACATGTCATTTAAGATTTTCCGACAGCCACTGTAACAAAGTGAAAAGAAGCAGATGAAGTTAATGTTACTGAATTCTATATATCCGAAATATTTCAACGTGTCATCAGTATAAAACATTATTAATGAGGTATTTTACATCCCCTTTTAGTGTTAAGTTTTCAAAATCTGGTAGGTATTTTACACTTTTAGCACATCTCAACTTGGCCTACCCACATTTTAAGTGCTCAGTAGGTATATTTGGTTATTTGGACAGCAAAGATCTACCTTTGATGGGTCTTGAATTGAAGGTCATGTAAAAATAAGGGACTCTATAGAGGGCCTTTTGCACATTAGGATTTTTACAAAATTCTTTATTCAGGTTTTTCATCTTGGAGATGACATCAGGCAGAGTCCTCTCAAGAAAGTACCATCTAGTAATGGATCCATTTAAGTAAACAGGCATTTATACACAGGGTGATGTTCTAATAAAGAGGAGCTCAGGGTGCTTGGGTAGCATGAGACTGAGGAGGAGGCTTTTTTTGGAGATTGTTAGGGGAGGTAGTGATTGGGCTGAGTCTTAAAGGGATGAACCGGAGTTAACTAGGTGGGGGAGGCACAGAGAGCAACACACGAATAAGTCTGTGGTATGAGAAGATTATATATTTGGGAAGTGGCAGGGAGCTCAGTATTAGAGTAAGAGTGTGTGTGCACTTGTGGGTATAAGAAGGGGAGGAGTGGTAGAGAATGAAGCAAGGGGGTTGGGCGGCCCCAGGGAAAAGATAAGACGTGGAAGACCCTACATTCCTTTGGTTTTGTGTGTTAGGCCAGTGTTTGCCAGAATGCATGCTATGGAAGAATAGTTCCATTACATGTTCGGTGAAGAAAAAGCTTTTCCAGTCAAATTATGTGAGAAAATCTCTTTTCTTCAGCTCCTCTTTAGGAGTTACAATAATCATTAACGTAATAAAGGCTTGGATAAAGATAAGAACCACAAAAAAAAGCTTGTTTACCTTATTTCCCTGTTAGCTTTCTATGGGTAGCTTTCTTTAAAAACCAGCAGGACAGTCACTTCTCAGAAGCAGGATATGAAACACTGAAGTAGGTGATAAAAATTCATGGGAAGTTTCTAAGGTGAGTAATAGGATTTGTTGGCTGGAAAGTTCAGAAAATAATCAGTGTGGAGCATGGACTAGAGAGGGAAAGACTGATGAGAAGGTTATTTCTGTCTAGAAAATGATGAGGTCTGAGCCAGGGCAGGGGCAATAGTAATGGAAAAGAAGGGGTGGATTAGGGCCTTGGAGGAGATTGGAGTGTGGAGAGGGAGAGAAAAGGAGGCAGGTTTCTGGTTTGAGTCGCTGGGTGGATTAGGTGCCTTTCATGGAATAGAGGAAC
This sequence comes from Leopardus geoffroyi, assembly GCF_018350155.1. NCBI lineage: Eukaryota > Metazoa > Chordata > Mammalia > Carnivora > Felidae > Leopardus > Leopardus geoffroyi. The sequence continues at coordinate 47,517,336 of NC_059343.1, forward strand.
CCTGGAGGATGAGAAGTAGGTTTGGAGGGTAAGGTGATGAGTCTGGCTTTGGATATGGAGGGCCTGAGGCATCTGTAAAACAAGTAGAGAGAAAGCTTTGGGGGATATTAGATTAGAGTGGTAGGAAAAGTCAAGGGAGTGAATGAACTCTGCCAGAGGAAAGAGAGAGTGAGGAGCTTTGTGGAAGACTCTTGAATAGTTCTCTAATTCCGAAAAAGAAGAGCATGGGCTCTTCTAGGTAACTGAAGCCTAGAGGGGAGGGATTAGCCAAAATCACACAGTAGGATGTTGATGTGAAGGCTGTGATGATTTCATCATTGGAAGTACTTAACATCCATTTCCTCTTACTATTCCCTTGGTCTGTGGCCCTCACTGTCAGTGGAACCACAGTTGTGAAGGCTCTCTATATTTTGAAAACTTCAGCCCTTGAGTGATGGAAATTAACATGTATTACCGGTCTCCCATATGCTAGGCATTATTTAGGTGACTCCTCATAACACACCTCTAAGAAGGCCACTATTTGCCCCACTTTGTAGATGAGAAGACAGAGGTACAGAGACAAGTAACTTGCTTAATATCACAGAGAGGAGGCCTGTTAAAATAGGTCAGATGAAAGAGGGTCAGTGTGGTTGGGATGCTGTTTGGTAGGAGGCAGGAGTTTGGAAATTAGGTATTTATATTTAGTGTTTGTTTTTAAATTTTTTTTAGCGTTTATTTTTAAGAGACAGAGAGAGATAGAGCATGAGCAGGGGAGGAGCAGAGGGAGAGGGAGACACAGAATCCAAAGCAGGCTCCAGGCTCTGAGCTGTCAGCACAGAGCCCGAGGGGCTCAAACTCAACAGACCGTGATATCATGACCTGAGCCGAAGTTGGACCAACTGAGCCACCCAGGCGCCCTTGGTGGTTGTTTTAAATCATGTTAAAACTTGGAGTACAGAGCACTTCAGTGAATAAAAGTCTCACTGTTTGGACCTTTACCCACCAATCAGATATGGACCTAAGAAGTAGGTATTGAATAGTAGTGGGCAGGAGTGATTGATTCAGTTGGCTGGTCTTTCCTTTCCTACTCAGCTGACTTGGAGCTAGATGAGGTGGAAGACTTCCTCGGGGAGCTCATGACGAACGAATTTGATACCGTTGTGGAGGATGGGAGTCTGCCCCAGGTGAGCATATCATGGACACAACTACAATTTCCCTACCTGGTCTTTCTTCTCCCTGTTTTTAGGCCAAGACTCTTGGCTCTAACCAATACTTTCTGGAGTCCTGAAGAAGAACCTTCTGTGACTCCCTTTTGCCTAAAGGAAAAAGTCTAGTCTTTCAGGTCTTTCCAAACACTGCCCCTTCTCTTTTATTTCTCTCCATACATCATTCTCATCCAGGTCTGTTCTTCACCCCCATCCCAAGGGCAAGTCAGGCCAGGTATATTTCCACCCCTGCATTACTGCCCATCAATTCCTGCTGGGATGGACTTCCCTTTTACCTCTCCCATCTTTCAAACCCAGTTCTAGTATCTTCCTTGCTAGAAAGCCTTCCTTCCATTATTCAGGCCCTTACCTGAGCCCTTCATATATGGTTCCTTCATTAGTGAACTCCTGGGGGAAGAATGCCCTGTTCTTTTCTGGAAAATTCCAAGCCCCTCCCTACTCTTGTTGCAAACACAGGCTGGTTGTATTGTAGGTTCTTTAAAAATCCAAGCTGATTGAATGTTTTCTTGGTAGGTGAGCCAGCAGCTACAGACCATGTTCTACCACTTCCAGAGGGGTGATGGGGCTGCTCTGAAGGAGATGGCCTCCCACATCACCCAAAGAAAGTGCAAGGTCAGAGCCACTGCAGTTACAACAGCCAGAGAGACGGATGAGGATGACGCGGACAGCGTGGAGGAGATGGAGGTGAAGGGGGTGCCCTTTGGGTTGGGAGATGTGATGTCTTTAGTTTTCTGGGAAATCAGTTAGTTTCACAGGAAAATGATGGGGGTGGGGTTGTATTATCCAGAGAGGCCAGGGAACTTTCCTAAGGTCACACAGCCAATCCTGGCAAAGCTGGGAGAGCCTGGGTCTCCAGTGGCCACAGCCAGGAGGTGTATTTAGCTCTCTCCTATATTTCTCCTCCAGGTCACAGCTATGAATGATGGGGCAGCTACAGATGGGGTTTGCCTCCAGCCTGAATCCTCTGGTCCAGACTCCCAGACTATTAAAGAAGAGGATATAGTGGAGGATGGCTGGACCATTGTCCGGAGAAAGAAATGAGTAGGGCTGGAAATGGTTTGGGCCCTTGCTTGCTAGTTGTTTTGACACTTGTTTGTAGGGGTTTGGGGGAGGGTTGTGGACTTCTGGACTCGTTGCCCCATCTCTACCCTCTCCCAGTTCCCCTGTCCAGTTTCCTCTAGTGGAAGAAGAGCTTTAGGGTCCTTGCTCTTGAGGTAGTGGGACCTGGTTCATCACACTCCCTTGGGCCTTAAGTTACTGGCTGCACGATGAGGCCTGGTTTGCTAGCACATTCTTGGGTACAGTCAGTATGAAGAGGGAGGGATGAGTGGGTGTGGGTGTTACTGGAGGAGAAACTAAATACTGGTTGACAATAGCCAGGTGGATTTGTGAAGGAGAGGACCAGTACTCCTGCTGGGTCAGGAGTGGTGAGATAAATGTACAGACCAGAAGTGAGATGAGGTGAAGACGTTAACGAAAATAGCTATGGTACTTCTCCCTCTTTTCCCTCTGTTCCCCACCCCCATAACACAGAACAATTCTGTACCCCTGCCCAGAAATTGGAACCTCCCAGGAACACTCCCTTCCTGCAGCCCAGCCTCCAGCCCTGGGTTCCTTCAGGAAGTATAAGATTTGGGGTAGGTGGTGAGTTTGGGGGACCTGGGCTTTGTTTTCTGTCTCCTCCAGCCTCTTTCCATACTCTTATCCAAGTCCAGAGATGAGGCTTAAAACCTCAATAAATAGTACCTTATTGTTTAATCTGTGGCTTGACCTGTGAATAGCCTTGGAATCAGCCTTATAGGAGCTGGGCCTCAAAGCTCAGCAAGGGAGAGGTTTCTGGGCCCACCCTAGCAGCCTGTTACTTTGAACAAACAGTTGAACAAATGGAACACAGCAGCACTCTGAAAGTTTCCGTAAGCCCGAAATAAACTGTATTTTTTTAAAAAAACAAAACAAAGAGTATCCATTGTTCTCCCCCCATTCCCGTCCTGCCCTGTGGCCCTGCCATGGGTCTGGACGATAAAATACTGGGTAGCCTTGGGGCCGGGTAGAAGCTGTAAGCCATGGGAAAGGCAGGAGGGGTCTTGTCACCACCCCATGTAACATATGTGTGAAGATACTAGCTGAGGGGGCACGGGTGGGCCAGGGCCGTGGGGTCAGTGGCAGAGCTGGCACTTGAATCCAGATCTCCTGCCTCCAGTGCTTTGGGGGGAATTGGGTGGAGGCAGGATCTGTAGGGTGTTGAGGGGATGAGGGAAAAATGACCTAATTCAAGGGGGTCTAGCAACAGCTCCCACCCTCCCTGGGGACAGGGATTTTAAAAAAAATTAACATCACTGTAGGAATTATTTTTTAAAAGCCCATGTTTTGTGAAAAGAATTAAAAAACCCAAGACCCAGCACTGGGGATTGAAAGTGCCCATGATGGGAGTTCAAGTATTGACTGAGCTGGGAGGGAGGGGCCTGGGATCCCCAACTGGACATGGGCAGTTAGAGTGTGGGGGAGGGGGCCCCAGTTCCCCCCAAACCCTCTAGGTCTTGTCTCGGGTCTGGGGAGCTTCAGAGGGTTCAGCAGTGGCTCCTGAAGCTGCCACCGGTGCCTCCTCCATCTCCTTGTCCTCAGACAGTGTGGGCCCTGGGCAGAACGTGTCCCCACGGCCTGCCCGACCAAGCACTGCCATCCAGCGCCGCTGCAGCTCCTCTGTCTCAGGGCTGAAGTACCAGCTCAGGTGGCTCTGGGTGATCTTGAAGACGTGCCTTCGGTCAGGCCGCTCCCCTGCCTCAGGAGGCCCCACCTCAAAGCCAATGAGGGGCAAGCTGCGCTGGGCTTTCACATCCTAGGGAACAGGACAGAGCTGAGATCACCTTGGGTCTGGGCTTCTCACTAGTTTTGTATCTGCTGAACCCCTCTTTTCCTTCCCCTGCTCAGGAACCTTCCATGGCTCCAATGACAGCAACAGAAAAATGTCAACTGAGGCTAGCATGCAGGCTGGATCAAATACCTGTTTCCTCCCACAACCAAAACCAGCTGGGCTAGTCTCTTTAGCATATACCAGATAATGTTTGCAGGCCTTCATCTAGACTATTGCCTCCATCTGCATGTTCTTCCCCATTCCAAACTGGACCTAGAAGTGCCTAGCCTCCACTCTGACTTCCTCCAGGAAGCTAGCCTCACCACTCACCCCACTTTTCCCTACACATGTTGGCCCACAATCGCTCCTTGTCTCTAGTTGGTCTTTTTCTCACAAGGGTAGAGGTTCTGATTTTCCCTTAGGCTCACCCAATCCCCCAAGGCCAAGGAGAGGTCAAGGACTGAAGGGGAAGAGAAGCATCCTGGTTTTGCCAGGTGGCTGAAAGGACCTGAAGGAATAGGATGCACACCTGAGGGGCTCCATAGATGTACAGCACCAAGGGTTCGTTCTCAGGGACCACGAACCATGCCTTGTGCCAGCCTTTCCCACCTTTCTCCATGTAGTGTAGGAAGCTGCAGATGACGCTGTTCTCCGCAGCCACTGAGGCCTGTTTCTGTGGCCAGAGACATGGGGGACATCAGTGTTGATAGAAGGCCTGGACTGGCTCCTCATGGCTTTGACACCCGCTCAGCATAGGGACTGATAAAGCTGAAGCTCAGATGGCAGGAGTGTTTTGCCCAGTGCCCCCCACCCCCAGTGAGTTAGAATCGAGATGGAAAGCCAGGCCTTGTCTGCTGAACTCCCACCATGGCTGCTGCCTTTTAACAGTTGGTGGGAGGGAGGGAGAGAGGGGTGTACAACTCTCAGCAGGGGCACTAAATGCCAGTCAGGCATTCCTTCTTCCCTCGGTTCATTTATTTCTCAAGTCATTTACGCATTTTCACCTCACCTTTTTTTTTCATCTTTCATCATACATTCATTCCTCACATTTAACAAGAGGCAACTTAGCATTGTGGTGAAGGGGACTGGGGAGCTGGGTAAGGCAGTCTGGCTCAGGATCCCAGCTCTAGATGAAAATGTATCGACTTGGAAGGAGAGCATATAGGCATGTTGTAAGGATTGAGTTAATGCAAAGTGCTTGGAATAGTGCCTAGCATAGAGTAAGCATTCTTTAAGTGTTAAATACCTCAATTTGGTTAAAAAACAAAACCAAAAATGTGTGTATGTGCATGCTACAGCATAACTATTAACAATGGTAATCCAGTGGGTAGAAGGAATATGGTGTTTTTATTATTTTGTTTATATTGTCTAATTTTCTTCAGTGCACATATTCTACTTTATAATAAGAAAAGGTAATTTGTTCATTGAAAAACCATCCTAGCTCTGCCACTCACTGGCTGTGTAACTTGGGCAAATAACTCCCTGGGCCTCGGTTTCCTCATTTGCAACACATGGACAGTAATAGCATGGATAGATTGGTTGCTGTGAGGATTAAATATTTAAAGCACTTAAATAAAAGTTAGTTTTTCATTCATTTTTGCACTCATTTTACTCACTCCAAGCCTGTGTCACTTGCTTAGTGGAGGCACAAGGCACCCTGGCATTTCAGAGATGCCTAGGCATCAGTCACACTGGGTGGGTGACTGGAGCCCATGTGGTCCAGTGTGGGGGTGTTAGTCAGGGACCTGGCTCTTACCTCCAGGATGGACCTCCGGCGCTGGGGTGTATGCTGGCTGCAGGCTGGGCTGCTCCCAGGAACCCCATGCAAGGCCACGTAGCAGTCAGTGCACACACGGTTGGAGCGGTTGTTGTCATAGATGAGACGGGCCCGGAACTCGGAGCACTTCCCACAAACCACCTGGGGTGGCAAGTGGGCAAAAACAGCCTGGTTCCCGCAGGTCTTTCCCTTCAGTGTACCAACTCCCACAGTGGACTCATAGCCTCCCCTAACTTGGAAGGTAACCCACTCAGAAGTGGGCCTTTGGACTGTCAGCCTGTCCCCTCCCTAGCTCTGCCCCTGTCTGCCAAAACTCACATGCCCGCAGGCCTTGCAGTGGTGCCTGCGTTTGGTGATGGAATTGAAGGGCTCCTGGCAGCGCATGCACATGGTGACTTCCTTTTCCCGGATGGGTGTAGGTGCCCGCTTCCCAAGATCCACGTTCTGGAGAGAGGGCCGGGTCCCAGGTCAGACACAACTGCTCCCCAGCCCAGTCCAGCCAGCCCCTGCCCACTGCCCCAAGGCTTGGATCATCATTGGAGGCAGCAGATACATTCAGAAGACCTGCCTATGAATCCTTGCTTTGCCCCTACCTTACTGTGCTACTGAAGACAAGTCATTTTTACTTTCTGGGCCTAGGTTTTCCCAACGATTTCTCTGTGGCCATACCAACAGAAGATTGTACTTCCGAGGTCATGTACTGCCTCTCTGGTCTTTACTCTCTGGGAAGGGGCAAGGATCATTTCAAGATAAAGTGGGAACTTGGAGGCCTGGAAGGGGTCCCAGTGCAGGGGAAGGGGTGGGGACTCTTACTGGAGAGTTAGGGGGTGTGTCTTCATCTTCCCTGTTTGTTGAGTTCAACAGTTTGAAGGTCTCCAGCGTCTGTTCATGCTTCAAAAGAGTGGAGTTGATGGCCTGTGAAGGAGGTTGTAAAAAATAAGAGGTCAGGTCACCTCACAACCCACGCATTTCCACCCTCACCTTCCTATGACAGCCTGGAATCAGAAAAGTTGGCTTCTAGGTCTACCTCTACCCCTTGCTAGGCACATGACCTTGAGCAAGCCTCAACCCAAATCCAAGTCTCTGTTCTTATATTTATGAAATGGGGGAGGCGATCAGTGGTTGAAAAACCTCAGAAGGTCTTCCTGGCCACTGTCTTGGCTTAAGATTTTACAGGGCTTAACTCCTTGGGGTTATACCCTCAGCGGAGCCAGCTTTCTAAAGGAAGAATTTGTGAGTTTACATTTAACCTTTGGACCTCAGTTTGCCTATCTGTAAAACTGGGATGGTAAAATTTGTTGGAAAGCAGGTGTCTAGGCCCATTCTGGTCTGACATGAGTTTTAGGGGAGAATCCTCCAACCCCAAGGAGACCTATTAATATTCCTCCAGCCCCCTACCACAAAGCTTTCTTGGATGTTACCTGGACCCAGTCTTTCTTCTCCTCCTCAGTCCTTGGGGGGAGAAAAGAAAAATGTTGGGTTAGGCAGGCCAACCAAAACCAACTGGAGTGGTAACAAGCAAGTTATTTTGGCGTCAGGCAGACCTGGGTTTGAACCTCTGGTCCTTAACTTTTTGTGTGACCTTAGGCGAGTCATATAGCCTGAGTTTATTTGTTCAACAGTTAACTAATACTTTCCAGACTCTGTGCTAGGAACCTGGGGCTTAGAGAGGACCATACCCTCAAGGAGCTCATGGTCTAGGAGGGGAGATAGGGACGGTACAGGGGGATCAGTACTGTGACAGAGTGAAAATAGGGCTGAGAAGCCCAGAAGAAGAGACCTGCCCCAGCCTGCAATTTGGGTGGGGGCTGTTAAGGAAGGTTTCTTCAAGGAGGTGCTGGGCCTCAGAGGATTAAGGGTGAGGTGTGTGTAACAGTATGGAACATATAAGAAAGCATAAATAGCTCCCTGTTGCTGGAATGACAAGTGTGAGAAAGGAAGGCAATTTGTTTTTCTTTAATCCATTTTCTTTTCCATTTTATGTGGAGATAATTATCAGTCTGGGTTCTCAGCAGTAACTGAGGTGACATGTAAAGTGCCCAGCACAATCCTTGGTCCACTAGCTGCTCAATCAGTGTGAGTTACCCCTTTCTTTCACCTTCCATTCACTTTTCCTGTCTGTCCTATAGTCTCCAAAGCTGCTGCTGTGGTGCAGTCCCATAAACTGCTCACTAGGCATAGGACCTGGTTTCTTGGCTGTGTCCTGCCTGGCGTCTTCTAATCCCCTTCCACATGTACACTCCAGACATCAAAAGTACTTTTCTAATATGAAAGTCTGGCTACATCTTTAAAACCACTTCATGAAAAATTAAGGATATGAGTTAATATTTAGCTACAAGAATGTCCATTGCAATGCTATTTATTGTGAAAAATTGGAAGCAGCCTAAGTGTCCAACAACAGGGGATCAGATAAAATAAATGATGGTACATCATTACTGTCAGACAACATAAGTGGTGTAGAAAGCTGTTTATAATATGTTAAGTGAAAACAACATATGTAAAATACACATAGTATTCCATGTTTATTTAAAAACATGACATGAGTGTTTACATTTGTCACAACACACTGATGGCATGCACTTAAGACCTGTGCATTTCACTGTATGAAAATCTGTCCTCAAGAGAAGGAAAGGACATTAAACAAATATTGGACTCTAGTTAATAATATGCATGCCAGGCGGGCCTGGGTGGCTCAGTTGGTTAAGTGTCTGACTTCAGCTCAGGTCATGATCTCACAGTTCGTGAGTTCGAGCCCCATGTCGGGCTCTGTGCTGATAGCTCAGAGCCTGGACCCTGCTTCGGATTCTGTCTTTCCCTCTCTCTGCAACCCTCCCCCCCACACCCGCTCATGCTCTGTCTCTCTCTCAAAAATGAACATAAAAAAAAATAATATGCACACCAAAGTCTTCAAGGGTGAGGTGTAGTGATGTCTGTAACTTCATTTGAAATGCATGTAAAAAAAATCAGATGGATTGGTGGATGGATAAGAGGATAGATTAGTGGGGCGCCTGGGTGGCTCAGTGGGTTAAGCATCTGACTTTGGCTCAGGTCATGAGCTCGCAGTTCATGGGTTCGAGCCCCGTGTCGGGCTCTGTGCTGACAGCTCAGAGCCTGGAGCCTGCTTCGGATTCTGTGTGTGTGTGTCTCTCTCTCTGTTCCTCCCCCGTTCATACTCTGTCTGTCTGTCTCTCTCTCTCTCAAAAATAAATAAAGCTTAAAAAAATTAAAGAGGATAGATTAGTGATAAAATATATGTAGCACAATATTAACACTTGTAGAATCTATATGGTGGGTTTACAGTTGTTCACTGTATAATTCTTTAAACTTTTCTGTATTTTGGAATATTTTCATAATAAAATATAGAAAGAAAGCATTGTGTGTTTGTGTGTGTACACATACACATACACACATACATGCAAATAGAGGAAAGGCCTGTGGTGAAGTATATCATGTCTGTAATTTACTTTAAAATGGTTCAGCAAAGGATTTATATGGCAAAAAGTCAATAGTTGTTGACTCTTAAGTCAGTGGTTCCAAACCCAGGTGCACTCATTAAACCACCAAGGGAGCTTTTAAAACTTCTCATGTTCAGGGGCTACCCCCAAATTAAATCAGACTTGAGGGTGGGTCTCAGACATCAGTATTTTTTTTAAGATGTTATTTTTAAGTAATCTCTATATCCAATGTGAGGGTCAAACCTATAACCCCAAGATCAAGAGTCACATGCTTTATTAAGTCAGCAAAGCACCCCTCAGGCATCAGTATTTTTTAAAAGCTCCCCAGCTGATTCCTGTGTTTTCATGGTTGAGCACCAGTTGTCTAAATGGTAGGCATATGGGTGTTTGTTGTATTTCTACTTTTCTGGATATTTGAAATTTTCATTAAAAATTTTTTTAAGTTCATTTTTTTTTATTTTGAGAGAGAGAATGCAAGCTGGGGAGGGGCAGAGAGAGAATCCCAAGCAGGCTCCACACTGCCAGCACAGAGCCCAATGTGGGGATCGAACTCACGAAACTGAGTTCATGACCTCAGCTAAAACCAAGAGTCAGACGCTTAACTGACTGAGCCATCCAAGCGTCCCTCATTAAAAAAAAAAAAAAAAAAATTCTTTAGGGGTAGTACAAGCAATTACAAAGCAAATCCTCCATGCCTGCCTTTTGCCACCTAGGAAACCCTACACTGCTTAGTGCTCCTTTCTGGCCCCAGCATCTCTGCAGCAACCTCCCTCCCAACTTCCCAGCAGAAGACATGTCGGAGTCATGTGGCTTGTCACTCAGGCTATGCTGAGCCCTCTGCTGGTTGTACCAATGATTGGCTTAGTTCCTACCAATGATTGGCCAGCTTCCTGGCCTCAGGCTTCTGGATGCTCTCTCAGTCTCCCAGAGCTTCAAAGCCAACACCCATGTCTCATCTTCCAGGAGGATGCCCTCTAGCCATACTCATCTCTCTTTCCTGACTCCATGCAGTCCCAGCAATAAGGGTTCTGACTCTCATTTCTCACTTCCTTGCAGCCTGTCAGAAACAGGTCTTCTATCCATATGCATCCATTCTCTGGCCCTGACCTTGACCTCGATAGTCTATCACTTGGGCCCTCAGAAGGCAGCATGAACTCTATTTGCAGCTCTGTTCCTTTGTAGCTATGAGATCTTGGGAAAGGTACATAACTCTTCTGTGCCTCGGTTTGCTCATCTGTGAAATGGGGTTGATGGCAACAGTAGCTACTTCAAGGGTTGTTTTAAGGATTCAGCTAGTCAATTTAAACATAAATTGTCTAAGTTAAAATTAAAACACTGCATAGCATAAGAACAAGTCTTCACTAAATGTGAGCTATTATTATAATCAAGTAGAGGACGGATGTGAAATCCCCTTTGTTAAATGGCTGGGCATTATTTTTAAATGTTATTTTAAAAAGTTTTATTTTAGAAAATTTCAAGCATACAAAAAAGGATAGCACAAGTTCACTAAATGTATGCCTACTATATAAATGCAAATTTAGAAAATCTTTTGCTATATTTACTTCATATATATATATATTCACATATAGTTATATATGTATGTGTATATGTGTGTATATGCATATATGTATGTATTTGGGGTTGATAAATCATTTAAAAATAAATTATAGATATCATGATACTAAATCCTCAGCATGCATCACCAAAAATCAAGGCCATTCTCCTATATAACCACTATACCATTATCACACCTGAAAAAGTAATAATTACTCAATAGCTATTGTTCAGTTTACATTTAGATTTTCCCTATTGTCTTGCAAATGTCTTTTAGGGTTTTTCTCAAATTAGGCTCCTACCATAGACCAAGCATTGCATTTGGTTGTTATTTCTCTTAAATATCTGAATCTATAATAAACTGTGTTGTTATTATTCCTATTTGGATTAATATCTCATTGTTCCCTCTCCTCTAACAAAACCCACCAAAAGAGCAAGCCTGCATCTTGGCGGAAAGGTGCCCATCCTTCCTCTGAAACAGTCTCTTCCTTGGTTGGAGTTGGGAGGTGGGTAGCCTGGCATTAGGGTACATGGCTTCATATCTGAAGGGAAAGAGGGGGCTGGAGGGAAGGTATAGGTAAGGGCAAGTACCTAGCCTGGAGCTCCAGGGAGCGCTGCTTTCCTGACACCAGGAAGGTCCGAGGCAGATTGAGGTTGGAGCTTTCCTTTAGCTGAATGGAGGGAGAAAGAGGCTTTGTGAGTACTAAGCTCCACAGGGCCCTTACCCTCTGCACACATGCACACAAAGACTCAGGGTCAAAGTCAGAATGACTTCATTCCTCCCAGCACCAAGGCCCCACTCCAGGTCACCATCTCCCACCTCCTGGTGCTCACCTCCATGCCATCTACATCAATGCGTGCCCGCACGCTAAACTTCTGGCCAAGGAGCCGCAGCCTGGGCACGCAGTAAAGGAGGCGGTCGTTGAACTAAGAAGGAAAAGTTTTGGGATGTAAGTGTGGGGGACCCAGGAGAGGTGTGGCCCAGCTCCCTACCCTTATAGGACTCCTGAAGCTTTATTGCTGGGGACTCAAGGCAATAGATGGAGAAAGCACAGCCCAGATTGGGCACAAGGGTCACAAGGAAAGAGTCTAGGCATGGGAGTCACTTCCTAGTTGGGTGACCTTGGGCAAGTCACTTCTAAGTCTTAGTTACATCACCTGTAAAAAATTCCAAGGGTAGATAGTGAAGATACAATGAAAAATAGAGGACAGAATGGCTCCAGGAAGTACAGACTTGAGTGAGTACCAAGTCAATGTGTGCAAGCCCACACCTGGCACTTACTAGTATGAGGTATCGGTCTTGAGTGGTCCCATTCTTTGCCGACAGCTTAAGGATATGGCCTTCTTTTATGAGCTCTTTGGTGGGGCTGACAATGTCTTCCTCACCCCCTAGCAGCTCATATACCTTCAGCAGCTTGTGCATTCGCTCCTGGCAGGAGACGGTAAGCAAAAGGCAGGGTTGGAGTGCTGGCCTTCCCTTACATGTCCACAAGTCACAAGTCCCCCGGACAGAGACACCACAGGTGGGTGGCCAAGGAAGGACAGGGGCTAGAAGGGCCACTCACCATTTTGCGGATGGCAGCGTTAGAGTGCTCTGCTGCTGTGGCTATCAGCTCCAGAGATTCTGTGGGCAGAGTGGGAGGTCAAATGGGAGACTAGCAGAGAAGAGGCTCTTGGGGGTTTCTTTGCTCCCTGAATACCTCCTCCTGGCCTGACCACATCCTTCCCATCCCAGAAAGCACCAGCCTCAAAGAGGTCTATAGCAACATCACTTAAAATCAGAAAATGCCACAATGGCAGAATCACAGTGCATGGAATAACTGGCAGTGAATAAAATGAAAGCTTAACAGGATTATTTTTGCCATTAAAAATAACAACAATAATAATTACATATGTAACTGGAAAGAAACATATCCATGTTAAACAAATTGTCTCTGGATGGTGGGACTATGGGTGGTTTTATTGTGTTCTTTAGATTTTTCTGTTTTTCCATATTTTTGACAACATGTATTACTTTTATAACCAGGAAAAAGTCATATAAAGAAAGAAAGTGATGAGCCTACTCTTTGTCTCAATAATTCAGATTATAGGAATCTCTACCAAGAAAATACACATTCTAATCAACAAAACTGATAACCCCCTAGCCAGACTCCTTAAAAAGAAGGGGGAAAGGACTCAAATAAACAAAATCACAAATGAGAGAGGAGAAATAACAACCAACACCACAGAAATACAAACAATTATAAGAGAATATAATGAAAAACTATATGTCAACAATTTGGACAACCTAGAAGAAATGGATAAATTCCCAGAAACATATAACTTACCAAAAATGAAGGAGGAAGATATAGAAGATATGAACAGACTGATTATTAGCAAGGAAATTGAATTGGTAATCAAAAAGCTCCCAACAAACAAAAGTGCAGGACCATAATGGCTTCATAGGCGAATTCTACCAAACATTTAAAGAAGAGCTAATATCTATTCTTAAACTATTCCAAAAAAAATTGAAGAGGAAGGAAAACTTACAAATTCATTCTATGAGGCCAGCATTACCCTGGTACCAAAACCAGATAAAGACACCACAAAAAAACAGAACTACAGGCCAATGTCTCTGTTGAACATAGATGCAAAACTCCTCAACAAAATACTAGCAAAATGAATCCAAAAATACATTAAAAGAATCATTCACCACAGTCAAGTGGATTTATTTCCAGGATGCAAGGGTGGATCAATATTTGCAAATCAATCAACGTGGTACATTACAGTAACAGGAAACAGGATAAAAAACATCTGATCACTTCAATAGATGCAGAAGAAAAACATTTGACAAAGTACAACATCCATTCTTTTAAAAAAAATTTAATGTTTATTTTTGAGAGAGGGTGTGCACGCTCGAGTGGGGGAGGGGAAGAGAGAGGGAGATACAGAATCTGAAGCAGGCACCAGGCTCTGGGCTGTCAGCACAGAGCCCAACGTGGGGCTCGAACTCACAAACCATGAGATCATGACCTGAGCCAAGGTTAGACGTTTAATTGACTGAGCCACCCAGGTGCCCCCAATATTCATTCTTGATAAAAACCCTCAACACAGTAGGTTTAGAGGGAACATTACTGAACATAATGAAGACCATCTATGAAAAACCCACAGCAAACATCATACTCCATAAGGAAAAACTGAGAGTGTTTCCCCTAAGGTCAGGAACAAGACAAGGATGCCCACTCTCTTCACTTCTACTCAACATAGTACTGAAGTCCTAGCCACATCAATCATACAACAGAAAGAAATAAAAGGCATTCAAATTGGTAAGGAAGCAATAAACTTTTCACCATTTGCAGATAACATGATACTACATCTAGAAAATGCTAAAGACTCCACCAAAAAAGTACTAGAACTGACAAATCAATAAAGCCACAGGATACAAAATCAATGTATAGAAATCTGTTGCATTTCTATATACTAATAATGAAGAAGCAGAAAGAGAAATTAAGAAAACAATTCCATTTGCAATTGCACCAAAAATAATAAAGTACCTAAGAATAAACTTAACCAAAGAAGTGAAAGACCTGTACTCTGAAAACTTTTATAGTATTTTATACACTGATGAAAGAAAGTGAACACAACACAAATAAATGGAAAGACATTCCATGCTCATGAATTGGAAGAACAAATATTGTTTAAATGGCTATACTACCCAAAGCAATCTGTACATTTAATGCAATCCCTAT